>NC_046225.1:9349059-9661886 GCF_009819885.2 Catharus ustulatus
GAGAAGCACTAGTAAATCACAGTGCTTGCTGGGAGGCAAAAAGCCATAACAACAAACCTGACACAGGGCTGGAAAAACAAAACTGCTGCCTGCACCCAGCTCCAGTATGGAAATGAAGAGGAAAGGGGCAGAGACACAATCCAAATCACTTCCTCCAAGCTGCTTTATTTAGCATGTGAGAGTGGGTCTAACTTCCTCTTAACTGCTCCATACCAACACATACCTCATTGCAGACTTAAATAAATGTAAAAGGCAGGAAGCAAAGTAATTGTGCATTAAAAATAGTTTAATTTATTGCAGTAGGCTCTCCTAGGAATTTGAAATTATTTCTTCTCTGTGCACCTGATTTATGAACAGCATCTACTTTCCCCAGACAGGATCACTTTTCTCAGGAAAGATGGACCACTGGCAGGGGGGGAGTGAGGGATATTTAGAATTATAAACAAGGGAACCTGATCTGGGAAATGTGCTGATCAGGCCACGTAGCTGAGTAACCTAAGCCACCATCTACTGCATAACAATATCATGGCCAGGGACAGGGATTACAGGGCTGTGAAAGGAATCCCACTAAAAACTGTGCTGCTGTCACAGTACCTCAGTGTTTGCAGGGAGCAGGGCTGGGGTGGAAGCAGAGCCCTGCCCTGATCTGTCTGTAATTCTACTGCCTACACCAATGATATGTGTTTGTAATTTGGGCCAGGGCAAATGACAGAGCAACACTCTGAGCAATGCAATGGAGCAATGCTATCATTCCCAAAATGAGCTACTCAAGCTCACAGCCTGGCAAGAAGTAGCCTGAATACAAAACACCTCACTCAATTCCAGGGGAAGGCACAAGAAGGAATGCTACCCCCTCAACCCCTCTAAAATCTGGACTTTTTTGGGAAGCATCACTGCTAGCATATTAATGACTGCTTACAGTAATAAAGGAAGGTAAATGCTTAGGTGCACAGAGGGAAGAGAATCTGACTCTGTGTGTATGTGCATAAAAGGAGCCAGATTTTTCATACTTGCTAAATTCCTTGACATTTAATTTTGAGCAGGAGAGTTTCCACAATGCCAAGGATCATAAAGGAACAATTTGCTGCTGTATGCTACCATTGATATTTCAGCATGAATGAAAATTGCACCATTTGGTGATGAAAAGAGCAGTTATTTGTAATAAGGAGCACCATGGAAACAGAAATATCATTTACCAAGACAGGCTCTTCTTCTTCTTCTGAATTCAAAGCAAGAAAAATGGTCGCTGCAGGTGCCTTAAAGCATTAGCACTTTTAAAGATACAAAAAGGTGTAAATGAAATTATAAGGAGATGTCTTAAAAATACTGCACTGCCATGAAGGTGCTGTCTGGCAGATAAATTGTTTTCTCTGCAGAAAGCAGGGAAATTATGGTCTTGCTAAGGACAGCCCAGCAGACCACCTACAGATGTGGGACAGCCCATATAGCACACTGGAATAGCTCTGTAGGAGTTCTGACAGAGAACAGGAATCCAGAACACTCCAAATGTGAGCTCAAATATGCCTTTGCAGCAAACAGTTACTGGAAGCACTTGAATGGAGTTCAGATGGGAATACAAACTTTTTCTATTTTATTACCTTCTGTGCTTTGAGTAAGGAAATAGTAAGCTGAAATCCTCTCTCACTAAACCTTCATAATGCTGAAACTACAATCTAACAGGCTACAAACTACAGGCATTGGAGAAAAGCTTATCCTTCTCTTTTTTGATGAAGTGATATCATAAAGCAAAATATGCACAATTTTCAAAATTACCAGTAAGGCTCAGGTCTCCTTTTTCTGTGTTTAAACAGAGAGATCTTAAACATAGCCTTAAACATAACCTTAGAGAGTTAATCCTGAGAATCTGCTGCAAATCAAGTTCCCTGCAGTTGGCAGTGACATGAAATAGCCAGACTTATTAGCCTATTTCAATTATCTTGGACAGTATAATCAATGAGCCTCAGGATTTTAAGGCTGACTCATCTTTGCCATTGCACATTGTTCAGTGTACCCTCTGTCAAAAATACCCTGCTCTTCCACGCTAAAGTCTTAAAATGAAAGTGCTAATGAGGATTTATGCAGAATTTACCACACTATCTCTTATCCTGACCCGTGGCATCAACAGCACAAATTTGTGTGTTACTTTAGCAATAGTGCTTGCAAGACAGTTTCTCAGTTACCAAAATAAGCACAAAGCAAATGGCAGCATTTGGGCCTCTGTGGGCAAAATTATATTCTTAAAAGCAGAGAAAATATGTAATTCACTGCTCTCCAGGGTGATTCCAGTACAGCATTGTGACTCTGCCAACACTTAACACCAAGCTGAGGTGGCCTACAGCTTGGATCTATTCATGCCTGGGATAGCCTGCCACTAAGAAAAAGCCTCCCCTCATGGCTCTCACACCCACCAAGCAAGAATCCTAAAGCATTTCTGCTTTTTTCACATCCATTGAAATATTTCTTCCTTAGACTCACAAGCAGCTTATTCACTAATGGGAGTTTTGCCCAAGGAAAAGGAATTTCATGGTCTTCTAAGTTCCTTGTGGATAAATCTTTACTTTTATCTGGTTTTGCTTAGCAACTGTTTTTCTTCCTGTAATAAACAGATATGACAAACTAGAAGTGTCTGTCATTCCTTTACAGTGTTGGATGAATGTAAATTTTCTTTTCTTTAAAATATCCCCACACAGAAGTCAAACCTCTTGTCAGATCAGAGTGCTCCTATTCATTATCCATTCTCATGACCTGTGGAGGAGGTCTCTAAATTGCTGTTAGATCCTTTCAAATTATGATATCAAAACCATTCTTATAAGGGATTTTCCATTCCATCATACTTCAAAAAACTAAATAATGTTATTATATAGTCCACTTTTTCACAATAAACAAAACATAATGACAAGGTGAAGATGTAAATAACAGCACTTGTTCAACAGCAAGAGTTACAAGTGAATGAGGATTGACATCATAAACCACAGCACTGCAACTTGTGAAATGAAGATTATGCACTTCACAGCACCCTTGGAGTGTTAATAATCTTATATAAATCCTCTTGGCTCACATTTCATAGATATAGACTGTACTGTAATTTAAATGACTAAAAACCCTAATGGTCACTTAGTTAACAATAGTCGCTCCATAAATAAAACATCAGTGCCACTATGTGTTTAAAATTCCAAGACATTCACAGCCAAATATCACCATATAAGTGACCAGAACCTGCTCCCAGAACATCTGCACACCCATAAGCACTCCCATAAAGCAGCCACCATGCAGTGAAGGGGTGTGCAGGGGAATAAGAATCAGCATTCACTAGCTAAGATCAGCGCTCCTCTGATGGAAATTCTGCTGTAACACAAGAAAGGATGTACTCATCTGCAGGAAAAATGTGCAAAGCCAAATGGTCTCATTTTGATATGACTATTACATATCTAAAATACAAGCCAGCAATCTCACTAGCTATTAAAGATGAACAATCAGACAAGAAAACCCCATTTAATATCTCATACAAAAAGACTGTGCCAGAGTTAGTTATTGTGCTGGCTGAACTAAGTGGAACACATTCCTTCTCTTGTGTGTGGTAATACCATTGCTATTGGAATTTTGACCATGCTGTTCTAAAGGATAACTACTCCTGGTGGCATGGCACTTGTTAATGACTCTTTGTGCATTATAAAGCTCCAGTCTGATCTGCATGGTTGCAATAAACAGCATGTTGTACTTGCAGTTTGTGCTGCCCATTGCCTTGTTTGTCTTTTATTTTATTCTCTGATTTTGTATCTTATCCCAGTAAGAAATGCTGCCTTATTTTCTCTGACAGTCATCTCACCACCTCTGTCAGATGGTGCCAGCCAGCATCAGCCTAATGGTGCTCCAATAAAAGATGCACTGTTAATGGCAACCAAGATGCTGCTGAACGTGCTTACCTAACACTGCCTTAGCTCTCTCCTCTTCCTCATTTCTGAGGCTCAGCTTTAAAGAGAAAAGGAAATGCAAAGTGGCAGAAAAGGGTCATCCCCTTCTGGCTCCAGGAGAAGATGCACACATACAGATCACAACACTGCACCATGAATTGATGTCGCTGGCCTTGCTTTCACAAATCCCAGCACAAGTGGCTGTGAGACCTCTTTTTCTATACCTAACACTGACAGTGCTCATGAGAAAAGGCTGATCTACAATTTCCTAAGGAACTTCATGGTTTTGACTGGGGTTTGCAGTGAGGTTTCAGTGCTATTTGAAGCACGGATTTAAATCTCAGACCAAAACATTAGGATGAGTGCTCTGAGTCACCTCCACCAGAGCTAATACCATTGGTAAACACAGAAATAACAGCTCAAACATCAGACAAAGCCAGGTTCCAGTTTTAAAATGGGAAGAGGACAAAATCTGGGAGAGGTTTGCCTACAGTGCAGAGCAGCACCCACACTATAACTAATTTCTATAAAACAGACCCAAGACAAGAAATGTGAGGTGCTGCTGCAGTGACTGTTCTGAGCCACCTCAGCTGGACTTGTCACCCTAGTGAATTCATTCATTTTTCTATCTACCCCATTACACTGTTGCCCATCTCCTTCCCAGTAATTTCAGTCAGGCCTCCTGCTTTTGAACCACCAAAAGAGAATGAAAATTCTAATGGAACCTTCAGTGTGGCCAAGAAAGAGCTGCTCAGCCCTGAGAAACCCATCATCTCTCCAGTAAACATCAGTCTTGCAAGGGATTTTTACTCCCACCGTGAATATTTTGCTGAGCAGCTCAGGTTCATCCTTCTGTACAGGTATTGCTATGTCCCTCAGAGAAACAGAAATAGATGTTAGAACAGTTTTGCATGTGTTTCAGCTGGTGAAAATTAAGGAAAATCCAGGGCAATGGAAACTTCGAAGGTTACAATGTTTTGTGTTACATTGCATTACCCTGCTGGTAAAGCAGATTACAGTATTTCCAGCTACCCAGAGAGACTGTGGACAAACATTTGTTTTACTTCCTTAGGAGAGCTGACTCACAGTAACCATGATTCACATAAACAAACAGAAATTACTTTTAAAACAAAAAAAGTATAACACCAACAGGAAAGAAAACAGACCTTACACTCAGCAGGTTATCATGTTGGCAAACAAAAACGAGCCACGAGGGCTGGAAAGGAGCAATCTGCTGGGCAGGGGCACCACACACTGAATAGCCAGCAGGTGGGTTTGGCACATCCTGACACCTTGGAGACACCAAATCCCCATGGAACAGAGTGGCTGCAGGACCCTCTGCAGCACCAGCCGCGGTCTGGGCGCCCAGGACACACCTGCGGCATTCCAGAGCCAAAGGGAAGTTCCAGCTGAGCTCCCTGGACTTTGCTTCCTCAAAAGAGGTGCCACAGGCTTGGCAGAGGAAAACCTGTTTGAGGGTTCTTGCCCCTGCTTGTGTACACTGCAAGCAAAACCTCACCCGTGCCCGACTGTGGCTCCTTCACTGTCACCAATGAATTAATGAACACAGCCACTTGTGAAAAGCAAAAGGTTGAATGATATAATAGTCTTGGTTGGAAGGGACCTTAAAGACCACCCAGTTCCAGCTCTTTGCCATGGACAGGGACACCTTCCCCTTGACCAGTTTGCTCAATCCTCATCCCCTCAGAAGAGATTAATCCAGACCCCCTTCCCCACTGTCTCTGGAAAAAAAACAGAAATAAGGACATGCATCACAGCAGCCCAGGCTTCTGCATGTCCATTCATCCAGTGAGTTCACAGGAACCTCTCCCTCCCACCTCTCCTGAGTAGGATCCTGCCCCAAAGATGCATTTTCAGAACTATCAAACAGATCTAACAAACGATCTTCAAAAAGTTTCAGTTTTCTCCAGAACTGTGAAGGAATTTATCCAGTCGTTTTCATTTCAAGCTGGTTCTTTTATCTCAAGCCATAGAGTCTACTTAAACAGAAAGAAACATATCAAAGCAATGGCTTCTGAAGTGTTGCCTTAATGTAGATGCTGCCTTAGAGGGGGGCAATCCCTCAGGCAGCACTCCCACCCTGCTTTACCACCTCCCTCCCAACAGCACACACAGAACAGAACCACTACTAAATATATCTAAATATATATATATATACATATATATATATATGCTATATACCATGTCCTGGTATATAGCAGTATGGTATTACACTCTGCCCCTGCAATTCATCTTTTTCTTTCCATCCTCCACCTATGTTTGCTGAATAGATATGATTTTTCCAGGTAGCTGACTACCTTCCTGATTTCTGACTGATGTCTTGGCGGTATCCTTATGATATTTTTAAGACATAAAAGAAGTTAGATTCAGATTCTACATCAGACAATTAGGGGGAAAAAGAGCAGAGGTAGCACTATTAATTTCAACACACACATCCACAGATAAAGCCCAGCACAGCAATGCTGTATCTAACCTTACATCTATAAAACTGATTTTTATTCTGCCATTTTCCCACTCACTCTTCTCCAACACCCATGCCAGCTGTGTGCTATAAGCCAACTCTGTATGGAATAATAATTCAGTCTACAAAAGATATCAAACAAATAGAAAAAGACAACTACTCTGTTCCTTTAGTGTGCCCTCAAAGTTTAAATATGAAAACTGCATTGCCTAGTCCTGAATATTTCCATGGCCTTCAGCTCAACTTTTATGTGAGTAGGAGGATTTTATGCAAGGAATATAAATGTTAGAACAGGCAATTATACAAGTGACCTTGCCTTGCTCCATTTGATAGTCAATTATTAGTCTTCTCAACTGCAGTTTTATAAGACATCCTTATTGTCTTAATTAATGATCAAGGTACATCTTTGAAATCTGTACAGACACAATAGATTACATCAGTCTCTTTTCTAATTTACTCATATTGACTGGCATATCAGTTTAAACCCTGCCACAGGAAGCTCTTCACTGCAGTTAATTTCTAAACAGAACATCAGTTTTCTTTTTTTATTATTTTTTTTACATAAAACAGAAAGATAATTAAGTGGAAGTAGGAAATAGAAAGACTTGAAGACAGCTGAACCAATTCAAATGCTAAATTGGGGTTTAGAAAGCAATGACAAAGATTCAGCACCCCAGGGTCATCTCTCTCATGGTGTAGAATTTCACCATAGGACTCAGCACCAAAAAAAAATAATGGGATAGAGGGAAAACAAGCAAGCAACTGCACACGGGAAAATGAGAAGTAAATAAAAATATCTGATAATATGTCTTGAATGTGTGTAATGTATAATTCCTGAACTCTGTAGACTGTCACAGCATCCATTAGGTCAGTCCCTGGCTAAATGCATAAGGAAAACCTGCAGCCTCTGGAGAGCAGCAGGCACACACAGTGCCTCTGCCTGTCTCAGAGGAAAGGAAGAGGAACAGTGCCCAATGAAATCTGCAGCCCTTTTGCTGTCCCTGCTGCTTACTGAAGCCTTTGCTGCCTGTGATCACCCAGAGGACAGGTGAATTCAGGCACTGAGCCATCTTCCCAGACCCTCTGCTGCCTGCCTCTATTGCTCTAGTGAATTCAGAGCACTGCTCAGACACAAAGTGCCTCTGTCAAACACAAGGCAGGGGATTTGCAGTGTTTTCTGCACACATCTGGGTCCCTGCAGACCCAGACTGCACAGCACACTGTGCTTTCCAGCTGGGCTCTCTATTCCCTCTCCCTTGTGACACAGCCCTGCTGTTAGGTAGGACCCAATGCACCTGTGGGGCAGGAGCAATTTGTGTTCAATGGCCAAGAACAGGGAAAATAAGAATAGAAGGACCAAACCTGCATCTTCAGTTAATTATATTCTAGATGGGAGCTACTATGCTGAAACTCTCAGAAATTACTGGGCCAAAGAAATGTCTTCCCTGCAAGACTACAGAACAGTCCACATTATCAAATCCAAAAATCCAGCCCAATGTAATTGAAGTTAATGGAAAAGACAAGGAAACCAATTATTTGGATTTCAGTTTGGGTCACCATTTCCAATTCCATTCTTTCCCCATTTTTAACTCAAGCTGCTAACACAGTTAAAATCACAGCTCCATTCCTTCCTCTGGTTGGAAATATTTTGTGGATTCAGTGATCCCCAACAAATCCTATCCCAGACAGAGCCCAACTGGGACTCACAAGCAAGTTGCAACCCTTGAATCATCTGCCTGTATCACATGTGACTCAATCACATTTTTTTATCAGCAGAACCAACAGATTGTCAAGGTTAGGGCATTTATGGCACATCTCCAGGGGGTGGGATGGAGAGTTTAGATTACAATGTAAGATGTAACCAAAAGTATGTATTCTATCACCAGTTGTTAAAACCAGGTGGTGTTGTGTTCTTTATCTCTTCCATGAGCCATCCTGCCTGCAGGGGGATATTTTCTGCTAATAGGCCTTTGAGTCCCACTGCATGACTGATAAAATTACATCATCCCATTGTGAGATGTTCCCTGAAGAGGGAGGAACCAAACATTCCTGCCTGGATATAATCTGAGATTTGGAGCACCACAAGCAGCCTTATCCACTGAAACCCCAGAAGACAAGAGGTCCATAACCACCACTGGACCTCCAGAGGAAGACCAGACCCTTCTGCAAAATCACAGCTTCAAGAGAAGCACATCTGTCCCTCCAGGAGAACTGCAGCCACCATTTAATCACTGCTACCACTACCCTGGCCAACAGGGTGTCAGGTTGTATTCTGACTCTCTCAATGTTTCTGCATTACTGCCTTTATCCTAATTTGCCCATTAAATTGTAACTCTGACTTGGGATCTCCCACTGGTTTGCTCTCAAACTAGCTCAAGAGTGAAGAGAGGAAAAGTTGGAGCCAGAACTCAGGAAAAGTTCAAGGCCAGGTTGGACGAGGTCCTGAGAAGCCTGGTCTAAAATCTCCCAAACTAGGAGTGAAAGAAGAATATAAATAAAGGCAAAACAATCAGAATATTCAGGTCCCACTCATAAGAGAATTTCCAACTTCCAGCAAGAGTGGCATTCTTCAACTAAAAGAATAAATTTATGAAGGGAAAAAAGTTATTTGCTACAATGAGATTTCAGAAATTTTAATTCATTAAAACATGCATCCAAGACTGAAAAACTTAGTTTCAGAAATGAATTATTAGTAATTTATAAAAGAAACAATAGTTAATGAGCTGAAGATTTGAGTCATGTAAATAGTAAGGAGCTAATTAGGTTAGCAAGAAAGCCAAAGTAAAGGAAAGATCATTTTATTAAGAACAGCCTCATGCTGGTGAGTCAACTCCCCTGAGAGCTAGTAATTGTCTATTTGTCCCTCTCAAACACACACAAATACTGCTGAATTACATTTTTAATTAAATGTTTTACATACATTTTATAAATAGCAAAACTCATGCTTGGTTTCGTGAAAGCACATTTATCTAGTAAATTAATTTGTTTTCTTTATTTGGCAGATTCAGCTCCCCATTAAAGGATTTTATAGATCTGAAAACACAGTGTTATCACTTACAGAGGGCACAAATAAACTGTAGAAATTGTTGTTGAATTCACCAGGTTTGGACACCTCATCTGAGATAACTCCCAGATAACTGAAAGAATTAAAGCAGACTGTAGTGCTGTTAGATACAGTCAAAATTGGAAAGCATAAAACTTCTATTAAAGACACATAAAAATAGCTGAGGGGAGGCTAATTAGAACATCCTTATTCTATGATGAAGAATAAGTATTCAAGTGCAAAAAAAATACCAAGAAACAAATAATATATAGAAGAAAAAAGTCAAATGCTCGCTTAACTGACCTGGTTTTCCCTTTAAGGTGATCTGATGAATTCACATGAGCAAATGGGTTTTACAAAATACTGGAAAAATTAGCATTTGTCTCTTTTGATTATCTTCAGGTGAAATATCACAATGTAATCCTATAACTTCTGAATATTTGGCACTGTAGCCTGACATGAAGAAAATGAATTGGAGGCAAATCTATCTTTTAGGAATAAGTAGAGTATAATGGCACAAGAAAGATTTCAAACTCCAGGCAGATAAACCTTTCTAGTGTCTAAGAGTAGTGGCATTAATACTCCTCTTCAGAATAAATCTTGTCATTAAATTACAAAACAACAAAAAAAATATGTAAGAAGCAGAGAAGCAGAAATATCAAAGACTCACATCCTCTCAATTAATACTGAAAATATTTTTTTACTCTTTTGATTACTGGGAATCTAATCCCTCATCAGTAACTAGATTGACAATGAGCAACAACGAGTGCAATTCAAGTTTCTGACTGACTTTGGTAGGGGGCTGCATTTTAATGTGAAGCACCAAAAAATCAGATGGCTACAAATAAGAAGGGAGCTGGAAGAGTTGCAGCATTTTAGCCACCATTCCCCTCCCATCCATCTGCATCTCTGTAACACTCAGATAAACTGAAGAAAACACCCCTAATACTTTATTTCTCTCACTCAATCCTCACAGATGCAAAGCTGACTCTAAAATTAGAATGAATGGGTGGCACACATTAACTAGACATGACATTCACATTATTTAAAAACAGTATAAAAATAGATTATATCAAACATTTTGATATCCTGATTTCACAAAATGTCTGATGACATCAGGCTCTGGTGACTTGCTACACAGCTACTGTTTCTTGGTGCTTTGGAAAAGAAGGAATAAATGAAGTGAGAAGAACACTGGAAAAATCTAATAGACAAACTGACTGATCTGAGACCCCAAGGTCATAGCAAAGTAATTCATTTTGTGGTTTTTTCAACAGTACAAGACATGATTTATCAATCTGAGACCACGCTTATAAACACTATACATCTCAATAATATGTTCTTCGCACTGTGTAACTTTTTAAACAATGATAGATTGCCTGGGCTGGACCACAGTTATTTTACAAATAGAAATGAAATATTTGCAAATGAAATGGTTCAATAAGGAAGTGGGAGAAGAAATGGGGAAAAAAATGAGAGAGAAAAAAATTATTATGCCAAATAGTAGCTGTACTTAACTGCAACGTAACCTATTCTGTAAAATGTTTTCAGAATCCACATTTTTTGAAATCCTGTCATTTTTGCCTAAGTTCAATAACACCAACAAAAACCTACAGTGCCAAAGAAATAAAATTATTTAGTAAAACAAGGGCTGTAAATTAACATCTCTCTCAAGCTGCCCACTTGATGACAGACTGCCTTGAAGTCAGCAAGGAATTTGAGTCTAAGTTTTCTTCCCCTTAAAGTGAAATGATATTTTCTCTCTCTTCCAACACAAGGCTAATCTTCACAACTCGAATCATTCAGGCCAATCATCTCCTCACAGTGAGGATGGAGCAGAGTTTTTTTAAAGTGGGATTCTCTTTTTTACACAACCTGCCTCTGACTTTGACAAGGCTCTGAAGATGTTGCTATGATGCGAAAACACTCCTGTGTTATCTTCTCATCTGGTGGCTGCCAAAATTCTTGATGAACTATAGCACTGATTCCACACTGATTCTAGACTCTGCTCAGCCTGGGAGGGAAGAGGGAAGTGCTCTTCAGGCATGAGCTGCTTTTAGGGTCTTGACTGAAAAGACTCAGCCAGTTTCTTGAGACTACACGGTGGGTGCTCGAGAATACAGATGAGATCAAAGACTGTGTACAAGAAATGAGTCTGGAAGTTCAACATGCATGATTTCTAGTCCTCTAAATTTCCTGCTCCAGACAACATGGCTCCTGTCACTTTTCAGGTGACCTCTCAGAGACCTGGCTGTTCCTTCATTAACCTGTTATTTAACAATGCAATACAATAAGACCTCAGTTTGAGGCTGATCCTTGTAGTGTAAGAAAATCAAAAAGGTCAAACTGCATGTGATTTGGCTGCACTAGTTTGTTTTGGTGAAGTTCTGCTTCAAGGATTTTTTAGGTATTTTATTTGAAACAATTGCTATTGACCCAGCCCGTACACGCAATGCATAATTTTCAAAAAAAAAAGGAAAAGAAATTTGTTGTCGCACTTTAATGTTGTTCCACATATTCTTGATAATAAAATTATTTCAGGCTATTTTAAAAAATTGTACATTAACACTGCAACCACAGCTCCTTCTGAAATAAACATTAACTTTGTGTCTCTTCATGAACTACTAATAGCTGCATGAGAGAAGCACTTGAACAAAGAGGAATAAAGAAATGGGTTCAGGCTTAAAAATGAGACATCAAAAGGGGGTTTAGTGAGAGACAGAAACAGCTACTTTTACATCTTATGATAATTGGGGTTATAATAATGTCCTTACACAAAAGAGGGAACAGTGGCATTTCCAAAGAGAGAATTCAAAACTGCTTCCAAAACTCTGTTCAAAAAGTAATGACATTCACTTTGGGAGGTTTCTTTTCAAGTCTTTCTGTTCTCCCTTCTGTAATGTACAGGGTGCTTGCTCCCTGCTTTGCTCATTCCCACTGCTCTGTTCCTGCTCTCCCTCTCGAGGGTTTCATATTGCCTCAGCACCCCAGTGACCAAGACCCAGAGCATTTCTCCTACTTACAGACCTCAGAGTGGAATTTATTGCACCTGGCCAGGCAGCTGCACCTCCACAGATTCCCACAGATTCCCACATCCTCCAAAGCCCCTCCTGCCTCTACAAACAGCTGCTTGGAGCACAAAGAGGGCTGGGCAAAGGCACAAACATCCTCCTTTCCCTGCCTCTGTCCTGCATTCCCAATGACACATGCCATGCTCCAAAAGGTTTTCCTGGTGCCATACAGCACAGAAAGAAATGCAATCCCTGTCTGGGAAACAATGCTTCTGCCTCCCTATGCATCTCAGGACATATTTTAGGGCTCACCTCCACAGAATGTTTTGGGTTGGAAGGGACCTTAAAGATCATCTTGTTCCAATCTTGTTTCCATATGTAGGACACCTTCCAGTAGGCTGCTCAAAGCCCCATCCCCACTCTCTGCTGGAGCACTCCTGCCCATCCCTCTGCTGTAAACCTGGCACATCCCTTTGGAACATCCTCTGGGGGTTTGCAGCCTGCTGGTTCTCATGGGGATGGAGCTTCCAAAGCTGTCTCACACCTGGAAATGCACAACTGTGACTGATTCTCAGGCAAATATTTACTTTGGCAGGTGCAGGGCAGAAGACCTGCCTGTGCTCACATCTTTTACTGTAAGTAATTTGCATCCATCCCAACCACTGACAAACATTACAAATTGCACCCCTGGAGCTGTTACAAGCTCTAAGTGGTTCAAGCCTGCACTTTCCTCTTCCTTTTTTAAAATCAGCTACATCACACCTACATGGAAGTACAATACAGTAGAATCACAGAATAGTTTGAGTTGGGAGGGACCTTAAAGTTGTAGCTCCAAGCCACTGAGATGAATCCACACTATTCCCTTGCCCTGTGGCTTTGGGAACAAGGGTGAAGCAGGCCTTGGTTCAGGACATCTTTCCAACAGAGCCAATCACAGGTGGCAATCAGATAAAAGATCTGTTCCAAATGTTTCATTTAATTGCTTATTTCAGCTCAGAATCCCCATTTACAGGTGGTGCAGAGGTCTCTGCCAGCACGGACAGTAACAATCCATTTGTCCCACCATCACCTGCCACTCACTTAGCAATTTTTGAAATCCCACTCTCTTCTATTCTATACTATACCTTTGCATGGAGATTGTAAAAACTGGGCATCTACCCATCCTCTCAAAGTGCAGCCTCAAGAGGAAGAGTGGTGAAGGGAAGCTTTAAGAGCCTTGTGATAACATTGCACATGTAATATTGACCTGTTTTTTTTCCAGTGCCATCCTGGAATACACTAAACCAGTCAGGTTATGTGGTTTGCCCTCCAGCACTACATCCTCAGTGGCAGTACAAATTAACTTCAGCAGCTCTCCAAGGATAACCTGGAGAACAGAAAAACTCTCCCAAGATGGGAAAAGACAGTGTTCTTCCCTCACATCCTAGCTGCAATGGAAAAAACCCATCAGAATTGAACCAACAACACTTCTCTTAGCTGAGATATATCAGGGGGTGCTTTTCTGTCCTATGCAGCAGAGAGCAAAGTGTTCAAAAATAGGCACTCCTCTGACCCAAATCACAAAAATACTCAACATATATCAAAATAGCTATAATGAAAATTACCAAGAATTCCAGTTAAAAGAACTGCAGACACAGAATTGTATGAAAAGTCACAAAGTGTGTAGACATCTGCATGTTTAAAAAGATCACACAGTATTGATGGTGACCACATGATAATTTATAAATTATATTGCTCTAGCTGAATTTAATCACACCACCAAGACTCTGACTCCTAACGCCAGAATTTCCTGAAGTAGTAGATGTTCTGGACCAGAATTCCTTCACTCCTATATTTAGTTTCACATTTAAAATCAGTCTGTCTCATGTAACAATTTTTCAAAAATAAAAAAATTTAGGTTGTCTTTTGGTTTTAATGTCTGCCTCTCATGATTTATGAAGAGCACAGACCCTTGGTAGTTAAACCCTAGATCATCCAGATTGAGTTCATGTGTGTCCCAGGCCTGGGAATCTTTAGCCAGCTGCTCTCCACTGACACAAATGACTTAGAAGCACAGAAACCTCCAGGTTTGAAAAGACCCCTAAGACCATTGAGTCCAACCATTAACCCAGCCCTGCCCAGTCCATCACTAAACCATGTCCCCAAGTGCCACATCTGCACATTTTAAATACATCCAGAGTCATGTTTTACTAAACCACAGCTCCTAAAATGGTGTTGTATCAGAACTGAAGATTACCAGTGAAAAACCCTTTTGTGCATAGGTATCTGTCATAATGATTACTCTCATAAATATTAATGCAGTGTTTTCTGCCTGGTCCCAAATTCCTGTCACACAATTCTCATTACATATCCTGATCACATCAAAGAGCCCACTAACACACAACACATCTCAAAGTCACTGAAACAATGCAAATCTGCCATTCTACCAGCCTCTTGTTTTATCATCCATTTCCTTACAATGATTTTCAGGCCTCTGAAACAGCACCAGGTTTGGTTCGGACTCTGAAGAAACCAGCAAAAGCTTTCTGCATGTTCCCAGTCAATGGTTTGGGGTTTTCTTTCCCTCTATGTCTCAGATTCATATTATGAACTCATATGAGTGTACAATGCTGGGGGTCCTTTTAAAGCCATAAGTAATTTGGCACTCAGCCAGCTGTCTTATTTTTAAAACCTAAGAAAATTATATTTAGCCATCAATTTCTTTATCAAGTAAATGGTTTCTTTTCCTCAAAGAAAACAAATTGATCTGAAAAGGCATATTTTCTCTAACTTTTATAAAATATTAGCAGCTTTTTATTACTGTCCCCACTTACCAAAACAAATCTACCAAACTCTCCCTACCAGGATAACTTTTATTTTCATGTTTTACAGGTAGGTGATGTGAGAATATTCATCTCTGGTTGGAAACAGGCTCCAACCCACATTCCCAGTTTGGTTTAATCAGATTGGATGCTGTGTGATGTGTATTCAAGATCCTGCATTTCTGAGACGTCTAAAACAAGTACAACTCAGTATTTGATTAATATTTAAACACAGCAAAACTGACAAATATTGCAGCAGGTAGGTTTCTTGGGCAAGATTTCCCTGACAGGATATCAGTAACTTCCACTGAAAGGAGCCACTGGTAGTTACTTGTATCCTGAGGGGGAGAACTGGAGCCCTAGAGATCTACTTAATTTTCTGCTTTCTGTGCAGATAAAAGCAGAATACATAATAAGGTCACCACAGACCAAAAATAGCAAATCTTCAGGCAGTTGCAATTCAAATAGAACACCAGATCTGCTGGAAGGCAAGCAGCTTGACCAGCATACAGAACTTCTGAGGATCACTACTTTTATAGCATTTTAAATTTCACAACCATCTTTCAAAAGTGAAGCAAAACATGAAGTACATACTTTTCAGGGTTTTCCACTTCTTCGGTAACAAAATTGAGGTAAAACCTAGAAAATAGGTATAAAATTTATTACAAGATTGATTCTTATATATTTATTCTGTATTTCTTTCACTAAGAATCAAGATGCTTTCAGTTAAGCACTGCTGTTAATTAGACTAGGCTTTGCAGGCCCATGTTTGGATTAAGGAGTGAGTGATATTTAACCTTCCCTTATCCCCACACTCAGGAAGGGAATTCTCAGAAAAGACAGCAAAGCAAGAAAGAAAAAGACAATAACTATGTAAAGTCAGTGTGTAATTAAGGTAATTTCTTCCCCTGACATACTGTGCAGTTAATGGTTTACCCTAATTCTATACCTAGACACACACATTCACCCTTCAAGCTTTATATTCCATTTGTGCTTGCTGTCTTTTACAGTTTCAGGTTATATTGGCAAAAAGTCTCATCAGAGCACTCAGCAAGGGCTTCTTACCAGTACAAATAAGTGAAGCCTTAGAAAAACCCCTCCTAATGCAAGAACTTTCACCCTGGTTTGTTGTACAGGATCTCAAACACAAGCTGCTAGCCCTGCATGCTCTTGCACAACCTCCAGCACAGGTTGCACTCTGATGTTATTCCAGCAGCATTCCAGAGACAGCTCTGTAAGGGAATTCAGAGGAGCTGCTCACCAGGCACAGCCCTGCATACAAAGCAACAACAAGCCTCAAGGTCACTGAACCCTCTGTTCTACATTTATTAGCACTAGGGCTGTGCCTGGCTGGATCACAATTGTGCCTGGCTCAGAGACAAGCCCAGAGTCAGGTCTTGTCTAATTAAAGAGAGCAGTCAATGCAGAGCCTGTGCTGGCCTCCTGCTCTTGTGCAGGAAGACAAATGGCACCTGAGCCACAGTCCTGCAGGGAATAGAACACTGGGAAATGATTTGGCAGAAAGTTTTGGAGCTTTGCCCCATCACAAGTCTTGCAGCAGAACTGGGTTAGCAGAGCAAGTGGCCCATGGCTTTTTAAAAATAGTGATTTTGTGACTGACCATTAAATTCTTTGTCGCCTTATGCAAAAACATCAGTACTTGGTTTTAAACTTTGTAGTGCATAGAGCACAGAAGATAATTTAGGTTAGATATACAGAGGAAAGTCTTAACAGTGAGGGTGGGGGAGCACTGGAACTGGCTGCCCAAGAAAGCTGTGGATGCCCCATCCCTGGAAGTGTTCAGGGCCAGGTTGGATGGGGCTTGGAGCAACCTGGGATAGTGGGAAGTGTCTCTACCCTTGACAGGGCAGTTGGACAAAATGATCTTCAAGGTCCCCTTCAGCCCAAACCATTGTATGACAGCCCAGCATCAGTCCTCTTATTGATGCAAATACATGTTTCCTTGCATTCTTTTCTCCACTTGTCCTTTTTCAGCCAGCATTTTCCATATTCAATAGTCTCCACTTGCTCTTGGCAGGATGAACCCACACACAGAAAAAGAGAAACTGCTTTGCTTTTCTGCTTCTAAGCTGTATCATTACATTTAACAGTTTAAAGTTAACAGTCCTGTGAGCTAGGCATAAAATCCTGCCTGCATCCCAGGACACATCACCCACACTTGCAACACTCCTTCATATTCAGCAAATTGTATTGATTTAGCCCCATGAAACTGAGAGTGCAAGGATATTGCCACTCCACTTCATGGTCTGCTCCTCCCTGCTCTGAGGTGATGAATTTTAGCTGATGACAAAGGAAAACAGACAGCTGGGAAGAACCAAATTAGGTCTTTTTCCTGCTAATTTCTTTTATAAGTGGCAAATAAGGACCTCGAAATAAAAGCCAGAAGGTGTAAAGGGAAAAAAAAAAAAAAAAAAAAAAGTAATTTTTATTGTAAATCTTCAGATCGTTATGTGACAAATGAGAAAGAAGCAACAGAGTAACAGAAATTTTGATGAAACATTTTGCAGGAAATAAACTGTGAATAATATTAAAGAGCTTTTAAAACTGCTTTCATACAAAAACTTCAGTTGATATTTATGAAGTGAGAAATCATCACATGTATGGATATGCTAGGCAGAGACAGTTATAGGAGAGAGGGGAAAGAAAGCAGAGATTGTCCACATAATCAATTCCATTTCTTTGAGGCTTCAGAATGCCAGGCTCTTTTCTTACACATCTTTCCCAGATAAAGGCTTTGGACTCTGTTGGGTTTCTCCCCCTGCTGCCATTTAATACACAAAGTTCTGTTCACACTTCAGCGTGCAGATTTATAAAGCTCCTGCAACCAGGGAGTTACAGATGGGCAGAGAGCACCAATGCTCAGCCCATTGTCCCTCCAAATTAAATAAATAAACCCCTTATCTTGCAGCCCTCTCCTTTGAAGCAAGGTAAAGACCTTGGCTGCCTGTGAGGCTATGGGGAGCCGGGGGAAGAGCTGCAGACAAAGCTATCTCAAAATAAGCCCACCCCGTGCACTGTGCTCTGCTTCCTTCCCCCAGGCTGCTGCTGCAGGAGCCCTTTGGCACTGCTCAATGGGAGCCCTCACCAGCATGAATAAATTGTAAAGGCAGATTCAAGAAGCAGCAGCACCTTTCAAAACAGCTGCTGTGTACTTTGGAGGGGGAAGAGAGAAAGAATTTGAAAGTTCTAAGCGGGATACCTGAAGGTAGAGTCTCATGCCTTTGCTCACACTCGATTTTTGTGGAAGTCATTTGCACTTCTTTTAAGTATGGTCCAAATCTCTCAGAGTAAGAAGTGTAAAAATCTTGATTTTTATTCTGTTTTGTGGTCCATATGAATCTCATTGATTCTTACTTGTCAAATACTGCTTTTACAAAGCAAGGCTAAGGGCCACACAACTTTGTAACAGAATCATAGATTTGGTTTTTATATAATTACTTTAAAATTCTTTTTAAAAAATTAAAGCTTCATTAGTCCTTTTATCATTTTATTAAAATATTTAATGAAAAAATGAAGAATATTCCTTTCTTGTGGAGCGATTATTTTGGTGGTCAGTGCGTGTTTATATATTGTACACTGAAAAAGAAAAATCTTTCCTTTGCAGAGCTGCTTGCACAACGACCACTGAGCATATGGAACAGTGGTGAGAACTACCCTAGCTGTATGATCTAGCTTGGGAAAAGATGCAGAATGTGCTACTCCTTGCTCCATATGAATAAATGTCTTTGTTAGAGCATATTAGTGTTTGTTTTCAGGAAAAATATGTGTAAGCTTCATCCACTTACCAGCCTGAATAGGCATACATTCCTGAATAGAAAGCAAGTGGCAATCCCATAATACTGGCATCATTCCCTGCAAAGGCATTTTTAAAGTGCTGTGTTTGTCCTGTAAAATCAAAAGAAAAAAAGTTCAAAAATAAGCTCTTTGGTCATAACTACTTTTAAAAAAATAAATATAGCACATCACAGAACATTTAATCACCCAACAGTTCACTAATATCAAGTTTTGCCTTTGACCTTAAATTCTGACCCAATCCTTGCAACCATAATCTGCCAGGAATTGTAAAAGGCTTTGTGGCTTCTGTATTCATGCAATAGAATAATTTGACCTATTAGTTTGCTTCAAAGCATTCTGAGCTTGATGACACTTACTGCTCTGTCATTTCCAGCAGTGACTTACATCAACATGAAAGAGCAGAATGAGCTCAGTAGTTTCTGAGGTGGAAAATTTCACTTGTTCAACATTTTAATTAGAAGGAACTTTGCTGGTGTTTCATTCAGAAGCAACATTTATAAGATAAATCCAAAATCTTAAACATTTCTATCATTGAAAAATGAGTTTAGTAACTCCCTACCATGGAAATCAATACTGTATTAATATTACATCGAGTAAGAATTATCTGCATATCTATAAATGCAAATATGCAAGAATTTTTTTATGCTCTTATTAATTTACAAAGTGCTTTATGGTTTGTAAGATGTCCTCACCATATCCCAAATTTTCTGAGAAAAAATGATCCTCCACAGATACAAGCCAGGAAGGAACTCAATTAATTCAGAGTTAAATTAGCAATGAGTCAAATCCTGTACCCTTTACCCTGTTTTTACTAAGCTCTCAGTCAAAATTCCCATTGAAGCAGAGGCTTTTTGGTTAAGGGAGAAACTGTGCCCAGAGGAAGGTGCCAGTGGAGAATCAGGAACACCAGCTGAGCTGCTTCAGGGCAAGAACCCCCAGAAAAACCTGGGTTTGACCCGCTCCAAAGGTCTAGGAGAACAGAGAGGAATTTTACACATTTCATTGCCATGTGCAACAGGGAACAGCATTGCAAGCGCCAGAAAGCAAGTGAAAAACAAGAAAACAAAAATAGTGAATCAGCAGAGTGCTACACAGGAAAGTTTTTATTTCTAAGAGTTTATATTAACCACAGAGAGCCACCTGTCCCTGAGAAACTGAGCTCACTGCACAGACTAACACGATGCTCATCACTTGGGTGGGTTTGTGAGCATCAGAAAAAGCATCCCCTGGGACACAGCCAAAATCTGTGACAGTTCTTGTTAGACAAAACCTGCCCCCAATGCACTGAGGAGTGCTCCCTACTCTGCTGACTGGCTGCTGGAGGGAGGGTGACCTGGCATTGTCACCACCTCACACCTGCTGCTCAGGGGGCTGGAATGGGACAGGCTCTGCAGGCAGCTGAGCATCTGTCCATGAGAAGAGTGCCTTTGCCAGGGATGTAGTGACAGGACAGGGGGGAACAGCTATAAACTGACAGAGGGCATGTTTGGATTTCATGTTAGGAAAAACTCTTCCCTGTGCCAATGATGAGGCACTGGAACAGATTGTCCAGAGGAGCTGTCCAGGATGCTCTGGAAGTGCTCAAGGCTTTGGGTGGCCTTTGAGAAACATGGTCTGTGGAAGATATCTCTGCCCATGGCAGAGGGCTTGAACTAGATGGTCTTTAAGGTCCCTTCCACCCAAACTACCATGTTGTTTTGTGGTTCTGTGAACTGTGAGCCCCCTCTAGCACATGTTCCAAGACTAGGGACTGGCACAGAGCAGACATCCTGCCTGGTCTAGCTGTGTGCTGTGGGGAGGTGTTTGCACATCTGGCTTTAAACCCCATCCCACCCCTTCCACAAAGCTCAGATTACAAGGAAGAGCAGTCCATTTGCTCCTCTGAAAAGCAAGTGTGGTTGGGATAGTGTCATTGGCATGCTGAAGGAAATGCCAGTTCATCCCAGTGTAGCTCCACTTATCAATGGCATGACAGTACAGAGCCTCAGTTAAGCAAGCACAGACTAATTAAGAGATTTTGCTGCTGTAAGCATCATGTGGTGGAGGCAAGTGGGGAAAGACTGCAGAGGGTAAAGATAAAAGCTCTTTAAAAGCATTTACTTTTAATTTCATACCTTTAATTAGCTGGATAACTCCAGGGACTATAATTATCAGAATTGCTACAAGCTTGCAAAAGGTAAGGAACATCTGAATGCGGGCGCTCCAGCTGACACTTGTGCTGTTCAGGACCATCACCAGTGCTGGGAGGGGAAAAGGAAAAGTCAGGAAGAAATAATTGTCACAAAATTCTCTGTCACCACAGAGGTCACACAAACAACAGATCCAGATGCATTAAATGAAGCAATGCAGACACTTGATAACCTTCTCCAGCTCTTGTCCTCCCACTTCTCTCATCCCCCTTCAAGGTACCACTCCAAAGGCTGGAGCTGAGCCCCTGTGCCTCACCCACTGCACTGACATCCCCCTGTCCTGCCATCCTTCACACCAAATTACAGCTTCATTGACCCACAACTGGTAGCTGCTGGTAGGCAACTGGCTGGCAGCACCCTGCTTCTGATGGAAGAAATTAATTTATATTAAATCCAAAAAAATTTCCTTAAAGATTGGAAAATAGGAGCCATTTTACTGATTCTAAGTAATCTGCATCCCAACATATTTTTTATATATTTTTTCTAATAAAATAAAAATTCCAGGATGAGGGAAAAAGTATTTTTCTAGAATTTTTATTTGGGATAAAGACAGTCCCACTCTCAAACGATTAATTTATAAGTCAGTATATATATGTTTTACAAGATCGCCTAACAAAATTTTTTCACCAGTAAAGATCAAAATCCTTACTCAGTTCTGTAATTCACGATAATTCAGAGCTGAAGTGTTCTGAAGTCACAAAGAAATCACTTGGACCTCTGCGAAGTTTCACTTGAGACTCAAATACTTTTTTTTGGGTTTTTTTTAATGTCCTTATTTACCTATATTATAAGGAACAGAAAATCCCAGGGCACTGATTCTTTATTCTATTGCTCCAATATAACACTGACATATCTTGACTCATTTAAATTTTGAAAGATCCCTTTAGGTTGCTGATGGATATTAGTGCTGTTTGAGTCTCCCCTTCTTTTCCTGGGGCTTGATCACCAGCAAGTTTAACAACTGTTATTTAAGCAAAATACATTTAAAATACTCATTTGACCAAAAGCGTTTAAGTCATAAACAAATCTAGTACCATAGTCAAGCACTAGCTTATTTTAATTTTCATAGAAAAATCAGGATATCATACTATTCTTCTGTAGGAAGTGAAGCCCAAGCATGGACCAGAGCCCAAGAAAATGTCAAGGAGGGGTTTTTTTGTGTAAGAGAATCTGCAATTTGATACCCAGCTCACTCAGAGTTCAAGTTGACTGCAGCAATCAGTCTGTCACCTCTCACAGGTCAGAGTAGGTAACATGAGTGCAGAGAGCTCCTCCAGGTTTTCTATTGCATTGGTTTCACCTTCCTGGTGCACACATGAGAATGTAACTGGATGGCATGGCCTCAAACCCTTCAGGAATGGGTCAGCCACAGCTTCTCTGAACAGCCTGTGCCAGTGCCTTACCACCCACATCAGACAAATTTCTTCCACATATCTAACCTAAAACTTCAGTATGAAGCCATTTCCCCTCATCCCATTGTCATGGTTTAATGGAAATTAAACCTGGCAGCTGCTGGCTCAACTCCCCTCACTGGAACGAGGAGGAGAATCAAAGTAGAACTTGTGGGTTGAGATAAGAACAGTTTAATAATTGAAAACAAAGTAAAATACAGTAATAATGGTAAATAATAACAATAATAATAATAATAATAACAATAACAGAGCAAGTGCTGCACAATACAATTGCTCACCACCCACAGAACAGAGCCAGACCCTCCATTCCCAAACCCAGATCAGATGCCCTTCCATTTAAATCCTCCCAGTTTGCATACTGGGTGTGATGTTCTGTGGTGTGGAATATCCCTTTGGTCAGTTGGGATCTCCTGTTCCAGCTATGCTCCCTCCCAGTTTCTTTTGGGAACCTCCTCATGGAGGCAGGCAAAAAACGTCCCTGACTGTGGATAAACTCGACTTAGCAAAAAAACCATCAGTGTGTTACCAACACCATTCTCATTCCAAATCCAAAATACAGCTCTGTAGTAGCTACTGAGAAGAAATTAACCTGGCTGAAACCAAGAGACACATCACTGCTTGCCCTTGTGAAAAACCCTTAATACAAATGTCCTTTGATGGTTCTTCATGAGAGTAAGTGCAGAGTTGGAGGACTGCACCAGTAGTAATTCAGGTTGCAGGGTTGAGACTTAAGTGCTTACAAGTGCTTAGAAAATTTGAGACCAGTTATATATATATATTTTAAATTTTATTTTGTTGTACTTATTAGACTATAAGAGTTTACAGTCTTTATAATGTAGTATAATATTACATAATATAAATACATTATTGCTTATTATATACTACTAATTATAGTAGTGGTATTTTATCATAAAATACTTAATGCTTCTATGGGCATGACTCTTGTCTAGAAATGTGGAAATTACACTAGAATCATGTACCAGCACCATAGTACTGGCTGTGTTAGCAACTGAAAGGCACTGGGGAAGTGGAATCATGAAGAAAGGTGCTAAAAAGCAAGAGGAGATGATGACAGCTGTGCCAGGGCTCAGGAAGGACGTTATATTCTGGGACTATGGCCATTAGTCAACACCTCTCTTCAGAACAGGGCCTGTTGGAGATATTTGGAGAGACTGATTGCAGACACTTTGCTAAGGGACCCAGCAAACAGCAGAAGGAGCAGCAGTTTCTCAGAAAAAGGGCAGTGAAGGGAGGGCTCAGGTCTAACTTTTCTAACTAAAAGTCAGGCATTTAGTGTGGCTGCATCCTCAATGAGGAGACAGTTGGCTCCAGAGGATCAATGACAATGCCTCTGTGAGGTGCCTATCCCAGATGAGACAGTTTACCTTCAGGAAGTTCTTTCTCCACTGATTGTACAGGGAGCACAGAACCAAACTGTGAGCCTTTACCTGAACTAAATACACTGCTAAAAACAGGATGAATCCTGACCAAGAGGAGCGTGGAGGGAGAACAAAACAGGGATCATGAACAATCAAACACAATGGAAACACCATATTTTTCACAATCTCTTTCCTTCCCACATTCACAGCTATAGATGGATAACAAAATCTAATGGGAGAAGCAGCAGCTAGCATTACATCCTGGCCTAATTTTCACAATATGTGTACCATTGCCTCAGCAGGAGACCAAGAAAACTGCTCTCCCATAACTTGCCAGACTTTTAGGGCCAAGGCATTCAAAAAACGCCCAAAAATACCCTCAATTTGCAGACCCTAATGAGCCAATCAAAAGTCACAGGAAGCACAGAAGCACCTATCAGAGCATATCAGAGCATATCCCTGCAAGCCAAGAGATTTTTTAATGTAAACTGCTTGTCTGAAGACTGTCAGCAACAGAGAGTGGCAACTGCAACATCTGCCATGATGAGGGGGAAAAGGCATCTAATTATAAACTCACACAGACACCAATAAAACTTGGGGCTGGAGCATTTGTCAAGAACTGACAGACTTGTGCAGCTAACCTCAGTTTTCAAGCATAACTTTACCTCTAACAGCCAAAGTTTGGGTATTTGTGGTTTTTTTGGCAGACTTCCAGGAACAAAAAAAAAAAAAAAAAAGAAATTATCTATTATTGCAGTGTAAAATACACATACAATTAGTGCAATTATCTACTTTCTGATACAGAGGCCATGTGAAAAGTTTGGAACAGGTTCAGCTCCTATTCAGGCTACATGTTGATAGAAGAGTTTGATATCTTTGCACAGCACAATTTATCCCTTCCTGTTACCATTGTATTTAAGTTTACCATTAGGAAAAGAATTAATAGACACAAAAAAAGCAATGTATGAATATAGGGCCTTTTTTGCAATGATAGGCATGGCGATAGGATTTTTCTTCATGTCAAGAAACAATAAATATGGAGGAGCCTATCAACTTTCACAAGAGAAAAATGAGTTTTAAACTCATTTTCCTAAAAAGACTAGCTTCAGCATCAGAACAAAGGTTGACAACATCCCTTTGCTTTGTGCCCTGGAGCTATTTTGTCTCCTGCTTGCATTTTCTCCACCTGTCCTTCCCTGTGCTGGAGCACATCCAGCTTCTCTCTCCTCTACCTGGCCATTTATTTTCATAACATTGTGGTAATTAGATGTCCTGTCTCTGGAGGTGTTCAGGGCCAGGTTGGATGGGGATTTGAGCAACCTGATCTAGTGGAAGATGTCCCTGCCCATGACAGGGTGATCTTTAACATCCTTTCCAACCTAAACCATTCTATGAGTCTATAAGTCTATGAAATGCATAGTGCAATAAAAATCTTTGAGATGTCTGCTCTTCTTTCACTTACAGTTAAATTAACCAAGTTGAGAAAAATTTATGGCAGACTGACAAATTGAGATTTGCTTAAGAAACGCCAAGTGGATTTAAGGGATTTCTAAGTTTGAAAGGAACAGGAAGGTTTTGCTTCAGAGGTTCAGAAAGCTGTGGCATCTGAAAAGAGACTCCACACAAGCATCTCTTTTTCTCTCTGCAGAGATATTGAGATGTTTGGACATTTTGGTTGGTTGGTTGTGTTAAAAAGAGAAAAACCATAATAAAGGCAAATAAAAATGAAAGTAGTATGTTGTAGAACAGAAAATTTGTTTTTACAGATTGCTGAACAGGTGATTATAAGGGGAATTTTGTGCCCAGCATATGTTTTTCCTATAAATAATAAGCAAGAACAAGGGATTTTTTAAAATATTACTGTGTCCAGTAGTTGCATTTTAACTCTCATCTGACCTATATCCCCTCTGCACTATCATTCCTTTTTCACTGAAGAGGAACAGAGGGGGAATGGTGGGAACAGAATGGCTGTAACCCCTCTATGAGAAATGTTTTTTGGCAGCTGGTAGAGAAGCAATAGCATATCCACTCCCCAATCCTGCTTGCATCCATTTCATTCAACCTTTTAATAATAGGTTTAGGATGCACCAATAGAGATTCAGGTGGGGAGAAAAAAAAAAAAAGAGGAAAGAAGTATCCTTGTATTGTGACAAGGATAGAAAAAACTGGGCTACAATACTAGAGAGGGTTTAAAAAACTCCCACACTGCAGATTTTAAGACCAGCTTAGACAAACGTCTGTAAGAAATTGTTTAGATAACACTGATTGTGTTTGGGATCAGGGGATGACTTGAAGATTTTTCAAAATTTCTCCCTCTCCTTTCTATTACAATGAGAAATGACAAGGTAAAACAGCAGATCAAAGTCTCAGCCAAGGACAGAGTTCAGTGGTGCATCCCCCTGCCTTTCCCCAGGCAATAAAGACATATAAAACCAGGGCTCTCTCATCAGGCAAGGAAGGAAAAGGGACCAGGCATGGGTAAGAAAAAAGGCATGTCATTGCTGATTAACTTCAATTTGAAATGGAAACAAATGCTGCTTTTTGCACCATTATATTGGATTACAAGATCTCCAGGGCTCCAAAGTGTCTGTTCAGCTCACCAACTTAATCTTACCTATCACTCTGCCTACATGCCCCATACCAAACATTCATAGCAATTACCACCACAGCAGTTGATTGTTACCATACAAGGATAGCAGTCACACACTCTGGGATCCCTGAGCTTAGTGCAGCAGAAGTTCTAAGAACTACAACAAACGAAACTCCACTGTAGAGCATGCTGCAAAGAATGAAGCCTCAGTGACATAGCACTGTTTTCTCATCATCATCTCATTCACCACAACGAGTTTTCTACTAGAATTCCTTCTTTCAGCGAAATGCCAGCTCATCCTGTGCTGTACAGACCCACTCTGTACAGGAGCTGTACAGGCTGTGACCTCCCCTCTCCCTTTAGGCTGTGATTGTTTCAGCCTAACTCCACCTCCCCTGCAACGCTGCTTATTTGTTCCATTATTTTGCCAAGCCCTGGCTTATCACACAGATTTTCACCTAAATTAAAAGCAATAAAAACATATTTCAAACTGTTCACCTATTGTGCTTGAATCACATGCAATTAAGAAAACGCTTTGATGGAGTCCTCACTTAACATTCCTTCTGTCTCAGTGACCTTAACGTTTCTGAACATCTGTTTCACTCTTACCCTGCACTGAAATGTTTTAGACAGATGTAGCTGTAAAAAGTCATTGACCTCAAAATTCAAACCCCTAATTCAATTATTCCTATGAAACCTATAGTTTGTGCATAATTAAGTTAGAAAGGAATGCAGTCACATACTGATTTTTTAACGCTCCCAGCAGAAAGGAAATCTTACCAAGAGAGCTCCCACAAAAAGTCACAGTAACCTGGAGACTGGAAATTTCAATGTCAATTGAACTCCTTGCCCCAAAGAAAGAAAAAGTCATCTGAACCTATTATTGTGCAAAACTGAAGGGGTCTCCTGTGGGCCTTTGATCATTTTGCATGTCTTAATTCCTTTTTCCAGTCTTTTTGTTTCTGATATGTGCACTGAGCAAATTGAAAGGAACAATCTGTTACTAATTACTCAGGTCTGCTCTGCACTCCCTCCCAGCACAGCTGAATTCCAGAGTGTGTCCACAAGGAGCATGCTCACCATTGACCAGGCAGACCTGGAGATGAACCTCAAATGCTACAAGCTCCAGAGTCCCATTCCAGTCACCTTTTGTGCCTTCCCATTTCATGCATCCTCCACACCAGACCAGGCATACTATAAAGCCTCTGCTCTCAAGGTACTGTCCCTCTTTCCACCGCAAATATTGGATTTCTATAACCCTGAATGATCCCTCTTACACTAACTACAAAGTCAGCAAGTGTAATTCAACAAGCCAGCAGTAACCATGCACCAAGCTGTGTGCTCTTCTCCCAAAATTCAGTTCCTGCTTTCTGAACCACAAGTGCCTCAACAAGGATTATTGCCAGGATGGAAAGAGTGGGACTGGGGAAGATGACCTCATGTTGCATGTCCACACTCAAGAGAACTACATTTCTTCATGACATCATGCTTGGCTTTGCCTCCTAAAACCAAGATAGAGCAGAGCACTTAAAGAAGGTAATAACTCTTCCACATCTCTGGCACTGCCTCGCCGTCTCTTAGGGACTGAAATTGCTTCTACAAAAACAATGAAAATTTGGCCATTAATTCAAGTGGCAACAGAATCAGCCTTGACAATTGATTTTTCCCTGCCATTGATAAAGTCTGGTGTTCCTTGTGCTCCTGTGTTTGTTCACACCCAGGCAAAATGTCACACACTGGATACACAGCAACTAATGGTTGACATCAAACAACTACCTGCTCAGTGTGCTATTTTTCTTTTTTCAACTTATATAATCTTTACCCTTCCCTGAAACCTAAAATTGGATACTTACTGATGCCGACAGCTGTAATAAGTTTAATGGCAAGTTCTGGGATTTCACATTGCATAAAGAAAGGCTCCAAGATGTAGCGTCCAAATGCCAGTGATATCACTGCTGTGGCAGCAGGGCTAGAGTGAGAAAAAAACCAAAGTCACAAAATTTATCTGCAAAAATACATAGTTATTATAGTCATTATAGTTATATAGTTATTATTCTTCTTGGGTCGTGCTGTAACTTCGCTATCAGAACTGTGAACCTTGATTTTTGTAGCTTTGTAGCTTTGCTGACATGCAGCAGAGTTTCTGAATGCAGCACTGCTCAGTGATTCTGATTTTGACAACCACACTTCTTACCAGGGTGGCCCTCACAATTTCCATGCTGCAAAGTAATCATAATCAAAAAGGAAAAGTATCAACAGAAATCTTCATTCATTCACTTGAAGTGAGCATAGCCAAAATCAGATCACATGAGCAACACCCTGCACAAAAATCAGTGAATTTTAGTGGTCAGATGTACCTCAGACACACATGCAAATGAATTTCATTCAAGCTGAGAATTCTGGTTTAATAAAATAAGTATCCAAAATCTACCCAGGTCTTTTGTTAAATTCTGAAACAGTCTAAATGGGATTTTCTAAAATGCGAAGAGAATTTTCTCCTTTTATTGACTAACAATTTCCTAGCACTGCAACTGAAAACAAAAATCCCTGTAGAATACCATAGAATACCATAAAACAAAGGAATATGAAGAAAGACATAATATTTCTTTATCTGGTAATTTAGTGTTTTTCACAGTAAGAGTTAAGCTCTCCAACACCCCACACAAAGTTGTTGCATTTACAAATTTGAAATGTTCATAATATTCTACAGCCTTCCTCTTTGAGAGAAGCTAACTGTTTGACAAGCCTTAGAACTGACACACATTAGTAGCAAATTATCCAGTGACTGTTCATGTTCCATTTGGGTCGATACTTTCACCATTCTTAGGACAGCTGGTGGCATCCATGGTTTATCACATAAACACGCTATGGGACAAAAGGGCACATGATTCTCAAAGGATTTCTGAGTTGAATAAGAACCCATGCAAACTCTTGTGAAAAAATCTGCAACACCTCACTTCACAGAATTTTGATAAAAATTCTGTGGAACATGGCAAAAATTCTGCAGAGACGTCGTTGTTCTCCATCAAACAATAAAAGAATTTTCCACAAGGGAGTTGGACCCTGGAAACAAAACCCACTTTCTTCGTGTTATGACTCAACCCAGAAGTCACACACTGTGTTGGACCAAGCTGCAGAGCAGCACAGAACACAATAATCTTTCCCAGTAAGTTTCTGCATGGATGAGCAAGTGCTGCTGCATGTGCATCTCCCACACAGGGGGATGTTCCTCTTACTGGCCAGCAAATGGCTTTGCAAATTTTTTCTGGATTTTCACAGACATTTACTAACTGTATTTCAGTGCAATATTTCTAATTCACATCAGAAGATCACCAGGCTTCCAGGTTTTAAGTACTGCATGCCATAAGTAGCTTTGGAATGCCCTAGATCAGATGAAAGATCAGATCTTTGGAGCTGTCCCAGACTGTTTTCCTCAGTCCCAGCTCCTTTCCCCAGAACTTGGATTTTGCCCTCCCATTTTAAGGAAAAGGCTTTCTAAAGAAGCTGTCACTGCTACCTACACCACTATGTTTCCAAAAACATAGCTCCTGAATGGCACCTCCAATAAATAGCTCTGCCTCTGACACTCCCATGCCTCAGGGGAGATGTTGCTGATAGTGCATTCAATCAGTGGAGGCAGAAGTTCAAACAATGGAGAAGTATGAAAAAAAATACAGAGATGGGGTGCTTAGGGACATAGTTTAGTAGTGGACTCAGCAGTGCTGAGTTAATGGCTGGACTCAGTGATCTTGGAGGTCTTTTCCAACCTTATTGATTTATATTTTTCCTGTGTGTTTGGGGCAGGCAGAAAGTGCATGAGCAGCTTTCACTAAGGACAAGGATACAGGAAGACACTGGATGACGACCAGGACAGGGTCCCAGCAGGTACCACAGGTGAGTCAGACACCTGGCAGCATTCTCATCCAACCACCACAGTGAAATCCACAGGCAATGCTGTCTTCACTTGTTTGGAAAGTAGTTGTTGAGGTTTTTTTTAAGGTATGTAAACATGTATATAAAATACACACAACTTGGCTTTGGAAGAAATAAAGGTTCACAGTTGCACTGGGTGAGAAGCAGCGCAGTGTAAGGCAGAACTAATTGGTTTGTGGGCAGAGTAGTTAAGTGTGTCCCACTGTCAAGCAGTGGCTTTACAGAGATATATGAGAGCACGAAATGTCTATTTTGGTTGTGACTCCTTCACCAGCCTATGCGTGTGATAATCCTGAAAATTTTTTTCAGAAGCAAAACCAGCCTAGCTGAGACATGTGTGAGCAACTTCATCTGCTGAAAAGAAAAAATAAACACATATGAGGTCTCAAGTTCTTTGATAGTAGCAGTCAATTCGTTTCCTGATGCAGGAGTCAGATACAAAACTCTACACAGAGTTTCAGCACTGCTGCTCTGATCATTGCAAGTTACAGCATGTATGTCTTCCTCACTGTCTCTCAGATTGAGTGATTAAAGAATCCACTGATGTTCTCTCCCACACAGCATGATTATTTTCTGGGTGTGGGGCAGATCACGATGACTAACAGCATTTTCACAACACGCCTGGGACACTGTCATACATAAAAAAATAATTATTTTGTGAGGAAAGGAATTTATGACGCCTGACTTCCTGTGGGTGTTTGTGCCTAGGTTAATAAGTTCCCTCTGCCAAACCAGGTGCAGATTAAGAGGGGGATTTCTAATACTGTTTCCTTTTGTTGATACTCTGATGTGAAATGATATAGCTGAAAACACAGGTCTCATTCCACTGCCTGATTTTCCTTCTTGGCAAAAGGTTCATACAGTTGAGACATCTGCCCTTTCATCACATTTGATGGAAATTGTGCAGTTAATTCAAAGGTTACATTTTGGTGGGGAGGTTGTGTGGGACCATCTGACGTACAAAATTATTTCCTCTGGAAACAAAATAAAGGATTTTGAGATTCATAATGACTCAGCACCGTCAGCACTTTTAAACTCAACAATCTGTGCTAGGACTTGTCAGTGTTATGTAAACATAGTTGTGATTTGAAAAGAGGCTTGTGCCTCATTTGTGACTAATCTACTGATTACAGAAGAGAGGGGAAGGAAGTGCTAACCAGCCTGGGGCAGGCATGCAGCATTCCCAAAGTCATTTTGTATGAGTCGCCTTGCTCTACATGTATCAAGATCTCCAAACTCAACAAAATAAAATAAAAAGAAAGGCCATAGGTGCATTTCACACATCAATCCATTTACATTATGAAAGTTTATTTTATATGGTTCAACATCTTCACATTGTAATTCTTCTGCACAACGTCAAAGGCTGCATGAGTCACAGGCATACGCACCAAGGCAACATATTGGACATTTTAGGTATGTGAAGACAATGTGTCTTTATTTGCTCAGTTTTTCAGAGTAAGAGTCAAGTTCTCCAACACCCCACAAAACAAAGAATCAGGGCCCAATCTGACATTTAAAGCATACACGGTGGCCCTAACTCTGAAAACTACTGGACAAAAGTTTTATCTCAAGTTATTCCTGCATCCATAGATAACAGCAATTGCTCCAGAAGGCAGTACAGGACTGAGAAAAGGTAAAGGGGACTTCTCTCTTTCACTGGACATTATTAGTGACATCAATGGACACAGGAAGCTTAGCAAAATTAAGGCAAGTAATTGAATTTTTGTGGCAGGGAGTTCTCTCATTTCCCCTGTATATGCACGCATGTCTCCTTGAACATTTCAGAGCTGATGAGCAGAACAGCATTTTTAGACTCTCTGAAGCAACCATAGCAAAAGAACACAGTTAACTGACCAAAATATATCTGATTTATATTTTTTTTGCCCAACAAATATCAGAGATTTTTCATTATGACTGACAAGTGCGTTGCCATCAGGAAAGAGAGTCGTGATAACTTACCGAATGATGAGGAGCTCAACCCAGACCCTCACAAATGCAGGTAATGGCCCAAAGGCCTCCAGGATATAGGTGTAGTGACCACCAGATTTCTTAATGCATGTTCCCAGTTCAGCATAGCAGAGGGCACCTGTGGGAATTCAACAGTGCCAACATGAGAGATATCCAGAAACAGCTGTCAAAACATTTATAGCCTAAACAACAGAGCTGCTATGGTATCACAACTACTTTTCATATATTTAAATTTTTTCCAATGAATTTTGTGGGTTTTAATTCATTCAGTTAGGCAGTAAACCAAACCATTTATCCAGTTATATTTAAAGGCACTGGACAAGCTATTTGCAATAAGTGTTGTTACTACTCTGCATCTTGTGAAAAGGGACAACAAAACGGAGTGTCACACCTGCCACCCTATTCCCAGGCAGCCAGCCTGCACCACTAAATGACAGATTTGCTTGTTATCAAAGGCTGATCCACTCCTCTCAGCCTCAGAGATGCCTAGCTCAAACTCTGAAGGTCTGAAAACTCCATTACCTCTCCTCAGCCATGGACAAAAGCAACCAAACGGCCAAAATTTGGAAGCAGGATCCGCAGAATAAGTATTTTCCTCAACAGCACTCCTAACATCTTACAGACTAAACTCGGGGGATGGCTTAGTCATGGCTTTTCAAGACTGGTGAGGTGTTTTTGTGTACTACAAAGACAGTGAAAGGTCAGGAACCATCAGCACAGCTCCACAGGTGCCCCACAGCCAATAAACACAGGCAGCCCTCTTGGAGGGCTCTGAGGAGCCAGGAATAAACAGTAATAATAAACAGGAATAAGACAGAGTTGTAATACCTATAATAGTACAGAGTTAAGATCAGCAGCACACACAAACTCATTTCACTCTTCCCTTTACGTCACAACACTTTCAGATAAGAACTACAGTTGTCAAAACCACATCACAGCGTGCAAGCCCATTAAGGCTGCACCACACGATGACAAATTCTCCAGCCTTGTTCGTTTGTTTTGTTTGGGGCGTTGCAAAAATTGAAGTGGCACCTTTCACCCGCTATTCTTTAGCTGATCTGAGGATGTGTTTAAAGGAACTTTTATAACCACATTAAAAAAAACCTGTTTTTGCATTTTCTTTAGCCAGCCTCTTCTGCTGAGGTTCAGGATTAAATGAAATTGTGTTTTAATAGATATTATAAACACAGCCTCAGCAAGACCCTACATGATCTCTACGTGTGATTTAACTATAACTGAGTCATGCAGGGAACTAAAAACAAAAATATTAAAAAAGACAAAAAGCAAGAACAACCAAAAAAACAAACTGTAACAAGTCCATTCTGAGAACAAGATACTACCTTCTGCTGTGCCAAATTACACAGTTCTTCATATCTAGAGGCCTGGAAAATGACCTAAAATAACTGTCTGATAAAAGAGAGAGGGTTTTTTTTGTTTTGTTCAGGTTTTTTGGGTGATTTTTTTATTTGGGGTGTTGGTTTTGGGGGTTTTTTTGGGAGAGTTTTATTCACAGCCAGCCAGAAGATTACTGCTACTAAAGTTGCAGCCATAAATGCAGTGCTTAAGCAAATTCTGGGTTAAGTAGCTCAAAAGACCAAGGTCTTTTGACAGGGTTACAAATAGCATCTGAGGTTTTTCTTGGTAGAGGAATTTTGTTGCAGGCAGAACTTCCACAATTGTACAAGAGATTAAGCTGCACACTGTACCCATACATTTACCATTTGACCCAAATGGGTCCTAACTTACTGGGGCTGTTTGATCTGAGTGGGTTTAGCCTGTGAAGAATATTTCTTTTAAGCTCAGAGCCAATTTACAAGGTGGCATTTGCATGTTCTGCCTGTTAAGTAGACACTTACTCCCTCTTTGTCCTCTTCACCTCCTGCCAGTAAACAAGTAGTTTCCCTTTTAAATAAAGCCAATATTCATGTTAGTTCTTTGAGATTAACTCATTAAATAGGTCAATGAACCCTCTGTCCCACGGAGGCCAGGGTGGGGTTTTCCACTCTGAATGAGGGTTTTGTGTACAGAACCACTTAACTGGACTTCTTCAGAATTCAACACTCTTCAGGAATACAAAGAATTAGCAAAAACTCCCACAATAAGCAGGCCAGCAATAAACCTCCCAGGGCAAATTTGCTTCCATCACACCGTGTTTTGTAGCCCAGCCTTTCGAAGTAACATCATGAGGGAGGAAGGAAGAGAGCTGGGAAGAGGGGTTATTATTATTATTATTATTATTATTATTATTGTTTTGCTCCCCTTCATACCAATACAGCTTACATACAGTGGGAATTATTCCTCTCAGACCTTGCTCTAGCCTCCAGGGAACTAGGTAGAGCTGTCTAAACATTTCAGTGGTGTTCAAGCAGCGTGCTCATCCAGTCGCCAGGGGCTTTACAAGCAAACCAAAAATACATCTTACAGACAGGACAAAAACACACATACAGCACGTTCTATAGGGAAAAAAAAAAAACACATTTGGTTTTCCTGTTCCTTTAGAGACCCATTTTTTAAAAAATTTAAAATTATGCTTCCAGCTTTCACTGGCTGGTGCTGGGAGTGAGGGGCAAGTGTTTGCACCCTGCAGCAGAGACCTTCTGTAGTCCCATTGGTGCTCAAGCTCTGCACTCTGACTTCCTATCCAATGGTAAAATCAGAGAAATAATCACAATAATTCACCGGCTGCCCCTCTAGACCAATTAGAAACTTTTCAGGGACTTACCAAAAAGCGAGAGGATACCACACACTGTCCAGACAGTCAAGGACATGCCCACGCTGCCTGTGTTCTTCAGGATGCCTTTGGGAGAGATGAAGATGCCAGCTCCAATGATAGTGCCAATTATGATGGATATGCCCCTCAAAAGCGTCACTTTCTTCTTCAGCACAACTTTTCCCTCCCGGGTTGGCTGTCTGCTGTCCATAGAGGACAACTTGCCATTAGCTTGTCCCTGCAAGTAGCTTCCATTAGAGACCGTGGGCACAGCAGCTTTCCTGAACATGCTACAGTGCCACCAGCACAGTGCTGGCAAGCACAGGCAGAAAAGTTTTCAGCAGAAACTGAAGGAGGGTTTTTTTTTTCCCCCCCCTCTCTGTGTAGCCAACTACTTTGTCTGTGTTCTCTTATCTCTCCAGCTGCTCCTACACACAGGTAGCAAACTCTCCAAGAGTGTGTGAGCCCTTCCTGAGATCCAAGCCCAGCTCAGGAACACCTGCGCTTTCACACCGTGGTGCTGCCCTATCATTGGAAACCAGCTCAGCTTCCGCATGGACTTGTATTTAAGCTCTTGTCATACCAAGTTACTCTGGCTGAATGATGATGCAAATTCTCCAGGTTTGCATCAGCCATTTCAGAAACCGCTGGCATTACTCAGCACTTTTTTTTTTTCCTCCTTTCTTTTTGGTTGTTGGTTTTCTTTTCCCTTTTTTTTTTTCCCCCTTTTAAACATGTTGTGCAACTGTCCTGGGGGTGGTGAGAAGAACAAAGCGCTCGCAAGCAGCTCCAGCTGAACCTCGCCAATCCATGCAAGCACAGCACCCGAGACACCCCGAGACACGCTCCCAATTTTTATTTTTTTTTATTTTTTCAAAGCAGCCCAGAGCCAGAAACAAGAGCCTGCCTAAACACAAAGCACAAGGGGAAAAGAAATCAAACGGGATACGTCATCCCTGGGTCTAATCCAATTCCGTTCTCCAAAAACTCCCGACAAAAGTTGAGTTTTGCGGGGGCTGAACTTGGAGCGTCTCAGCCCAGCCTCTCTCCCCCACGTCCGTGTTAATAATTTGGAAATCTCTGCAGGGACCAGGACACACGGTGGAGGATCTATAAAGTGCTGGTGACCCCGAGTTCCTTAGCAACACCCGCGGCATTCCCGGGGAGCAGGAATTGCCGGAGGTGCGGCAGTCTCCCGGGATGCAGCCCTCCTTTGTTAAAGCACGGTGCAAAGGTTTACAGCCACCTCCGTGTGTCACCGGGCAACACCCAGAGCACGGGATCTCCGGCAGGAATGGCAGGGACACGGCTGTGTTATCGCAGAAGCTCGCTCCACCTGCCCATTCAAATGCAAAAGGAGCAATAAAGCGTTAACAAGAGGAGCATTCTCCCAAAACAGGGCAAAAATCGGTAGCCTTCAAGCAAGGGATAGCCTTTATGCTATATGCTAAAGGGAGAAAATTCTTCGTGGTATAATCACTGCAGCTCCTGATAGCTTCAGATTGGATCGGTGTAGTGAGAGCTTATTGCTCTTACAGGTATTGCTTAATTAGTACCTAGGTTTGGGAGTAAAAATAAGAGCAGTTAAACCATTTTATCCTTCAGAGCACAACAGTGCTTTCAAATTTGTGTGAGAAAGAAGAAATCCTGGACTGCCAACATGCTGCAGCTGTAAAACTTCAGTGTTTTTCCAGTTTCGGTTTTAACTCACCTGTAATAGTTGGCACTGAGATAAAAGAAGGCGTAAAAAAAAGCTTATCTGGTTTAAATGCAGACAGGTAAAAAGCAGAGTGATTGTATCTTTTGACTGCATAGCAGTCAGGTAGTGTTCGTCAGTTTTCTGAGCATATCCTACTTCTGATGGGCTCAGCAGCTGATCCCTCACTTCCCTGCACAGCAGCCCGCTGTGGCTGCACATCTGATTGCAGACAGGACCTTCCCTGTCACCCCACACTCCAAACCAAGCCAATCTCCACGACACTAGTCACAAGGAAAGCCAGGTGTAGGTGGAATGTCGTGCCAAGTCGTTTTCTCTCGATGCACGTTCCACAGGCTGCTCCCCAATAAGATTGGGCAACCGGATCAAATCAAACCAGCAGAAAGCATTAACCAGAGAGCTGAGTTGGGCTGGTGACCTGTTTTTAATTTTCAAAGGCTTTTTAATGAAGAAACACATGACATCTTCAAACGTCTGATACTTTGAAGTAAGCACTCTTAATTAATGTTTACCCTTTATTTACACAGGAAGCTGGTTCCAAGATTGAACCAAATGCTCAATAAGCAGACGACCCTGGGGCAGCTCCCAGCAAGTTGTCTGCAGCAACCATCCAGTACAAATGCTGGGCAGTATAATGGCTTTCAAATATCATTTGATTGCTAGCCAGAAGAACACATGTTTCCCCTTTGGCCATGGCAATTAGAGCTCTCCCACGCAGGGAAAAGGGTGCTTGCTCCTTCAGTGGTATGGACTTTGTGAAATTCCCAGGGAAATTTATAAGGTAGGACCAGAGGAAGGCTGGATGCAGAAAACTCCTTTTCCTAACTCCTGGCAGCTTGCTAGTAGTCTCATTATTTGTAGCCTTCCCAGGGAGTATGATTGTGTTTGCTGCTCAATGCTATCCACTAAAAACAAGAAAAATAGGAGCTTTTCTCCTTTCAGTTCCAACATTACTTCCAATTATTAGTTCCACTCAGGGTAAGGAATACTTATTTGGTGTTGGGGGATTATTTGTTGTATTCTGGGAATTTCTTGAGAATTATCCATCAACTGAGCCTGGTCCTGAGGAGATGATGAAGCTGAAAGAGGGTCACAACTGCTGACCCCACTTACAGTATACTCACAAAATCTCTTCTGATTATTTGTACCTCACCAGCCACTTTTACTTCATTTATTCATCACAGAGCAAGGACGACTACACGAACACAACAGACAATGCTCAGTGTCTTTTCAAAGAGCTTTTCTGAAAGCACGGGGTTTAACCTGTCCAACACCCAGAACAGCCCCATTCTTCCATAAAAACTCACTCTAAAAGCAGAACAAAAAGGTATAAGGTGCAATTTTCTTTAGACTGATGAAATTATTTGAAGCAATGTTTCTAAAAAAATATGTTCTGAAAATAAACCTTCAGCCTCTAATGGCATCTGGCTCTAATGCATTGTGCATAGCCCTTTTATTGTTTGTCTCTGGTTGTTTTCTTTTTCCAATTCATAGACATTTTCTCCTGAACAAACATTTCAGAGCATAACTGAGATCATCGCTGTGAAACAGTTTCCTTTTGAATCTCACCACCAGCCCTGATCAATCTATCCACTGTCTGTTCCAAACAAAAATCCTTACCAGAAGAGCCTACAAATCCTGCACCCTGCAAAGAGCTAAAGCATCACCCAGAAGATTCAGCAAGCCAGGCTGGTTGCCTGAATGCCATCAGTGGCCTCTCACGGTGTGAATAACCTTCCTGCCAGCTGCTCCTCTCTTCTCAGGGCTTGAGCATCACAGGGAATAACCTCAGTGACTCAGGCTGAACACACTTGACACGGTTTGTCACACTAACAGAGTTTCTGCCGACATCTGGACACAGCTGTATCTTTCCAAAGAATCTACAGTTTTGGTATTTCCCCTGAGGAGTGCTAGAGAACACACACAAAGCATTCACCTTTATGGTAATACAGCAAAGTGAAGGTCCTAAAGTTCAATCCTGAACTTGAGTTCCCAGTTCTCAAGCCCACGAAAACTCCGTAATTTCTAGATGTAGAGAGCATACCTTGACAATGTTTCCAGGCATTTTTCTATCAGCTTATTGCATCAAACAAGTCCAAAGAGTCACAAGTCAAGCCTCCAGCCACACATTGCCACACTGGCTGGGGACACAGGAATAAAAGAGGAAGCACAGCAAGACTGAAGAGGCGAGGAAAGCCCCAAACTCTCATATGTGGGTGGCATGGCATGAAAAATGTTGTTTAGAAAACTGATCTGAGTCTTCTGTGTACAATGCCAAGTTGTTTGTGAGCTTCAGAAAGCAGCCCTGTACAAAGGCAGTAGTCTGGTTTCAAATGTCAAAGGTTGGCAAAATACAGTAGTTTCACGAATACAAGCCGCACGGATTATAAGCCGCACCCCCGGTGCCTCGACAATGTTGCTGTCTTTGTCAATAGATAAGCCGCACCCCGAATATTAGCCGCACTTTCGTTCGTAGCGAGAATCCGTGCGCAGCTTTCACAAATTGGCCAATTAGTAACAGGATCGCGGCATAGCGGGCTTTACTGGCTCGGGGCGGGGCCAGGCAGGCTCGGCCCGCTCATGGTTGCCGACGGGGCCGGGTGGCCCAGCTCAGCGCCACGGCTCGGCGGGGCTGGCCGGGTGGTGCTGCCGCCGCCGCCGGGCTCGCTGGCCCCCCTCTCCCGTCAGCACCGCCCCGCTGCCGCGTTCGCTCGCCCGGCTGGCAGGGCTGCCGCCGCCGGGCTCGCCGTCTGCCCCGCTGCCGCTTTCGCTCGCCCCGCTGCCGCTTTCGCTCGCCCCGCTGCCGCTTTCGCTCGCCCCGCGCCGCGCCTCGCGAGCGCCGCGCCCGCCCCGCGGCGCTTTCGCGGCTCGCGGCGGCGCTTTCGCGGCTCGCGGTTCGCGGTTCGCGGCTCGCGGCTCGCGGCTCGCGGCTCGCGGTTCGCGGCTCGCGGCTCGCGGCTCGCGGCTCGCGGCTCGCGGCTCGCGGTTCGCGGTTCGCGGTTCGCGGCTCGCGGCGGCGCTTTCGCGGCTCGCGGTTCGCGGCTCGCGGTTCGCGGCTCGCGGTTCGCGGCTCGCGGTTCGCGGCTCGCGGCTCGCGGCTCGCGGCTCGCGGCTCGCGGCGGCGCTTTCGCGGCTCGCGGCTCGCGGCTCGCGGCTCGCGGCTCGCGGCTCGCGGCTCGCGGTTCGCGGCTCGCGGCTCGCGGTTCGCGGCTCGCGGTTCGCGGTTCGCGGTTCGCGGCTCGCGGCGGCGCTTTCGCGGCTCGCGGTTCGCGGCTCGCGGCTCGCGGCTCGCGGTTCGCGGCTCGCGGCTCGCGGCTCGCGGCTCGCGGCTCGCGGCGGCGCTTTCGCGGCTCGCGGCTCGCGGCTCGCGGCTCGCGGCTCGCGGCTCGCGGTTCGCGGCTCGCGGCTCGCGGTTCGCGGCTCGCGGTTCGCGGCTCGCGGCTCGCGGCGGCGCTTTCGCGAGCGCCGCTTTCGCTCGCCCCGCCGGCAGGGCTGCCGCCGCCGCCACCAGGCTCGCCGGCCGCCCCCTCCCGTCTGCACCGCCGCCGCGTTTCCTCGCCCTGGCCGGCACTGCAGGCCCCCGCACCGCCGGGCTCCCCCACGCTGCTGGCTCCGATTATGCTGGGCTTCCCCCGCTGCCAGGCAGCCCCACCCGCCGGCCTTCCTGCTTCTGCCATGCTCCCCTGCACTGCTAGCCCCAGTTCTCCCGGGCTCCCCCGCCCTGCTGGCTCAGGCTCTGCCGCCCGCCCCCGACACTGCTGGCCCCGCCTCTGCCAGGCTTTCCCACCTCTGCCGAGGCCGGCCGGGCTCCAGCTTGGCTTGGGGCTGCCGCGGGCTCTCACTTCCGTGTTGGCAGCTTTTAGAATTTTGTTAATAGATTAGCCGCCCCGGAATATTAGCCGCACTTCCGGGTTTCCACCAAAATTTTGGTCAAATTGGTGCGGCTTGTATTCGTGAAATTACTGTACCTAAAAGTGTTTGTTTCATGCAGATAATCTAGCATTGAGAAGTTTTGACTGGGCATTTCAGCTCCTATTGTTGTGTTGAGAAGGAGTTTAACTAGTACTGGGGGGAAAAAATCTATAGGCATTTAAAAACTAAGGTGTCCCTGAGAATAAATCATCATGAAGTAACAAAAATTTCAGCAGATTGAGACAGATTTTTAAGGGTTAAATGCAAATATAGAACTATGAGAATGTCAAAATTATTTTTTATCTCTACTACAGGTCAAATCTGTAATTAAAAATAGAACTACTGAGAATGTTGGGGGGGCTGTTATTTTGTAGCCAGAGTCTAACAAATTAATTATTTTGCATTCTACTTCATGCTGGATACAAACATATTTAGCAGCAAATGGAAAAATGAGAAGGAGTGAAATACACATCCAACTCACAGATTTTAAAAGTAAGATTAAGCCTCTATAAGAAATCCAAAAGCAGTTAAAATGTTTTTTCTTGTACTCTCAGTCAAAAGCTTCCCACAAAATGCAGGAAGCAAATAAAAATCTGATATCAAGAGGACTGCAGGCAACAGCAGTTCAGAAGGCAAATGCTTCTGAAAGTTTCCCTGTCTTCAATTTGCTGATAGCTGCCAGTCAATTTTCAGCTGGAAAAGAAGGAAAGAAAAAGGGATTTCAGAAATCCCTCCTATTTTTCTCACTATTAAAGCTCCATTTCAAACGACATGATGAATTTGGCTGAAAGGTTTGACAGTTTAATGGGTCTTTTTTAAGCGGACAGGAATCATTAGCACCTGGTATCAAGCATGAGAGCTCCACGTGAGAGAAAGCCAATTCTCACTGCAGCCCTGTGATTGTGAAAATATGAGTGTGTTTTATTACATCTCATTTTTCATATTCGGGATATATGCAATCATAACCTAAGCAATGCTGTACATAAATATTATTCTTGAGTTTTCTGTGTTTGCTTTTCTCATTAGCAGAATGAGGCAACAATTTTCAGAGTCCCCATGTTATTTTTCCTCAGCTTTTGGATGCAAACACTGAGATACCCCGTGGCACTCAAGAAATCAAGACCTCAGGGTAAATTTCCATTAAAACTGGATGTGCCAGGTACCTGGCATGATGGCAAGAGTGCTGGCAGCTTCAGGGAGTCAGGATTTTACTTCAGATGACTCAGGCTAGGCTGGGCATGTGAAAAGAATTAATTGGCGCATCAGGGGAAAAAAAATCCTTGAAAAACTCAAATAGAGACAGAATTAGCATTGAGAATGTTTTCTAACCCATTTCCCCATTTTTTGTGGGAGAATCCTTCACAATAGATAAAAAGTTTGTAAAGGGAAGAAAACATGCAACAACTACAGTAAATTCACGAATACAAGCCGCACTGAATATAAGCCGCATCTCTGGGTGTTGGCAAACATTTCGTTCTTTATCCATAAATAAGCCGCACCTGAGTATAAGCCGCTCTGTCATTTGCAGCGAGGACCCACGTGCAACAAAGTTGCCAATTAATAACAGAATCGCAGCATGGCGGGGTTTACTGGCTCGGCTCGGCCGTGCGGGCTCGGGGCTGCCGACAGGGCTGGGTGGCCCAGCTCAGCGCTGCCCCGCGGCGGCAGGGGGGGCACAGAGCCCACCGGCACCCGCGGTGGCGGTGGGAGGCAGGGATGGAGCTGCCCCGCTCCTGCAGTGGCAGCACGCGGGGATGGGAGCCCCCCGAGCCGCGGGGCCAGCAGGAAGGAGCTGCCCCGCCTTCCCCACCCCCTGTGCTGCCTGCACAGAGCAGCTCCACCCGCCGCGCAATAGAGTAACCAATTTGTAACAACCGCGTAAATGCAGGGTTTTACTGGCAGGTGCTCAACTTTGCAGTTTGCACTGACTCGGTTTGCACTCCCAGGGTTGAAAATGTCAGAAAATTATTCACATATTGGCCGCTCCTGAGTATAAGCCGCATTTCCGGTATGGGAGCAAAATTTTGGTCAAAACGGTGCAGCTTGTATTCGTGAAATTACTGTACATAGATTGTCAAATTCAACCTTGGCTTTTTAGCACCTCCATATTCACTTTTATTGTATTTTTCATACCATTCATACAGTTTCATTTTCCACTTGTAGTACTCTTCTGTTTGATCAGGTGCTGAACTTTCTGTGAATCATGGTTTTCCGCTATAAATCATATCTTTCTTTTTTTTAAAAAGGTTAATGATACAGGTGTTACAGGTAGATTCAGCTGCTGAATTCTGTTATGAAAAGAATTCAAGAGAGGAGAATTCAAGAACTTAAGCAAGATTTTAATTCACTGCCCACTAAGTGGGGAAATCATTCAGATCCCTTGTCATAATACAAAGCTCTGTTCTTTACTTTCACCCTTAGCAGAAGGTCACCTGTCTATCCCACCAGATTAGGCAAGCTCATTCCCCTTCTGCTGCATACAATTTAGACTAGATAGAGAATATATACAAAGTTATTTGATTTTTCTTAAGCACAAAACTACACTCTTACCCAAGAATAATTGTAATGGGAATTGTAGGTCCCATTTTGTTCTCATTCGTGTCTCAATTGCCACATGCAGAAATACTCACACTTTTCCCCTTTTGATCCATTTAATGTAGAATTTTTTTGTCTGGAGACCAAACAAATCTTGGTTGGGGCATCGTGCAGGTCATGAATGCAGCAAGGCCAGGCTTGAGTCAATGAGCTCTGGGGTGCTCAGGGCTGCTTTAGGCACAACATCTCCATCAACAGAGCTGGACAGAAGCATCTCAGTGAAGGGTTGAAGCAGTGACAGAGTTTACCACAAGGGATTTAACCTGCAGATAAGCAAAAGCACACACATACCCAGAAATATTTCAGCAGTGACTGGCATTCAATCATTCACACAGTCACAGCAGTTTAGCTTTGAAATGCAGACTGTGGATCCTACAGGGAATCATTTTATTGGCATTTAAATACACATACTTTGTCTTCTTGAAGTATTAAAAACTCCATCAGAAAAAGCACTTGCTTGGAGCACTGCCAAGGTGCTTCAGCAGTTTGTACTTGTGCAGCTCCATATATTATTCCCACACTTCAATAGAGAGGAGCATTTTAGTGCTGAGGTCAGCCCCTGTTTCTGCTTTGAAAACGAAATTCCTGTTTTCCACATTCACAATCTACTCTTCAGAGACACTGTCTATTCAAGCATAGAATTTTACCATGTTTTGTCACATTTAGTAAGAAGATTAAGAAGCTGATGTATGGCAGATGGGCACAGCATGTGGGCTTCACCAGGGTATTTCTGATTTGCCTCTTTTAGACTTTAAAATTTTGTCCAAAACAGCCACAATGCCAGAAATATGCCCTCTTTCCCCTCCCCACATTTGTGAGGAGGTACAGTTTATCCAGATCCTGAGAAGTTCAGTCTCCAGGACAACAGAAAGTACTGACATGAATTTCTAAGCACGTTTCAAACTCATGCTTCACCTATAAACTTAGAAGCAGCCAAGAGCTCGAGCCTCTCCATGTGTATTGTACCATTTCCAGCATTTTTCCATCCCTTCCACCTTTAATCTAGTCCAAAGATTAATAGAGGAGGCTTTCCTATCAAATGTTTCTGCTCTTATCATAGGCTTTTTTACAACAAAATGGACACTAACCTCAGAGTTTTATTCTTTGTTAATACCTTGCAATCAAAGGGAGTTGAGAGGACTCTGTCAGAGAGCACGATTTGAGGGCTCCTGCCTTAAAAGAAATGGATATAATCTGTATTGTTCACACTTTTCTAGAGGCTAACAGTGCCCTCACAGGGGATGGTGGCAGAGAGGGATTCAATAGGATAAAAGATTCACTTCTCTTTTAACACACACACACACACAGAGTTGGAATTTGGAGCTAATATACAGAGTAGAAAACATATATAGTCAGTTGTTTGTAGAGCTAAAGCAAATCCTTCCCACTGCAATAACCTGTCCCACTTTGAAGTGGCCTTCCCCTTGAGTATGCAACCCTGAATTTATAGGTATCTCCTTTATTGAGTAAAAGGTGTATCTCCTTATCTGCTGAATCAAAATACAAATTGCACTTGAGTTAAAACAGCACACCAAGTTAGCTGTGGTCATTTTCGAGTAGCACAACAGCTCCCTGTAAAAGATATTCTGTGCTAGACAGGAGGGCTGCAGAGAGGAGCACAGAAAGATGCTGCACTGTAAATCACAGGAACGCTTACTGCAAAATAGAAATTTAAGTTGGGGGAAACTCGAGCTGCTCCTGTATCAATTTCTCTTCAGGTTACACAATTGAGGCTTTTATTTGTTCTTAATTTAAACAAGAAATAAATCTTTACTTGGACAGGAGTGTAGGTCAAGCAGAGAGATTGCATTAATCATCTGTGTACAACTTTTGTTAATAATTATCTTCAATTTATAAAACTCTTCAGAGAAACAAGGAAAACAGCCCAATTCAGCTTTCTGAAAACAATATATATTTAAAGGCCTCTCCTCAGAGAAGGCAGCAATGAATCTGCTACATAAGGGATATCTTGCCATTAATTTTTGCTTTATTTTAGTTTATGATCTTTTTTCCTCACTTCTTTCCACCTGAAAGCACACACTCAGTAAAGTCTGAACTAAAGTAGGAGCCATTCCCACTTGAATTTCTTCTTACTTCCCATATTTTTTCATGCCCCTTTCCAGGGGGCAGAGAATGCCCAAGTCTCAGTGAATCTTCATGAATAATGTAGAATTCACTCTTTGATCCAGATCACCATCATTATCCAAGCAAAGCAGCTCAATCCAGAGTTTTCCACTGTCCTCCTGCCCCTCAGGCTATGCCCTTCCTGCTTCCCACCACAGCAGACTCAACTCAGAGTCCAGACAGGAATTGCTATGTTTTTTCAAAGCAGAGCAAGAATGAGCAATATCATTAAAATAGGAATTAGTCCATTAAAGGTAATTAGGGAGTAATTTCTCTGATTCTCCTCTTCCACTGGTCCCCTCCTTCTAAATAGGAAAGGCTTCATTTCTTCTCTACCACGAAGGGAGAATAGAAGAGGCACTAATCCAGAAATTCCAACAAATCCCATAACCAGAGCTTTTTGAAGTGCTCTCCTCTTTGTATGGACAGCCTTGCTATTCTTCACAAAATGGAAGATATCACCAAGAAGCACGGTGTAAAGGACTGAAAGGTCAAAGTAGTAAAGAATTTTATTTTCTATAATGTATTTCTCATTATATTTCCAATACTGCTTCTCCTGACAAGAGCTATTCTGAGCACACTGGGCAACAAAATAGAAATTCTACCTCCTGACAATTGTTCTGTCACAAAACTGGGAATGAGAAACGACGCTCTGAGTCACAGTCCATCTTCCTGACTCTCCCTTCATCTCCCCATGAAGGGTACAAAGACCAGGTTTTCTCCAAGTGTTCCCTTTCCTCCTGGCTTCTGCATGGCAGCCATGTATTTGGGAACCTATGCAAAATTCAGATATTCTTTTACTGTTTTATTTTTATCTTCTGGGGTTATTCTACCTTATCTATCCAAATATGCAAAATCTACTGCTGTAAACTTCAGGATCTCCTAATAAGTGAATTCATCTTAGGGTAAAAGACTCATACATTTTTATTTCTACTTGCAGGATCTTGCATGTAATTTCTCTTCTTCCCTTCTGATAATTAATTGCTTGGGAGTGTGGAGAGCAGAGGGAAAGGTGAGGAGAAAAGCCAGGAATTGTGCCAACCTCAGGTTTGAAAAAGTAGCTTTCTTCTCCATTTTGGCAGCAAAATTTCACATTAGTTGTTCTGAATTCCTTAACTGTAGCTGTTACTACATTTTGTTTATAGGGGGAAATTGTCAGAGTATGCAAAAGTAATTCCAAAGATAAAAAGCAGGAATGGTTTAGCCTCTGTGTTCTGGATTTTCATATGTCTGTTGGCAGCCTCTGTAATTGAAGCAGCAGATTCATAGCTCAGCACCACAAAATACATGATGGGCTATAACTACAGAAGTTTGCTGGGTTCAAAGAAAATCTGCCACTATTTTACTCAGAAAATAAGTCTTGAAAGAGAAAAAAAAATTAAAAAAAAAAAAAGTCCAAGTGCTCAACTACTACCCAGAGAGTGAAATTTTGGCACACCAGGGAGTGTGCAACTGTGAATGAAGGAATTTCTTTTTCCTTTCTCTGCAACTTGCTGACAGGTTACTCTGTCTATTTTAACAGAGTATGGATGGTGTGCCCTTGTCCCTGTTCAGGAATGAAAAAAGCCAGCCATATCTATATGGCAATACCCATCACATTGAGGAAAGGATGCTTTTTTCCTCAGGGACAAGACAGATGTGCAGTTTAAACCTCTCAGGTGCTACAATATCCTCACCTAGGTGCCAGCTGCAGCAGTCAGATTTTTACAGTAGCCTGATAACATGGAGTGCAGCACATCTCTGGTATTTGAAATTAAATCGTGTCTTTACAGTCATGCTCAGCACTTAACTTCCTCTGCATGGCTTTTGGCTTCCATGCTCCCCTTCTGATCTCAAATTGCAGACATTTATTTGCATTCAGGGCTTCTCAATATACTCTTAGTTCTTCTTTTCTGTTCAACAGAAAGGTAATTTCCTCTTCCAGAGTCTGATGCCATCCTGAAGAGCAAACATCAGAGACAGATTACAAGCAGTGTGCATTCAAATAAATTACATGTTTAAATGTGTCAGTTAAACTACAATGCTCAATTAGACAGCTAATTATGTTGAAAATGCAGTTGTGTGCATAAATTGATGGCCACGCCCCCAGCCTGCCTGGCTGCTTCCACTCAGGTATTGTCCCTTTGTAAATTTTATCTTTTATGCATCACCAGCTTCAAGGTTTATCTAAGTGCAGTCAGTCACTGCTTTACTGTTAGTTCATTTTAAAATATCATTTCAAATACAATTCAACCTTTGCACTGACTTTTACTACCTGCCATCAAAAATTTAGTGGCAGTCGGATTTGTGGACCAGGTCCCCAGGCTTCTCAAGGTCATATTCCCAAAATGCTTTTCCTCTGTTTATGGTGACTCACTTTCCAGAATGCTTTTTAATCACTCTCACTGGAGCATTTTACAAGGAAAAACTAAATTTCTTTTGAATTTACATGCACATGTGAATTTGAGAGATGACCTTTTCAGTTGATAGAGAAGCAGCCCATGAAACTAGAGATGACACACTTACATTTAAAAAAACACAGTCTTAAAATTGTCACTGAATTCATGAATACTAGTTAGGGCCTGGAAATCAATTGGGAAGAAGAAAGAGCCTGTCAGCATGAACTAAAAGGTTTCATTTAAGAGTGATATCTTGGTGCAAGAAAATACATCCTCATACTTAATTCCTGACATATCATCTCACAACCATCATAGAAAATAGATCTTCTCATAAATATTTTCCATGTTTTAGCATTAATTCAGTTTCTATAGGTTTACCAGGTTTAGTGACAACCAATCTGACTGAAGCATTTATGCACAGAAAAACCCAAGCTCTCATAATTGATGAGATCTGAGAAAAAATAAATTATTTGTTTGGTGTTTCCAGACAGATACATATTTCACATCTCACAATATGAAAGGAATCATACAACATCAAATTTGATAAAAATTTAGGCAAAATAAAGAAGTATGATAGCACCAAAGAGATAAAAATAAACTTCACTTGAGCTCAGCATAAAATACCATTTCAAGCAGACAGCTGTTCTCTTCAGTTCTTAGGCATAGATAATGCAGAAAAATTAATGGTGAAATAAGAACCCCAAACCTGACCATTTTCTTTCTTTTATAGATTGTTCTTTCCTCTGAATTATGGAAGGTAACAGTTTCATTTTAAGGTCTAAAACCATTGTCAGACAGTTAATCCATACATTTAGACCATGTTATTATTAGTGTTCTCAGTCAGCCCACATTTCCTGGTAATAAATTTAAGGTCCCACACAGTAAAGAAAAACTGAAATAACCCCATGTCTCTAGCTCTGGGCTTATAATGTAGTAAAATCCAGCTCCTTGAGGCAACCAAAATTAATCTGGATAAATACAGAAAATAACAATGTATGACCCTACTCCAACTTTGGCAACATAAGAGACAAAGTGATCTATTGTATTACACCTTTTAATATATTTTTAAAAGTTTTTTACCTCTATAGTCATTTAAGAGGGAAAGCTTCAGCATTATGTTTTGCTTTGTCCTTTCAGGACTTTTGGTAACTCCTCTGAACTACCTTAAGAGCCGAAATCCAGGGCATGTTTTCTTTGGCAAACACTACAAATTATTAAATTTCATTTCAAAAATAAAATTCTGTTCAAGTCTCCTTTCAAAAATGGCATTAAAATCCACACATCAATTTGTGACATGTCATTTTGAACCAGCAGTCCTGGAACATACTAACTGATTTATAGAAGCAGGCTTAGTATTTATCATTTGGTCCAAGTCACTGAGCAGCGCTGGTATGCCAGCCTAGAGAGTCAGAGTGACACTGAGAGGGGTAGGAACTGCTCAGAGATTTTTAAAGGCTCTTATGACTGTCACTAAGCTCACTGCTTCACAACAGATTGAAAAATGTGAGAGGTTTTCCAGCTGAGGTCACATGTGTCTTAAAGAGGATTAACATGAACAGCCAACTAACAAATGCCAGGTTTTTTTCTTTCCATTTTTTAAATCCTCCTTTCTTTTCTATCCTGCAATAAAACTTCTTTTAAAACTTTTTTTTTTTTTTTTGGCCTTCTATTCTATATACTTCCCCCACTTCTGGCAAGGAAACTGCAAGTCATTTAATAGATGCATCTAGCACAACAAAACTGTGTGCTACAGACTATGAGGATGCAGAGTGCAAAGTGAATCTCCCTCAAAGCAGGGAGTATTAAATCACATAACCAGGGAGTATTAAATCACATAACCAATGAGTATTAAATCACATAACCAGTGAAACAGTTCAGGATCTCCACTGCTCATGTCAGCAGTGGCATGCTTATCTCTCCATTCCCTACTGCCCCCACTCTGTACATCAACAAAACCTGTCCAGGCTTGAAAACACCTTTGGCTTAGCACCCAAAGCCTTTGCAGACAGAAATACAATAGAAATGCTCTGGATGAATCTCACTATGAGGCAGCCTTCAAAGTGACACCTCCATCGAGGCAGAACTGAGCCTCATCCCATCCCATGGCCACCTTTCATCTCCACCTCCAAAACATTACAGGCAGCACAGATTGGCCCAGTTCCACAATTATTGCTCACACACAGTAGGCTGTCTGTGAAGAGCAAGAAAATCAGAGAAACAACCATTGTAACTGGCAGATGTCACCTTTTCTGCAGATATGAGTAGTTTAATCCATAGTGTCATATTTATTCATGTTGCAGCCTTTGCATGGTCACCTCTTGGTGCACTATCAACTAAAAGCTAAGAGAAATTTAAAATACCAAGTTTGTTAGGGAAAAGTGGGACATGAGGTTAATACTGAACTGGTTGTCTTCTAGGATCATCTTTCACCACAAAGAAGTCATTTCTTGTCCCCTCACTAACTGCTGTACAATAGCTCAATGTCATCATAGCATTTCCTCATAGCAGTTCTTCAAAGCCTGGCAAGTTGGATTCCCCAACAAACACCTATATGACATAGGCTTCACTCCAGCTGCCTTCCCAAGAGCTCTTGGCATAAAAATTGCATCTGAATTACCCCTATTTTAATTGCCAGAAAACTACCATGAATTTATGAGACATACTTAACTCTGGAGAAAACAAAACAAAAAAGTATTTTCTATATTTCTGCTTAAAATATATTTTATTTTAGAACATCCACTCATATTTAAACTCCATGCCATCCTGCTCTTTGTTTCCTTTTAGTTTAGAGGGAAGTTTTCTTAGATGCACTTTTCAACCAATTTAAGGAAACATATGAAAAAAGAAAGAGGAAAAAAACCCAAATCTTGATTTTTACCAATATCCACAATAAGACTTTCCCCCCCTTGTTAACACTGTGGAATATTATTCACAAAGCAATTTGACATCTGTATGCACTTAAGCTGTGAACATCTCAACATTTCCTTTTTAAATTCCTCAGGAGGTAATGGTCAGGCTTAAATGCTAAAGAAGAGGAAGATAAATTTCTGAATGGGACCTCTGAGAGAGATTTTAGCACATTTCACTGTTACATTAAGTTTTCTCCAGGCAGTTTAAAAATAAAGCCAAAGGTAAAGGAGACCTCTGAGTCTTTTACACTGTACATTTAGGTCAGAAAACTTTGCAGTGCTTAAATATTTCAAACTAATTCCTCCAGAAAAACCTTGAACAAGTAGTATTTAACTTCTTTTTGGTAGAACTCTCAAAAATCAAAGTTTGGATGAGCCAATCTGAGCTGTAGACAGGAACAAATGGTACATTAGTATTGTGAGAGACTGATCACACTATATTTGTGTGACCATTTCTTATAATTTCTTCTAATAATTAAATTTCTTATATTTTTTTCTATATTTGTAAGTGGTTTAATTTCTTATAATTAATGCATTGTTCCTTGAATTGCTTACACCAGAGAATCTATCTATTCAGACCTTGATGAGCTCCCAATACCCTTCAATAGATACTTGTTGGGTGTGCTTAAAGCTTGAACTATTTGAATTCTGTTCTCACAAACAGCTTCAGCTCCTTATTCAGGTAGGGTTTTCTACTTATAAGAAGCACCATTTCATCAGATTATCAACCATGTTTCATTATATATTCAAGGGTAAATTAAACAACAACAACAAAAAATCAGACAGATTTTATGGATGAAAGTAAATTCAGCAATTCCCCATTTTGAAGCGAATGATGTTTGTACATTTAAATAGTTACATCTACTGTTGCTCCTAATATGTGGGTAAGAAAAATTCAGCTTTATATTCTCTTGGAAGGAGGCAGGGATGAAAGTCCATAAGCAGCTTCAATCTCTGTCATGAACCATGAAGAAAATGCTGGACCTGGTGGTATAAGCCACCTCTCCTGCAAAAGTGACTCCACCAGCAGGCAGCAGTAACCAGGAACACCACAAATTTATTTATCACACCACACAAGCTGCATGGGAGGAAAGGGAAGTAATCACTATGTTTACAGTCAGCACAGCAGTGCAAAAATACCTGTACAGTCTGTGTGATTTAACTGTGCTTACTCCAGAAGCTCCTCCAGTGAAATAATCATTGCCTAATCTCAGCACGTAATGCAGAGGCACTGATGGCACTGATCATTGGTTTTATGTGACTATCAAGCAATTCATTCTGGTTTGAATAGAAAACAGTCCACCCTCCTTTGTGTGTTGGCTTTGGCTATGCCCATTATCAACATCTAAGTTGTTTATATTGCTTTTGTCATAAATTTCATCACAATCTTGTGCTCGTGGCATCATTTTTGCTATTAACATCATTACATCTTAGTGAATTATAAATGGCAAAAGAGGCTTCTTTTAGAGTGCAAGTCAGGATTTCTAATGCAAAATTGTTGTAATTTTCTCAAAAGCACCCTAATGTAACAAGCAATTTTTAACTCTGCTTTTAAAATGAGGAAAGCACTTTGTAGCCTCCAAATGACACCTTCAGTCCCACTGCCTGCCCAGTGACTCCTATACTTTACTTTACTCCATCAGCTATTTTTCTAGCTATTCTACTAGGTATATTTCAGTTGTTTTAAGAATCTAAATCAAATCATTTAAGTTGGAAAAAGCCTCTAAGGTCACCAGTCCAACAATTCAGCACTGCCATCTTCATCTTTAAGCCATGTCATCAAGTGCCACATCTAGATGTTTTTTGAACACTTCCAGGGACGCTGGGCAGCCTGTTCCAATTCTTGACAGCACTTCCTGTGAAGAAATTTCTCTCAATATCCAATCTAAACCTCTCTGGTGCAATTTGAGGCCATTTCTTGTTGTCCTATCACCAACTTCCCCTTGGTTGCAGCTTTCCATTCCTCTCCCCCAAGCCTCCTTTTCTCCAGACTGAACATCCCACCTTTCTCAGCCACTCCTCACCCATCATGTGCCCCAGACCCTTCCCCAGCTCCAGAACCTCAATGTCTTTTTTAAGGCAAAGGGCCCAAAACTCAACACAGAGTTTGAGGTTGCAAAGCCTTTAAGGCAGGGTTTGGGTCTTTAATTTACAAATATAAACCAATCAACACAACAGAAATTCCTCAACCACTCTGTACACAGAGAGGCATCTTCTCATCCTGGTGTACCCATTCCCGAGGCTGCTCCAGTGCAAGTGTCCATCCCAGCTGTTCACTGGTTTGTCAGACATCTTCCCCATTTAGCATATGACCACACCAAGACTTGCTCAGCTTTTAAAACCCAGCTGGACCCAAGGCTGTGGAAAACAAAGCCACAAAGTTTCTTGTCCAGCTCTACTGATGGACCCTAACCAAAGACTTCCTCACAACATGGGAAGCTGAGCAAGGGCACCTCTTCTTCACTAAAATTGGCACAGTCTGCTATGTAGAGTGGTGATCACTAAAACCTACACCACCTTCTGTCTCTTCCCTCAAATATTTTGCAAAAGGGGCTCACTGAAATTCCTGTGCTTTTGAGAGGATGCTGTCCACACAATGAAGTTTTTAATGACCACACACATTGGCAGTGAAGAGAAGAACAAATCAGCCCAAGTATGGATAGCAAAATCCCCAGTGTGAGAGTCACAAAGAGCTGAGTACTTTTGCAGGCTTGGAGTATGTCATTTGTCATTTTTTTTACTATGGAAATGCTCCACACCTCTGCTATACAACATCTCCACCTCCACCATGTTAACATCATGACATTTGCCAAAGTGTGGTACCTTCACCATTCCAGTGCTGGCAAGATCAGCAGCTCAGCAAACTGTAGCTTTTTATTTCTCATTTGCATTTTTTATTTTTTTACAAGAAATAGAAATCCTGCCTGGGGAAGGTGGATTCATTACAATATTTCTCCTTTTCCTCTTTCAGGTATGGGTCACTGGAGGCAGACAGAGGTTAGACTGGGCTAGCAAAAAGATGCAGAATATGTAGAGTGTCTCATTTTCAACCTTTGCCCTGCTCTGTGTTAATATGAAAACTGTAAGTAATTTTTTAAAACTTGGAAAAGATGATGCCTAAGGCATCTCTAATCAACTCACTGGTGAGGCACATATAATTCTACTGAGTCCTACATGGCAAATAAGTTATGTAGAATTTTAATACAGCAATTACCATCTGCCAATGCAAGATAATGATTAGCTAATGACTCATTTAAGATGCATGTGTAAGTGCATCAATGAGGGTGAGAAGTTGCAAGCTACAGGAGAAGAGCCAGAGGAATGAGGTGTTTGCCAGATGAACTATTCCTTAATGCCTCAAGGAGGGTAAAAATAGAGTATATTCACTACAAAGCTTGAGCATCAGAGAATAGTGGCACAAGAAAAATAAGAAAAAGAGTCCCCAACAGTTATAAGAACTCCTAGCTTTGAAGTGAATCTAGTAGTCTGACAAATAGACTGGCACATGTTTGGGGAGAGAAAACATTAATAACCAAAGAAACAAACACAGGGAAAAGTGGAGACTTTTGGAGGGCATGAGTAATTCAGGAGAAAGAGGAACTGTCGCAGCAGAGACCGACACCTTGTCTTCATGCAGCAATAGCCAATCTTTATTGCTCACAGCTCTTATTTATATGGCTGTCTAAAAGCATTGGGTTTAATTTTAATTGTTCAGTAACTCGTTGCTACCCAGTTCATTGGTCAGGAGTTGCTACTGTGCGTGCTTGCCAAAGACTTTGCTCCCAACAGTGTTTACATTCTTTTTCATGGGTACAAAATAATTCTCAAGGGTACAGAATCTTTTTCTCACAGGTAATTGTCAGGCCAGCTGTTAGCCATACTTAGTGAAGTGGCAGGCCCAACCCATGGTTTTACAAGGCCTTTTCTTTTATATAAGTTTTACCTATTTCCAACAAGGAACTTGAAAAAGTCGTCATTTCCCTTTCCTCTACTTGTCTTCCTGACCTGTCCCTTAGCTCCTCAGGTTTTAAGGCATATCCATTTAATCCTTCTGGATTGCCATTGCAAATGAAGAAAAGCCAACATTTTCAAACAAGCCTTGAATGTTGAACCTGTGAATGTTCATATTCACGGTTTTCAGCTCCTCAGGCTGCTACTTCTCCTGGTTTTATGACCATTCTGAGTTTCCCAAAAACATAATTATCTGCCAACATTTAAGTTTAGATGACTAAACTTCAGTATGTCATGTAGAGTAAAATTCATTATATTCAACTCTAGATTGCGTTTGTTAAACAGATAGCAGAGAAAAGGGCATTTTGGGCACCACAGCCACTTGACATTTTTCACATATCTACCTTTATAATGAAATCAGTTGTGCCCCAGACATTAATCTTTTTTTTTTTTCAATGCTTGCAAATGGAGTCTAGCCATTTATTCACATAGAGACACTCAACACAGGATATGTTTCAATGCAAAACCAGCACAAAATGGTTTCTTATTCCCATTTTTTTAAAAATACAAACAGTCCAGTACCATTTAGCTTCAAGCAAGGCCCACTAATACATGTTTTATAGTGACTGATTGCTGGCAGGATGCTTTCAGATATATAGTTGAGTTTCAGTTATATTTTACATGTCTAGGCAAAAAAGGTTATTATTTACAGCACTAAAAAAAAATATTCAACAATAAAAAGTAGAGAAATGTTTATTGAAATGCAGAATTGGATTTTAAAAACCTGGTACAAAGCTTGAATTTCAGTATCCCTGGGTAATTAAGGGCAAACAATTTTTTTCACTTTATAAGAATCTTGACAGCTTGTTAACTTCACAGCTATAGATCATTATATTCCATTTCTAAAATACTACTTTATGAAAGCACAGGTTAGTTTACAAGACCTCACATGTAAAGGTTTCAGTAAAGAGTAAAAAAAAGCTTCAGAAAATAGTACAGGTCCAAACTTACCTGCTATAAAAGTCCCTATAAATAAATACTGAAAAGTAACATATCACCCTCTAACAGTATATAATCAAAATCTTTCAAATGAAAAAAGGTTGCTTAACCATTTGAGAAAGGAACTGCTGTCACATTTGGTTGTGATTTTGAAGGAAAACATTTTGCAATTTGTGACTTCTACAGAAAATGTTTTGCTGATGTTCTCTCTCTGACATTTGTGAAATTCATTTCTATCTCCTTTAGGCGCTAATGTGTGTAGATCAATTGTTATTAAGAAAGACTTACCTGAGGATCATTATTGAAGATCTTTATTTTTTGGGTTTTTTTTAAAAAGTACCTGACATTTGAGGTTAAAATTTAATAACTGGTAAGCAGAACACAGTACTCTGCATTTGTTTCCTCTGCTTAAGTGTGTATCCATTTTCCAGGAATAGATTTTGGGTGTGACTTCATGGGAAATCAGACTGCAGGTACTTTGGGAGTGTCTCCAATCTGTAACAAATTCATTGGAAGTTAAAATCCCTTCAGAACTTCATGGATCTTGCAGTTATATTGAGGCTTTGCTCAGAAAATTAACTTTGCACCAGTAGTTTCCAAAGCAAATGTTGATCAGGCTGCAAAAAGCACTACATCTATGTCAGTCCTGTAAACTTATCCTTGGCCATCAGAACTCAAACACACACAAGTCATGTGTTGTGCTCCCAGAACACCACCAAAAAGACCCAAAAAGACAAGGATTGAACGTGCTTGCTGTGTCCTGAGGAAGGACACAGTCATCCTCATCAAGGTCTGACATCACGCATCACATAATGCCCACCAGGATTGACCACTGTGTGTAAGGATTGAATTTCAAGAAGCAATGAGAAATGAGGGAGAAGAATGGGATGAACTGGAGAACAGGAAAATGCCCACATGCTCAGGGGGTCTGACTGAATTAATTTTCCTTAATTTGTCCTGCTCTCTCAGAGGAGCTGGGGGTGATCACACTCTCAGACTTCCCTTCTGGAAGCTTCACCCCTTCAGTTATTAAATACCACAGCAAAGTATAACATTTGTTCTGGAAAAAATCCTCACCTGGCAAGAGCAGCAATTTTACTTCTTTATAGATCTCATGACCTTATAATTATCTGAGCTACAGCAAGCTAACTCCTGCCCTACAACACAAGGCACCCAACGTGTCAGTGCTCAGCAAAACACTCTGGGTTAGGAACATTGTAAACAAATAAATGCATAATCCTGTAACAGCTTTATCTCATCTACTTTAGAATTAATCAGATATTACTCATTTGTTTTGCTTTTGCAAGCATCATGGTGGGAGGGGAATTTAAAGAATATCTTCTGTGGAAAATTAAGGTCATTAAAAACCTCAAAATTCTTTTAGACAAAAAATTTCACAGCTGTTTCATACCTGGGATTTTCTTTCTTAAATGAACCATACATGATAGAATAGTTCTCTTAAAAGTAAGTAAATCAATTATTCTTACCCATATTTATGGATGCTCCTCTCCATTTCTTTAAAATGTGGATGATCAGCCTAGGATGTGGTTCAATATGTGCAACTTATGGACCATATATTATAATAGGATCCATTCAAACCCAGGAAACTTTAAAAAAAATATATCTCTTTCTGTTTCTTCCATCTTAATTTCCTGAACTTACCCCGTAGTAGATGAGCAGCTAGAAAATATATCAGGGGATATTTGGAAATTTTTGTAATTTTAATAGGAAGTATGCCACAGCAAGTCAAGCATTAAGCACTTCATGGACTTTCTTTTATTTTAAGTAATTCCCTTGCTCTGGAGTACACAGAGGAGTTTGGGTTTAGTAAGAAGAGCAATTAATTTGGTTGTTTGAATCACTGATGATATTATCAAATTTGGTGATTTTATTATTATTTATGTCTCTTTTATTAGCCTTCAATACCTTCAAGCAGAGTTCAAACAATTTAGCATTTTATTTTTAACAGAGAGGAGCAAAGTCATTGCCTAATCAGGACTACATAGATACAAACATATGAATGAAAAATTTCCAAATTTCCAAAACAGGGTTAATTTAGAGTTTTGACACACCTCTCCTTTTACCAGTGTGTCCTTAACAAGGCACATATCAAAACTGCCACCTGGACAACACATTTGTGAGTTGGGCAGGATATCTGCATGCAGAGAAAGCTCCCAGGCACTGAGTGACAGCAGATATTGCAGCCACTCATCCTTAAAGAAAACACATTTTCAATTAATACCTCTGCTAACAGGAATTTCCAAAATCTGTATTATAATGACTTCAACATGCCTTATTGATCTATTTTATTTCTTTATTGGAACATGGCTAGAAGAAGCTGGTATGTTTTATATAAAGCCCTGATCTTCCCCTAAGCTTGGCAAAGTCTCAAGCACAGCTGAAAGTCTGGATGTCATGTTAAAATAGAGTTTGAAAAGGCTTTTGAAAAATCATTCTCTGGCTAAAGGTCACTGAATACTGTTTAAATTAGATAAAGGGACTGGGAATTAAGATTATTCACCTTTGGCTGTTTTCCTGCTTCACAGAATGTGAGGACAATTAATAATGCCAAGAGCTTATAGTATTTATTGATGCAAAGTGCTTAGCAGAAGTACCCATTTTATTTCCAAGACACCACAACAGACTGAACAGGTTTGCTGTTTGCCTGCACAGGATATCATTCTGCTCCTTCATGACTTTTGAAAGCACTACATTCACAACTTCTTTCCTGAAGAAGACAAACACCATCCAAATTCCTCCTGCTTATTATCTTGGAGTCATAGAATAGTTTGGGTTAGAAGGGAGCTTTAAAGGTCACCTGGTCCAACTTCTCAGCAATGAGCTGGGACATTTTTCACTATCCCAGGTAGCTCAGTGCCCCATCCAACCTGGCCTTGAACACTTCCAGGGATGGGGCACCCACAGCTTCCCTGGGCAACCTGGGCCAGTGTTTTACATCACAAAAATGCTTTCCAAATATCAAATCTAAACCTGTCCTCTTTCACAGCCCAGAGTTGGTTGGCTCTGTGCACACTGCCTGGGTCTCACTCCTGTATGTGCTTGCTGGAGAAAGAGAGGCAGGAGCTGCAGAACTCAATGTTATTGCAATGCTTCCCTGAGGCACACCCTCAGAGTAAGAGATCAGAATGAGAAAAGGGATAGAGCACAAGAAATAACAAAGCTTCAAAGGTGATAATGGAAGCATTTGGTTGACAAATTCACTCACAGCCCCTCAGTAACCATTCTTACCAAGGAAGCTGAAAAACTGTAAAGCTGAATGTATGAAAATGGAAGCTGGGGCAGACTGGCTAAGAGAAAAAGGGTAACCAGGCACTGCAGGACTTTGGAATAGCAATGCCTCCCCTTTTCCCCACTCTCCTTCCAAGGTAGGTCATTGCTGTGGATTTAAATCCCTTGGTATGATGCAATCAGACACACTGGGACATGCTGTGCAGCAGGGGTCATGTGGGAAAGAGCCTTGTATCAGTCTGCCAAGTCTGTGCCTTTTCCATCCCAGACCCCATGCAAGCCCACAGCAGACACCAGATGGTTCCTATCTTCATCAAATCATCTGAACTGAGCAAGAAAGAGATAATTTAATTGGAAGGATGCAGGTAAGGAAGGCAGTGGAAGAAGTAGGAGCACACCCAACACCACACCTGATTAATTCACTGTCTAGCACTCACTTCAGAGAGACAGAAACAGATTGAATATCTGATGAGCTTTAGTCACAACTTTGTACTAAATAAAAAACCAGAGCACTAAAATAAAATTTGGCACAAACCAATGCCAACTGCTACATTAAATTGACATTTTCATGTGCTACATTAACCTCATCAAATCTTTCTTATGCTAGAAGCCAAGTGATTCAATAAATTTGGGATAAAGAAATAATCTAGTTAATAGTTTTAATTAACTGACAACAAACAATCCTTTATTCCTTTAGGGGCTCTGCAAAAGAAAGTGAGCAAATGAAATGAGAAGTGGAACATTTATTTCAGACAACTACCATAGATTTTTCCTATCATGCAAGTGTGCTTAGCATAGAATGAATCTGAATCCAGTCCTGAACTTCTATTTGTCTCATCCTGAGCAGACTGAAAATGAGTGAAGGTGTACATCAGGTGTTCCTCTGCTAAGGTATGTATCTGATCTTGTAACTTCAAAATATCAGGATGTGAATTAGCTGTAAGGAAAGCATGGGGTTTTTAACAGAATAAAGCTTTAGAGTGTAAGAGTGTCCTTCACTGGGACTATTGCTATTTCCTACACTCCCCTCTTGCCTCCACACTCTGGCCATCTGCACCTTCATGCTCAGGCTGTGCTCAGAATGACTGGGAGTGGAGAGGAGAGCCTCTCCAGATTTTACGCTGTGCCAGGGGTTGAGCACCAGCATTTCTTCTACATTTCTCATGAACTAATATATATAAATAATACTGAATAAAAATCACTCAAAAACAATCTAAAAAAATATTAGGAGAACCAAGAAGAAAAATTTCAGTTTCTGATGAAACCTTTTATAGTTTGTCCCATTTATCCATATCTCCTCTATTTTCTGATGTTCTTCCTCATTATTCATGTTTGCTGAGCATGTACTTCCACAGCATCCTACAGCTAGATTCTTTCAGCTCCACTTCCAGTACAAGCAGCTTCTTCAGCATAAAAGAAGAAGTGTCTGTCTTTTGAATGGATTTCATACCAGGAGGAAAGGCAATACTATTTATTATTTATTTTGTCATCATAAGCAGAAACAGAAGTTTGAGCTAGATGTGTATCACCAGGCTGGGCAGGAGTGCATACCCTCTCCCAGGTCCCAGATTATCCTTTACTCCTGAAATCCCATTTGTGTACATAAAACACCTGCATACACCATAGTTGAACCCAGTATGTAATCTAGATAAAATCCTGAAGTATGTAAACAGATAAATTTCATCAGGAAAATCAATTTATATCTTATTTGAACTTGGGAAGTTGATCAAGAAAAATACATTTACAAATGTTAGCAACTTCTTTACCAATGAAGACATTGGCTGTGACTGAAATTTTTCAGACACTGGCAAAACTTTTCAGATGATCAGGATTCCTCAGCCTGTAATCTGCCAGACATCAGGAAATCACTCACTTATCACTTTTGATAAAACAACATAGAGACTCCAACAGATAAAAGCAAGCCACCAACCAAACTCAAATGACCGGTAATTTTCTTAAGTTAACTATTTTGCACACAGTATCCAGGACTGAGAGCAAATTTTTGTCCATGACAGCTGACCCTTAGATTGAGAACATCTGGGATACCCTAAAGCTGGATGAACCAGACCAACCTTGTAGCATTTGGATGGCTCACCAGTGTCTGCAGTTGAATGAGTACTGTCATTAAGATATTTTAAAAGATTTCCTGAAACACATTGGAAAACTGCAGTAAAAACGCATAAGGTGGGAAAGATGTTGAAAAAATTGAGAAAGCAGGAAGGAAAGGAGTTTTAAACTGCAGCTCTCCTTCTGCACATGCTGAGGGCTGGAGGAATCACTGGCTCAGGCTCATCTGGTAGGAAGAGCTCACTTTTGCAGTAAGCAAATATAGCCTGTGGCCATGTGTCAAGCAAAGCTGGAACCTTTGATCCTGTAAACCTCAGTCTGTCTGAGAACAACTCTCAGTCCGGGAAGGACATTTTAATGAGGGGTAACCTGTGACCACAGGGCTCTGCCAGACATGCAGCAGCAGCAGAGGGAAATTAGACAGCTGAAGCTGCTGGCCCTCCCCGCCTTCCTCCCCCACCTGCCTAACAGATGTTGCTGCCCCCAAGGCAGGGATGTCTGATCCACTCATGGATCAACTCCTAACTCATCCTGCTTTAGCATATTGAGGTAACCTGACAGCAGAGTTAGCTGACAAAGTCGGTATGGAGCACACATAGCAGGAACAGCTCCAGTGATGCTAATTTCTCCTCTGCATTCCTTCCAAAGGCTGAGCTGACAGCTGAAAGAGCAGAATGGCAGTGGTTCCCCCCAGCACAGGGGGGTGATTTGGCTCTCTCTATCTACCTGCAGATTTCCTCCAGGCTTCAAATAGGTCAGCAATTTGGGGGAGAATCCAAAAGTGCAGGGTGATTTTGGCTCCACAAAGATGCTCAGCCCTTCCTTTAAGCACAAACTCAGCCCTAAGCATGTGTACTTTTATGCTATAATTCAGTATTTTGATGGGTTTCTAAGGCTAATCAGAAATAACAAATGTAATGCTTACTAATCAATAGCCACATATCACCTAGAGATCCAATAAGCATCTTCTAAATAAGTTGGTTTTGCATAATACTTCAACTATGAGTTCACAGATTATTTAAATTATTATGAGGCTATTTAAATAACTGCTTCAGTAGGGAGGTTGTTTTTCAATTTGCATTTGTGAGTATATACATCAGGTCTTCTTTATGCATGCAAGACTTTGGGCAAAGTTTGCATGATAATATGCAAAGTTTCCTCTGCCTGTATTGACTATGAACTCCTCCTTCAGCACAGAACCTTCTTTTAGTCTTTCCTTTCTAACCATTGCCCTCAGGACTGTATTTTCATAAGTAGCTCCCTTCAGAAGCCAGCCTGGACAGCTAGAGACAGGATACTGCCAGAAAACTAGACAGTAACACAATGTAATTAAATTGGCATTCAAGGTGCTTTATATTTAATGGGCAAACTGAAAACATGAAGGTTAGGGTGTGTGGATCTAACAGCGTCCATATAAACCCTCCTCTGAAGGAGACCAGGCTGAAGCAGGTGGGTACCAAAGGATGCTGGTGAGCCCATGGGAAGCCTGTGTTGGAGCAGGTTTCTGGCAGGGAACTGTGGACCCACAAACACTCTCAGCATTTCAGATACACTGAGATCATCAGATTTTCATTGGAAAAGTCAGAGCACTGACTAGAGTGAACAAGAAACACTGTCTTCCTTTAGACTGGCTCAATGTTAAGTTCCAAATGTTTATTATTGCCACTTCTAGAGATCACATGCCAGAGCTTTCAATAAGTCATTATAATGAAGTGTTTGCTGGAAAGTGGCAACAGTAAATGAGTGAAAATATGTCCAAAGAGAACATTCAATATTCATAACCCTTCACCTATCTAGGGATTGCTAGAAGAGCAAAATAAGAATTTCTTTCCCATTTCCATCTAAGAAAAAGACTCACAAAGGTTTCAAACAAAGCTCAGGGGAAGCATTAGAAAAGGAACATCATCCAGGAGAGCTAGGATAATCCTGCAATTATTATTCTGATCTGGAATTCCCAGAAGGTTGACAGCTACCTTTCAAGAAACACTATTGAATCAAGTAGTCATCTGTTTCCTACAGGAAAAAAAAAGTAAACCTCAACAAGCTTCCTTAGATGCAATGGCACATGAGAATTTCTAGCTGTCATCTCCAAACATTTCTCCAGAGAAAGTTTTTTTTGTGTCTGATCCCTTCTTGGATCAAGCAGGGGTTTGTGCTGGTTGGTTGATTGGTTATGGGCTCCTGCTCCCACTTTGTTTCTCCTATATCATGGATTATCCTTGTGTGTAATTCTGATGCAAACCACAGCACTATGCCAAAGCTCAGCATTTCAGGGATCTGCCTTTAGCCATAATTATATGCTCACCTTTGTGCTCTCCACTTTCAAGGGCAGCAGCTGCTATAAATTACCACATGTAGAAAAAACAAAGAGTCACAAAACAGCAGCAGCATTCCTGAAGGGGCACTGAACAAGACACAAATCTGCCCACTGACATTTTCCTCCTGTATAACCCAGACCAGGAGGCAAAAACAAGGGCTGGCTAACAAGAGAGCATACAGGGAAAAGGTTTCCATGAATAATGCAAGAGAAGAGCAGTGTGTGGACAAGTAGTGTAGGAAAAACACACCAAGATGACCAGTAGGTTACAGGAGTCATGCAAGAAATGACCAAATTATGGTCATAGAAATTATTTTCTAAAAAAAAAATGCACCCTTCTGAGTGCTCAGTAACTTCTGCTCCTTGTGTACTTCCTTCAGACATAGAAAATACAGATCTACTGATGTTCTTACTTTGCTATTAATGTAAGTCTCCAGCCCACTTCTTCCATCTCATGCATACCTGCCCAAGTTTTACACACTGATATAAAAGATAAAAGAATCAGAAGAGGCCATGGCTTTGCTCAAGATTGTTTTACACAATAGTCACCCTGAATCAGCTGGGACTCCTGCCAACCTCACTCCTTGAATTCTCTTTGAAAAGCAAATAAAGAAACTTTGCATAAGTGAATGAACAGGAAGACCAGATTGTTGTTTGTATCACACCTCCTTTTGTTAAGGTGATTTCCAAATGAAAGGTGGACTCACAACTGAGTGATCAGAAGAGCACACTGCTGAGCACCAGTTTATTCAGAATCTAGTTAATATCTGAAAGATTATCTCAATTTATAACACACAAACAGTGGGAAGGAGGTTTCTGTTCCTGTAATCCACTAACCAGGAAAGCATCTGTCCTACCCAGCACACAGAGAAGATTAAATTGTTAGCTGTCATGGATGGAATGAAAGGGAGAAGTCATTTCTGTGCCTCCAGTTGCACAGGTTCAGTTCAGTTCCAGAACACAGTCTTGTCAATTCCTGGCCTTATAAATTCATTAGTCAGCCTTTACCCCTCCTGAAACAATCCCTTTCCTCAAATGCCTTTTAAAAACAATTTTTTCCTCTGATATATCCCTTTTTATTGTGTTGTCCAGGCACTAGGGAGGAATTAAGCTTATATTTTCAGGCTTTTCCATGCAAAAGAGATGCACCAAGATATCTAAAACACATCCTTCTCTTTTTTTAATAAAAAATTAGGGTCTTCCCTCCAGAAGTCAGGACTTCCAAAAAGCTGCAAAAGTTTCTGATGAAATCTTGGCACTGGTTGACAGCTCATAAAATTCTCTGATGTGATGGAGAGAAAGAAACCAGTGGTGGAAACTACTTTTGACACAAGATGTCATTATAAATGACACTTACAATAAGCATTAATTAACTTATGACTTTTTTAAGTTCTGATATGAATCCATATTTGAAGCACAAGGAATTGGTTATTCTATATGACAGAAAAATGTGGAGGACTGAAGAGAATCACTTAAGGGAGTTTGGCATAAGCCAGTCAGAACCAGCCACAACAGATTTTAGTTCCATTCAAAACCTCTAAATTCAGCATGAACTATTGCCTGATTTATCCTTTCTTTAAAAACAAAAAAAAAAAAAAAGAAAAAAAAAAGAAAAAAAAAAAAAGAAAAGGTAATGCTATAGCTTATAGCTCAAAAATTAACAAGCAAGGGAGCTTTGATTTTCCTTAATTGAAAGTAAAAAGTACAGAGCAGCCCTGTTCATCTGCACTCACTAGAAAATTTCAGCCATCCCAACCCAATTCCATCTTGTGGCTGCAGTTCATATCTGTAGGGTACCATGAATTCCTGAAAATCTCAGAACCTCTACTTTGTAGCTGAGAAAGCACAAAATAATGAAGAAAATCTGGCCAACAGAAACACATGAAAACTTGTAGGATTCTACTTTTTATGCTATTTCTCAATTTCAAATAAAATTCTAAGGGAAACTTTTGCTTTACCTGTGTATTTAGATTATCTGACTTCCTCCAAAACCAGTGTTTTAAGTTCACTCCTCTACTCCACTTTCCTGTATTAGTACAAGCAAGCAGTTTATGAAATGTCATTTACCATACAGCAATGCATCATTCCTCTGACAGGACAGATATACCTGTATCTGCTATCCCATATGCTCCTGGACTTTAAAGTTAGAATCAATGGATAGAAACAGAACAGAGAATTGAGGGGGCTGTAAAAGAGAGCAGGAGAATCACATATTTGTATCATAGAAATCCCAGATTCCAGCAATCATAAAGGTATGCACAGAAAAGATAAAACAATGGGAAAAATATCAGAATAACCAGATGGAATATTGTTGCTAAGAGCTCCTAGCTTTATCAGTTGTCATTTGACTTACAAGATCAATTTTATTTATTTTACAAGTGCTGTATTATATTTACAATATATTCAGATTTTAGAGGGACAGGCTCCCTCCCAAATTTAATCAAGTTTTTTTCACTTGTCCTCCTGCAGGAAAGATGTCTTTCCTCCATAACTCTGTTTATTATTTTTCCTACATTTTTTAATTCAAAGTCATCTAAGCATGTCATTGAAATTCCATACCCTTATTTTTAAATGAAGGATGTGTGCTATAATTTTTAAGAAGATTTGTATTAACTTTGTCCTATAGAATAATTTTATATGACTAGATATCTCACTGGCAATCTAAAAGATATCTTAAATTGCCTCTCTAAAAATGCACTTCAAGCTGAGAAGGGTATATAGTTCATAAATTTTGAGCAGCTACTAAACTGTTATGCAAATGTCTTTGCAGAATGGGGAATTTAAACTATAAAGAAAGAGAACATTGATTTTATTCTCCTAGGAATTTGTTTTAAAAAAACCCAACACATAATTAGATAACATTCAAGAACTGCATGTTATTCTAAGCTATTCAGAACCCAGGTTTCTCAGGGAATAGAAAAAACTTCACATTTGTTTTAATCTCCACTACAGCTTCTACTTCCTAATAATTTGCTATGAAAAAATAGAAATTAATTAAAGACAACCTTTAGTACTGGGAGAGAAGAGAAGAAAATTTAACAAAAGGCAAGCATTCTGAAAGAACACTGAAAAGGGAAGAACAAACTTTTCTTCTATTTTAATTTAATTAAAAAGTTCTTTGCTTTTTCCTTAAGAAAAAAAAGAGTGGAAAAATACTTCGAAAAATTATAATATAGCTAATTATAATTAAACAGCCATCCAAAACCCCAATGTATTACTTAGTGATTTGCATTTCAGGTAGTGACTGTTTAGCTGGGGATTTATCACACCCTCCATCAACTTGCCTAAAATTAACAGTGGAATACATTTTACTGATTTGCCTGGAGTGAAAGGTTAACTCCAGAGCAGTCTTTGCTGTGATCTCATTACAATTCCTGAAAGAAAAATCCAGAACCCCTTTCTTTCTCCAAAGGTGTTCCTCCCTGATCTAGGACATCCATCTCCCATTGGTGGCACTGCTGTTCCCTGCTGGAATGTCTGGAATGTTTGGCACACAGGGGGTGACTCTATTGCCATGCACAGAGCTGGCAGCAGTTCTCAATGCAGGGAAAGTGTTTCCTGTACCTCTCCTTCATCATGAAAGATCTGTTAGGAGATTTGTCCCACACCGTGAATTGTGTGATCTAGAAAACCAAGAAGTTTGATTGTAGGTTTGGGATGAAGTAAGAACCCACCCTAAAAATCTTTTAAAAGAAAATCTCTGTTGTTAAAGGCTGCTCATGGGGCTGTTCAGCTTACTGTTTCAGTCTCATGAAATTCCCATTTCAATATCTTGCTCCAGCCTGCTCATTGCAACACACCCCCCAGTCCCTCTCTCCTGAAATGCAAGGACACATAAACCCAATTTTAGCACATTAAATAGCCCAGCTATTTTATCTGTGCCAGGACTTGAGTCTATTTTCCACCATTCAAACAGATCCTGATGAAGCCCCAGCCCTGTGGGCAGTGAGGCCCAAATGTGCCCATCACAGCTGTCACTCACTCACCCAGGCACTCAGCACACACCATCCCCCAAGACAGGTCCAGGTCACCAAGGAATAGCACACATCAGCCTGCAAGTGCCAATTAGTGCTCAGATTCAAGCTGACTCAGTGTCAGTAAAGAGGCATAATCCTAAATCTTTGTGTACCAGCAATTTTCTGCTTTCTTGTGCCTAACCTGTACCTATTACCATGCTTCACAATTAAGATCACTTTTTTTTCCCCTCAATTCTGCTTCCTTAGGCTCCTGTCTTTTCTTGCTTTTTGTCTTACAGGCTAATGATCTGTCAACTAATATTAAATTATTTGCTCTCCTAATTGCCTATTTTCAAATAGTAGATTGTGGAGGAAGGTGGCTACCTTAGCACTTTCTCTGCACATTTCAAAAGAAGAAAGAATTGACACATTAGAAATAAAAGGCTCAGATCCCAACATAGTTCTAGTCCTACTTATAACTCACATATATATTTCATCCACAATATTAAAATATTTAACAAAATTTCTGCAGTATTTCTTTTCCCTTTCCCTTCCAGTATCAGTTACTTTCATTCCAAAGCCTATGAGTTTTTCTCATTTTCAGATCAAACATTCAAGGCATCCTGAAAATTTAATACTGCCATAATGCTGCATTAAAAAAAAAAAAAAAAAAAAAAAAAAGAGGGAGAAAATATTATTGAATCCACTGATATTTTTTCCACCTTGTAAGAATTCTTCCTGTATGCCAATACATAAAAGGAAATCCAAACCACAGACCAGGTTACCAGTTTGAGATGAGTTCAGCTGTGTGACACAGGGGCTGCACGGATTATAAACATCAGAAAATAAAACTTTCCAAAAGTTAAAGTGACTCTACTGATGAGATTCTCCCTGGAGAGTTTTTAATGAAGTTAGACATTAAACATATTATGCATAGCATATTCATTTATGCCTAACATTTATTTATCAAGATAGGCAGAAAAATAAAGCACAAAATAAAAACCTTAAGACAACCTGAAACCTTTAACAACAAATTTTAAAAATCCTAAAATAGCTTCCGTGTGAGGAAAATAGAAAACTTTAAACATAACACTTTAAATTTCCTTTTGCATGACAGTTAATTGCTAACAAAAATATCTTCATCTGTCAGCAATTAATAGTAAGAGAATGCAACCTCCCACAAACTTAATTACAAGATGCTTCATCTCTAACCTAACGACCTAATCAAAAGATGACACAGAAACTCTTGCATTGCTCCCACCAGCCACTTTGTTCTTTAATCCATCAGCGTGACAAAGGATCACTGAATACCCATCTCTCTATGCCCGCATTCCCAGTGGCATAGAACACTTCCCCAATCAAGGGAAGTGCTCTGTAATCACACTTCATGAGCAGTCTGAATCATGGACTTATGATTCTTCCACAGTACCTACTGGCAGGGAAACTCAGTGAAAAATGAGCACTTTTTTAGGCAGTGCCTTGCTCACAGACTCACATTTTCCAGGGGGCTAACAATAAAACCAGATAACATTAATATTTCATACGTTACCTATTAAACTCAGAAAAGCACATCCCATTCTCTTAGAAACTCCAAATTTGCTAGAATTACTGGGGGTGGGGGGTGGTTCACAAAATCAGAGGTGCCAATGGATAAATATTTTCCTTGTCCATCTCCTCACACTCCCTTAATTAATTTAGGTTTTTGAGGGGTTTTTAATGGATTTCTTCCCTCCACACAAGCATTCTAATCCATGTTCTACAGTTTTTGTGGATTGCCCCTTTAGAGAGTTTTTCCTGTAAAGAAGGAAAAATCTTGAAGATATAGTTCCTCCAAACAGAGGCAGCTGCTGCTGCACAAAGGCAATGGATAATAATTATTTGAAAAATTGATTCCACTCCAGCCTCAGTGAATGAGATAAAATTTCACTAGGAGTTCAGTGATTCCAGTACAAATTCAAGGTCACTGTGCTCTGCCCTAATATTTCTGCAACAGTTTTCCAAGTCACACCACTCCTTCCCTTTGAGCCAAAGCCAGATGCAATCCTGCTTTTACTGCTATGGCAAATAATAAAGGAGAGGCCATTAGTCTTTAATTTAAGGCTTATGACAGAGAAAATTTTAATGGAGGTTAAATTAACTATTGACATTTATCACAATAATTTGTTCCATAGCCTCTGACCTGCAAGCCAATAGCAGGATAATAAAGACTTCAGGACATGACTGAGCTGGGAGAGGAATCCAAGCAAGCAGCCTGTCAAATATGAGACTTCTATTTTTACAGACACAGAAAATCCAGTGGTGATTATTTTATCTTTGAGATATATTCACACCCAAGCAATCCAAACAACATTCCTATCTGTTCACTCTGTGAGTATATGCAAAATGAGGTCCTGAAAAGTCTTTTTGAAGGAAAAAGCTGAATGCTACTGACCATTACAGCATACAAAACAACAGAATTATCTTTATGAGAAAATGCTTAAAAACTTGCAAGTTCTAAGTGTAAGTTCAAAAATACTTCACCATATGAAGGATTTATGTTTTAAACATTAGGCAGGATATTATAAAGGGGATCTGAGATAAGAGACAGGGGTTTTTGACTTAATGGTTTATTCCAGTTATATTGAGAAAAACTGGAATATTGCAGCTTTCCTTTCAAACTAACTTTTAATACTAGCTATTAAGAACACATTGCAGGCAGGCAAGTCTATATTCATCTGGTGTAATTTCACTGTATTTTGCATCAGATAATTGTAAATGCATTTTTTTGGTATTAATAAAAGGATAATACCAGAGCATATAATTGCTAAAAGTCTCCACTCCAGAATTTTGTAATTAAAATGCTGGTATCAACATGACAGAGCTTGTGCAGCCCAGGAGGAAAAATATGCTAATAAATACTCTCCATCTACCATACAACCCCTGTGGCTTTGCATTCCTGCAGGAAGCCTCATCCAGCAACAGGAATCAACTCTGGGCTTTATAACCAGATCCTTGCCCAAAACTGTTCTGAAGCTACGAGTGTAAATTGGCTTCAACATCACAGGGCAGGATAACTTCAGCCTGTCAAGCCAAACATTAGCTGCCTTTTTCACAAGAATATTTTCCCAAGTAAAGGAGGCACAAAGAGGCAGATTAGCACCAAATTCTGTGTTTAGGCACTGAGCAGCATTTATTTAAATATTTAAACATACCTTTATTTTAAATTTATCTTAATTTATTTAAAAATACCTTTAAATACACCTTTTGCATCTATGCCATCCTGTGGAGAGAGTGAGACAATGAAGCCAATCATACTGACCTTAATCAGACCAAATTCTAATGAATTTAAGAGAAAGTTTGCTTCTTTAAAACGCAAGGCTCAGATATTTCCAACACCCAGGAGTTGATCGTTGTTTCTCCCTTGAAGCCTCATTAATTGCTCATAAAATGTAACTTTTTTCCTGGCTTGTGTAACAACTATTTTTCATGTGTGTCTGGGCTTTTTTATTACCTAAATCAAGCTATTGGCAACAGCATTGTCCTGCCTTGGCAACCTCTATAGATTAAATAAATGTTGCATGAAAATATGTTTCTCTTTATCTGTTTTAAATTTGTTGCCTTTAATTTCAATATCCCTTTGTACTTCTATAATGAGAAAGAGCAAAAAGCTAAGCACTTGACTGAACTCCATACCAGTTCATCTTTCACACAGCACTAACATCTTTTATTTCATTCCTTAAGCAGCTCAGGCAAGCCTTGGAAATATCTCTGTTTGGTGGCCCCACAGTCTCTAATAATTTCCATTTGTGAGGGTCATGTTTACTTCTTTTCCACAATTTTTAACTATTTGTTCCTCTGCTGTGGTCTTTTTGAATCACTTCCTGAGATATTGGTCATGTCTCTATAAGGGTGCTCATTTCTCTTACATATAGGTTATCTTTTTTACCCTAATAAGGCAAAATGCAGCCAATGATTACAGCTTCTCTGCCAAAAGTAATTTATCACTCTCAAGAGCCTGTTGGCTTTGGGGTTATAAAAAAAGTGTTGTTTATCTAATGAAAGAGCAGCTTATGTCATGGCAGCAGTTCTCAACTGAATTAATTTTTAAAAACCCAATACTTCCACAGCAGCTGCTGTTCTCTGTTAAGGACAATGTGGTATTGTATTTACATTTAGCACAGTGCTGCCCTTAAACCTGCTCCAGAGTTTAAGGCATAGCCTAAAAGATCAGCACTGAACTTCAGGGTGGAAATGGTGTCAGCAGCAGCAGCAGCTGTTCTTGGGCCTGACCACTGGATCCATGGCTGCTCAAGGCTGGTCTGTGTGCATCTGAAGTTCCTTGGCACTGCCAATTTTCAAAATGCCAGAAGACTTTCTAAGCAATATTACAATAAAACTGTTGCATGCAATTTTTTTTTTTTTTTTTTTCATTTTAGAACCTTTTTTTTTTTAATTCCTCTCCTCAGGAGGGGATTTGGAAGGGGAGGTTACTCTGGCATTTTTGAATCAGCCAATCCAGACACACAATCACACATCTTAGAGATCCCACAGCTGGAGATCAGATGTCACTTGTAAAAACAGAACCTTTTCTATGGAACAATCTGCCAAGATCTCACTGGCTCTGTGACACTTCATTCTCAGAGACCCAAATTCATATAACAGGGAAATATAATATTTTATAAAAAGGAAGTGAAAGATGTTGATGTCATTGCACCGTTAGTACTCACGGCCCTTCCTCACATCTACTTGCGTAAAGCATTTCAAATACTTCTGTGAGAAATTCTTTTGAAATATCATGGACTGGATTAGATTTGCAATAGGTGAGGAAAGATGAAAGGTAGATGCCTAAAGAGAAAAAAAATAAATCAAATTAGACACAGGTGCCCAGCACCTGCCTGAGGACTGAGGCCATGCATTATTGGGGCAGTAGAAAGCAAGGCAACATCCAAACCTGATGGGTGTGAGACTTACTGTACCAAAACCACTTTCCTCCTCTCCTACATCCTCACTTTTTTTTTAGATACACTTTTTGAACTCATAGAATATTATTTTTCCTTTGGGTAAAAAAAGAAGTGTGTTGGCCAGCTAGGAATGGAACAAAAGTTGTTTTGTGATTTCCTACCTGCTGAGAGTTTCTTGGGTTTTTTTCATAAATATTCATAAACCATTAAAGATCTCTTTGTAGATCTAAGAGAGGAATTCTGGGATTTGTACATGAAAAAGAGATTTGGACTCTAAACAGAAGAGACCTATCAGAGTGCTGTCTATGGCAGCTGTCATCTTCACTTTAGTTTCTGGAAAAGAAGAGAAGACACCTGCCTTTTGTGGACAGCAAATTGCCATTCAGAAACAAAAAGGAAACTTGGCTTTCTGGGGCAAGCTCCCACTGACACAGCAAGGTGTGTGTACAGGTTTCCTTTAAACTATATAAGCACAGTGAATGGTGTTGATGAGCTGAACTAATTAATTTAACTAATGAATAGGCATCTACACACATGGGGCATGGCATGAGGCAGTCAATTCCTAGAAAAATGTTCAGGGCAGGAGCTGCACTAGGATGATTTGCCAGGCAGTTTATCAATTCCTACCAGTGCCACTAGGGAAGCTTCATCACTGGTTTTGGTGGGAGCCAGTTTGTGCCAATACTTGAAACTTCTAATCAGCACAACCCAAAACCACATCCACTAAACACACAAAACTCAAAGAGAACTCAAGCACTAATGACCTAGTAATCACTTCTGCACAAACACCACCATAACAAAGTGGATAAATCTATATTATTTGTTTAAGCTACTGAAAATGAAGAATATCTTATCATCTATCCTTGCCTTGCAACCAATAACTATGTCTTGCTTTATTTTTTCTGAACAGGTTGGAAAATTACTTTGTGGCAACATTCTTTCTGTAGGTGACATGTAAATGAAAGAATGCTCATTACATCTCACTCCATTGAACAGATTTTACCTGTAAATATTGACTTAAGATGAAGAAGAAAAACAACAAAACAACAGGATAACCATGGTCATTAAAGCCCTCCAACCTGGGGAACAACAGACCTCTTCAGAGTTACTTCAATGAAGAAAGGTATGACAGGTGAAAAAATTATTTTGTAGAGTTAAAGCATGCTTGCTGCTAAAATAGCCTCTTTGTACAATTAGGTTTTTGCAAAGTGGTGAAATGCAATCCAATCAAGTGAGTTAGGTTCATGGGATTAACATCAGTCTGGCAGTATTGCTCTCACAGTTCATCAGCAGCTTTACTAATTAGGACTTTGCTAAGCAGAGCCATCTGACCTTGCTTTAGCCAGTTCAGATTATTGTTTACCCTTCTGAACTCTCACTGCTTGCTTCTTTCCTTCCTTTCTGTGGACCCTTTCCTGTGATATTCTGCTCCATCTGAAATTATTTCTAGTAATCATCAACACCAAATCATTAGTGCCTCTCTGCTCACTTACTGATGAACACAAAAAGAAAATAAAATATGAAAGAGCTTTCAACAGGTATATTTTTCTACTCATACTTGAAATTCTCTACAATATCAAAATCAGTGCAGGATGCACAGAAGAGCAGCCAGGAAGCAATTATAAGTTCCAAGTACCAAAAAATGGAAATTATCTTCACTCACCAAATACTAACAAGGGAAAACAATGTTGAGCAGAAACAGCATCATGAATGTTGCTCAGAAAAAGAGAAGTAAGATTTTCTAGATACTGCCTTGTCCATTACAGCTCTGTGGTTAAGTGCCCTTAAAATGACAACTATCAGAATAAAAGAGTTTGGCAAGTACACACAACTTTGTGATGCTGATGAAGCACCAACTAATAAGCATACTATAGGAGTTTTAAGTATCAAGAGAAAATATTATAAATTTAAATTTTCTCCAAAGCACTCCATCAAACAGAATTGCTTCATAAAATGTGGAAGTTATAGAGCACAAAGAACTCATATATTAATCACTTTTTCCATTTGTCATCAGAATTCTTCTCTATACATCTCCTAGCAATAACTGCCATGCTACAGAAATAAAAATTATGAATAAAAATTAACTGTAGATCTCTGAGGATAAACCCCATCAGCCTGATGCCAGTTACAGCAAAAATGTACCTATGATATTAAAAAGATATTAATAAATGTGTTGGGGACAGGGATACACAGTGAATTAAGCAAATTAGTGGGGAAAAAGAAATTTCTAAATACAAAATAATGCTAATTATAATATTAGAAAAAACTAAATGACAGAGCCTATGATGGCAGGGAACTTCACTTCATAGTCCTTGAGATCCCCTTTTGTCCTGCATTAATACTCTTTCCAGGAAAGTAAATTTGACTGCTGCATAAATCTCTCAGTGATCTGTTTAGTTTCTCATCTAACCAAACTGGTTTGCAGCTGATGCAAATAATTTTCAAAAGAAAGTACAAGCATTGCACTTTGCTCACCACTGCATTCCTTTCACTGATTTATTTTCTTGTTTCCTCTGCTCCTTGCTCTATGTCACTTTAGCTACTAGAAATGCAAATGCCAAGGATGCTAACTAAACCTCTCATGGACCTTGTAGCTTAGCTCCCAACCACCCTGATGAAAATGAGTTAATCTTCACTTGTTCCCTATACCACAGTATATTTTCAGTAACCATGCCCAAGTCTGAGAATACTGTGGTAGTGAAGCTTGGTGTGGATCTCTGCAGGAAAAACTGATTTTTTTTTTTTTTAATCCATTCCCTCTGCTCTCCAGTAATATCCAAAAAGCACAATAAAAGCTAGTTCTGATTCTAGCTAACACCTGGATACAGAACTCAAGTTCAAAAAGTTGTATTTCCTTCTCATTTCAGTGATAAATAAAGTGCTTCACTTGCACTCTATCAGTTTCTCTAATAAATAACTCAGAACAAATCACTGTACTTTTCAGACACTAGACTATACATTTTGAGAACATTCAATAAGGGAAGTCTTTTCCTGAAATGTATACCCACAAACATATATCTGCAAAATATATCTTGTGATGATGATGAAAAGAAAATTAAATGCAGGCTGGAGATAGATTGTTTGAATGGTTTGGGTTGGAAGGAAACTTAAAATGATCTCGTTCCAATCCCCCAACTTTGTTGTAAATCTTTTTAACAAAGTTTAATCTTTTTAAAACAAAGTTTACAACTTTGTTTTAAATCTAAGAGTTAGATTCAGGACATAAACCAACCTAAGAGGTTTTGAACTGATATTTCTAGGATACTGATCCTAAGCCTGTTGACCCACTTCATTTGCAAGAGGCTTCAGGTCAGGCTTCCAGCTGTCAGTATTTCACTAACTTCACCAAAAACAGCTCAGGAAATAAGGGATTTGAAGGGATCTAGCTTTGGCACACACAAATTCAAATCAGCTCAGGGAGGGCCTTCACAGAAGATGGAAAATATCAGTAAGAAAAAAAGTGACTACCTTCCAAGAGACATCCTTGCAACCACCTGAATCCAACCAGGATGAAAGATCTCTTGCTTGCATCGGAAAATATGGATGCAATTCAATTAGACATGATACAACCAAGTTGTAGATGACCAAAACAATTCAATCCCACCATTGGGATTCAGATAAATCATTTTTTCCTCTACTTTCTCCCTGGGATTCCTCTGTTTCTGCTCCTCTGAGCACAATGGTGACTCCTCACCTTCTGCTTATCTCCTCTATGCTCAGATTATCCAGGGCTTTCTTGCTGGAACTTTTTGTCCTACTATAGAGAGCAGGAATTTGAAAGTTTGGTGGAAAGAGACTGGTCCCTTCATGACTGATCACCTCACACCTTCCCACCCTCACCAGCCCATGGAAGGGTGGACTGGCATGGACTGGGAACACTGGTAGAATTACAGTTTCCATAATACCATAATCCTGAGCTGATGTTAGCCTCTCCATCAGTAGGAATATCAATGTTTTTGTCATAAGTAGGTTTGCTCCCCATAAAAGAGATTCAGAATCCACCCAAGGGGAGGAATGGGAGAGAAACCTCACTCTGAAAACCTTTTGGTGAATGATCGTTTTTGGAAGATGTACATGCTACAGAACCCTGTCCTGTGTCTGTGAGCAAGAACAAAACCCCAAGGCAGTTCATGGGGAAAGAAAAAATCTTAGCTGCAGCCACCAGTATTAAAGGCACAACCTAGTACTAAGGCTATCCAGTGACTCTCAGGAGGATGTGTCAGACAAGGGATTCTTTTCCACTCTTGCTTGCTCTCATCCCTCTAGAGAAATTATAATTCCTTATCCAGCCCCTTCTCCATTCCCATCTTTATGAATAGCTGCCCTTGCCACTAGAAGAGTTCATATGTATTTTTCATACAATTTCAGGTTCCTGACTTCTCTTTAGCACCCAGACTGGGGGCCTTACCTAAATCAGAAGCAAAATAATGCAAAGAAAAGTTCAAAAGCAGGTATGCACACTACAGGATTAACTGGGGGAACTCAATGTGAATTGCTATTCTGAAATTTTCCCTAAATCCAGTGATGACCAGAGCATCTTCAGCCATTATATCATCATGCTACTAGCCTGAGCCCAACCACTCAAAAAGTGCCATAGGATTTCCAAGTGCATTTATCACTTATGTTAAGTCATCAGGGAGAGAATATTAATCCCCAGTAAATAATAAACTGAGCTGTCCTGTCACATCTTTATTTTGGCAGGCAGAAATGCTGTGCCATAAGATCTCAAGAGGGTTGGAAGCTGCCCTCTCAGCAGGCTGCCACGAATGCTTTGCTTCACTTTGAGAGGGCTGGCTGGTACAGTTCATATGAGGTAAGACAAACCAGCACACTCAAGGACAATCCTTCTGTGGACTAGATGCCAGGGAAGAGTATGTGCTCTAGGACTGAAGAGAAAAAGAACCAAACAACAACAACAACAAAAAAAACCCCACAAACGCCTGTACCCACCACTATACATTCTTCTTTCAAGTGTTGATTTAATCCTTTCAATCTTTGGATCAGTGATCCAAAACATTCACTAAAAACAAAGTGGTAGCAGTTACAATAAAGAGACTGAGGCCTTGGAACTATCGGACAAATACCTTTTCATGGAAAACATTATTTTCCTATAGAGATTAAGGGATGTGGTCTGCAGAGAGATGTTAGTCAGCACAACACATCTGCCTGTTTGCTAAGTCTCAAAGAGCAGCATCAGTCCAGCTCAAAAAGAGTAAAATGAAAACAACCTCATCCAGTTCTACAAGGATCAAAGGGGAGGAGATTCAATGTCTTTCAAAAAACAGAAAAGATTAATAGCTATCTCCAGCTTTTGAAGCTCTGTAGATTCTAAGAACAAACATTAGAAAGACAAGTGTTTTTCTGCTTAATTGCTGAGTAACTTAAAAACCAAAATAACTGGAATTCTTTTTTCCTTATTAGCAACAAGAAGAATAGAAGTTGTCATAAGGCAGCATTAACATCTTGATATATACAACAAAACAAAGTCACATTTGCTTCCAGAAATTGGGAAATGTGAAAATTGTTACAATGAGCAGAGAAGAGAGAGACTGACATGCACTGAAGTGTCTTTAGGAAAGTTTTAACAAGAACAACAACAACAAAGAGGGGATGTCAGTGTGCCAAAGTGGTCAATATCATCTTAAACACATGAATTTAGGAATACTCTGCCTGGATTACAGAGGAACAATGTTATATTTGCATTAGGAACTGAACAATTATCACTGAGTTGGCATGCATGTTGGCAACATCAATCTGCAGAGACAGCTTGCAGACTAGAAATGGATAACAATTTTATCCTGTCATAATAAAAACAAATCTGGACTTTCTCTATCAATAGTAAAAGCCCCAGATTTTATCACTTTACATGAATTTGACAGTATGATTTAGAAAAAAAAATACCCTTGATTTATAAGATAGAAAAGATCTTAAGCTTGCTTTTGTTTTAAAAATTCCCTTTCAGTACACCAGGTTGCTCAGAGCCCCATCCAACCTGGCACTGAACACTTTCAGAGATGGGGTGGGCAGGACTGAGGAGTGAAGGGACTGGAAGAACCCAAATAAAAATCTAACCTCTGCCCTTCCCAAGCCACTCACTTTGTGATGCTGCATGCACAAGCATTTAACCTTTCACCCTCCCCTAATGGAATTTACTGTCATTAATGGCTTTCTAAACAGTTCTCATTATATTTCATTTAGTGCTCAGTCATTGTTCAGATTGGTTCAACTTGGTTGGGGAGAGGAGGTGTTTAGCATGAAAAAATGGAAGATATTAGCAGTGATAGGAGTGACAATCACTTATATTAATATTCGATTTTTTAACTTCCTTCAGTTTGGTACTCCTTTAAAAACACATTAAGGATATTCTGTATTATTTTTCATTTACTTTGAGGAGGATAAAGAAGTAATGAAGCTTCCAGTAAGCTCATAATTTTGAAAATCCTGCATCTGTACCTCTTTAAGCAGCTTCCCCCCTTGAAGTCTGCTCTTTAAAGACAGAAAGATCCTATAGCCTATTAGAATATAAAGTAGGAAATAAATTGAATAGAGTAACTGCCAGATAAAGCATTCCAGGAATTAAATAAGATAAAAATGTGTCTTTCTGAATTCCTTTCAAATTAATTCTCTGTAGCAGAAAGAATTCAAAACAGAATCATTTGTTGAAAATTCTGGTAGCTGCCATCTATCAAGTTTGTAAATCTTTATAAATTTGCTAGTTAAAAGGAATGTGTGGTTTATGTTTGACACTGGCAGAGTTCCAGGTACTATTAAACAGGCAATACATTAACACTTGGGGGGAAAAAAAACAAAAGAGAAAAACCAACACAAAATAAACACCCAGAAAAAATTATGCCCAGGCTTGCATTGTTCAGAAGAACATTTAATTAGGGTTTATATGCACAAATGCTATCTGATCTGTTTCTCCTAGTGTAATATGATATTTGTATAAAACACAATTTAAGTAACCATTCCAACAGCTACGAAATCCTTCACCTAAATATCAGCCTCTACATGGGGAGAAGGTTTAAGATGTGCAGCTCCAAAAATGCACCAGAAGGTCAAAACAGGAATTTTCAAGAACTTTCACCATCAGAAGAGTTAATCACCCTTTGAAGACCAACCCTTGCACAAGAACATTTATGGCAAGTTCCTTTTTGTTCAGCTTTCCTTCTCCCAAAAAGCACCCATGACTGTGAACCACCACGACTCTGTAAGGTCCTCATGATTCCACACAGCCATGTGAACCACCAGACCTGCTTGGGCATATTTCAGGCAGAATCCCGAGTTTCTACACCACACTAAAGAGAGCCATGACCCCAGAAAGCAAAAACAGTTTGGCAGGAGGCAGAAGGGGGAAGGTGGCAAATGTTTCCTCTCACTGCAGATTACAACTGCATCAGGTACATAAAAATGTGACATCTTCTCTTTGTAACAACTGACTCGGACCAGCAGGGAATCTGAATCCTTTATTCAAAGGAAGGAGTTGGTTTTAAGCACTTCTTTAAGACTCAGTTATTTATTACTTGTAACTGTCACTAATTACCTATCACACATTGCCACATCAGCAGCACGCTTTCCCAATGTCCCTGTGCCACCATGGGCTTCTGCAGGTGGGTCCCACAGCTGTAACTCAATTCTGTCTCTTCCCACACCTCCTAAAATGATTTTTCCATAATATTTTACTGTAGCTGGTCTGGAAAGAGAAATTTATTTCTTATCTTCTGGAAAAACATTGTCAAAAACATTTAAAATATTTGCAGGTGTGGGGGGAGTTGCAGTAAAAGGTAGCTAAACTTTCAGGGGAAACACTTAAAATTGTCTTTGTACCACCAATCACAGCTATTAAAGCTGTTAATTTTAATAATCATTTGCCTGGGGCAGTGTGGAGGTATCTGTGCATATGTGCATGTCTGTGTTCATAATTCTTCATTAGAAAGTCACAGTGCTAATAGCCTAAAAACACTTCACCCTTTTCTTCCATCATTAACTGATTGTCAGCAGGGCAAGTTTCCAGCACTGTTCCCCTTCAAAGTACTGAAACTACAACAATCTTGAATATTTTTGGATTTTGAAAGCAAACAGATGATTCAAATCCACCTCAGCTTTTATTTTTCTACTGTAGAATAACAGTTGGGGAACATGCAGTCCTTTCTTATGTGCTCCCAGCAATGGATAAAAAAGGAAAAATGGAAATACATGACTGTTTGAAAGCCATGCAAAGCTCAGAGAGCTGGAAGTGCATTTGGGGAGTCAGTGGCACTCTCAAGTGATGGATCTCAAGGTGACATTTGGCCCTGTGCCTCAGAAGGCTAACCAAGAGAGGCTGAGAAGATTGCCTTGGAAGTATGTAATTAAGTGATAACATCACTGCCCCTGTGCTGTGCAGAACAATTCACTTGTGAATTGAACAAGAAGAACAATTTCTTCTCCAGCCTTGTAACTGAGTCACTGAACGTTCAACTGTTCTAGCAAAAAACCAAACAGGCAAAAATATCATTGTTGTTGGAATTTCAACTTGCCAAATGCAAACAATCAACAACCCCCCTACCTCATGCTGAAATTGTACCAGGTAAGAAGATTAATGAAGTTGTTTCAGTCTTATACTTAATACAATCTTGTGCAAATTACAGAAAATAATAAAAAAGTGACTTTTCAAAGCTTTGTTCATCCTTCTTCCAGCAGAAGTTGGGTCACTCAGAAGACATTGCTCCCACATCAGCTTTTATGCATCCCCAGGAACATCTCATTTGACCAGGTCTGAGCAAAAACACAGAACTGGTGCTCAAGGCTGTAGTTCTGTTGCCTCAACTTTGCCCTTCAAAATAAAGCACAGCAAGATTTTAATTGGAACACAGGGAAAATGAAAAGCTCCTTCAAGACAGCATCACCTGATTCCTGTCTCTATTTTGCCTTTCTAAATATCTCCTTTTGTAAGGAGGACATGCATGTTCCCACACATATATAGGATGCCACCTCTTTACTATTTCCAGAGATTTATCTGCCAGTCTGGTGGTGCTGAAATTCTCATTGTATAGAACATAAAATGATGCATAAAGTAGCAAAACTGAGGGCACCATCACCTCAGCAGCCTTGCCAACGCAAGCTGTGTGAAATATTTTCATTCTGTGTGTTCTGAGAGCAGCAATTTCATTTGGGTAGTCTGCTCTGAGAGCTAAGAAAAAAAGTGGCAGTCCAGTGATGCAGCATGGTCCAGCTGTCAGTAAAGAATTTAATTTTTCCAAGTTTCATTCTCAGTCCCTACTTGTAAGATTAGTTTATCTGTGGAATAAGGAGTGAAGCAGTTCCAGTCCCAGCTCAAACAATATTATTGCTAAAACATTTATTCCCTCATTATGCTGCTGGCTAGTACCACAACTTGCTTTTGGTATCAGGTTCGTGAAAAAACACTCCTAGAGTCCTGAAAGAGCCAAGCTCATCTTGAGTTCAACATTCAGGCAAACCTAAGTTAAACCAGATCCAAAATGATACCCAAATACTCTCATAATTCCAAAATTGGTCTGATCAATGGCAATGAGAGCATGGGGTGTGAAATTTTCTATACATGAGCAAATGTAGCTTGCAGGCTACAGAATTCCATGAGAATCTAATTGGGAATTATATGCTGGCTTTCAAACACAACCCTGATCTCATCAGAACTGAGACAATCTCAGCAAAACCAAAGTAAATATTTAGCACAGATCTGGCCAAGTTCTGAACATCTGAAACAAGGTTTTAAATTTGGAGTCTTGATTGTTGGCAAAGTTGGAGCAAAATTCAATATTTTTGCAAAATTTCATAAGAGGTTATGGAACAGAATCTCACAACAAAAAGTAGCTACTGGCCCTTTATAGTGGTGTTTTTTCTAAAATTTAAGTGGACAATTATTTCAGTGAGAAAATCCTACCAAGACGAGACAACTGCAGCTTTCAAAGATATTTTCTCCTGGCATTTTGGACATTTGGTATTGTTTGGAAGTTTGAACAAAAAGCATTCACAGACAGGGAAAGAAAACACCCCACAACTCAGTATGTAACATCTTGGTGGAACAATATAAACACCATGTTGACCTCACATTCTTGTTGGAGGGAGAGATCTAAAAATATCTCCATGTGCTTTACAAACCAGGAAATATTTATGTGAAAGATGAGCAGTGAAAGAAGATGAAATAAGAACACATTAGAAATTCTGCACAAATTTCTATTTTATTGACAGCTGGAAATACAAGAATTGCTGTATGCACATCATGAACACATGGAGAAAACCTACCAAGCACCTAAGATCAACCCTTTACTGGGTGATATTTAAAAATTATTCATTCTTATGATTGATAAAGTTCACAGCATACCCATGTCTAACACTTCAACCTCCAATGTCAACATAACACAGGTTTCATCACCAGACATTTATATATGGACCCTTACAATTTCAGATCAAGACAGAAAAAATAGATTTTGGATTTTTTTTTTTAAATAACATCTCCACAGGCCCTCAGCTAAGAGGAAAGAATGACCATCACCCCAGAGCAGTCCCAGCTGTTTGCATGGGGTACTGGATGAATTCTGCAGTCCTGCCCTCCCTGGCATCAGACCAACTGGGGTCACTGTCTGTGATTTGGGATTCCTTGCCCATTCACTGTCTGGCATTTCATCCCCAGGGAACCCATCTGGTGTAGGTGTTTGGAAATAACTCTCTGGCCCCAAATGTCAGCTATAGACTCTATGTTTTTGTTGTTGTTGTTGAAGGCCAGTTTTAACCCACACTTTCACAGTGCCATGACATCAGACTCCAGCTCTTCTGCACTGGGGGTGAGGTGGGAGAGAGATGCACAGGGCTCCTTTTTAGCAAGAAAATCTAACCACAAGTGGCTTAATAAAATAGCCAGTTTGAAAAGACTGAACAGAAAAAGAATAGATAAGAAGCAGCTCCCATGACCCTCCCCACAGTGGGAACCCCCCATTGGGGCAGCATCAGACACACAGGATGGATGATGCACAGTGTCATCTGTGGAGAGGTTCCTCCTTTCTGCTCAGTCCAGCTGCTGTGCAATTTTCTCACAAGAAAACCACCCTCCTCAGCACTGCTGCTGCCAAACAGAAAGGATGCTGGCTTCAGAACTCCCTGCTGCAGGTACAGAAAGGCCAGGCCTGACAGGTAGCTGTGAGTGGAAGGTGCCCCAGGAGTGGGCTGAGGTGGTGCTGAAGCAAACTGGCTACAAAAATCACAGAATTATGTGGGTTGGAGAAGATCCTTAAGCACATTGAATCCTGCTGTAAACCTGGCACTTCCAAGTTCACTGCCCCCTACATATTATCCCCCTACCCGGAGGAGGGAAAGAAAATAAACCCAGGGGTGTCTCACCATGTTTGGGGGGAACAGGGGCAGGCAAGGACAGCTCAACCCCAGGTTTTTGAGAGAAAGAGATGGGGGCACTGCTGAAGGCATCTTGGGCTTTGACAGAGGCAACCAGGAGCTTTCAAGAGGGCTCTGAAGCTGGGCTGCCACAAGAGAAGGTCACACAACAAACCACCAGGAGCTAGCCCAGCAATTTTCCCTTTCACACTTAGGGGGAAGCCACCCACACTTTGCCCAGTGTTCCACGTGAACTGTGCACTTTCAGTACACAGCAGGAGAGAAAGGAAGGCCAATGCCAAGGGCAATGTCAACCCAGCAGGTCCCTAAGCCAAAACACAGCCAGCCAAGCAACAAAGGGCAGTCAGGAAAAAATAACGTCAGAGATGTTCATTTTTTTTCACTTTCATGCTCGTTCTTAATTGAGGAATTCACAATTCTCGCTAATTTCTGATGTTTTTAATTTTCGTTTCACAAACATGGGACTACTAACAGGTAAATCCAGAGGCACTAGGCATTATTTAATTCTATGCTCTTAGAAAGTAATTTTCAATGCAAAGCATGTTACAAGGAATAGAAAAGTACCTTACTGTACTAAAAATAGTGAGAGAGGGAGAGAAAAAACAAATATCTCTTTGCAAGGGTTTGGATTCCTGCTGATTGGAAAAATGAAGCATAAAAGGAGCTGTAAGATTAATCCTTTGCAAAAATTCTGGGCTGCAAAAACACTGAGAAGGGGAAAAAGCAAATACATGACCTGTTTTTCCTTAGTATTACAAATACTTTAATGCTAATCCAGTGTTGGACAACACACTTGGGTGTTCCATGATTTTGCATGAAAGCATGGAAAAGAGGTGTCTGCTTTTTCTGGCAGAGAATACATCAGCCTCAACTGCTCCAGAGACCAGCTACAATATGATATGTGATCAACACCAGCATCCTGATGTCACCTGTGCATGCATCTGATAACTGCTGCTTGATAACAAAACCTGGGGCAGCACAATTCTGCAAGGCAGATCTCTTTCCCCTGAGTATTCCCAATGACTTCTGCAGGACCTACAGAGGAATGGACCCAGCACAAGTGAACATATAAAACACAACAAAAATACTGGAAAGTCACAAAATGCAGAAGATAAATGTGAAGTGTTGCACAATCTCTGTTCATTATAGAAAATATTAAAGCATGGTGTTAATACCAGCACAGTTTTGCCTCTTGACTAAAGTCTACAGGAAACCTGCAGTTTTTCAGGAAAATATTAATAGTAGCTGAAAACGGAACCTCAGCCACATTTCTGCTTGTGGGTGCAAGCACTTCATCCTTGTTTCCTACTGAAGAGTAAAATTCAAAGCATACAGTCAATTAAATAGAATGCTGGCTCCTGTGACCTCCTTCCTTTGAAGCATCTGTCTGCAGGGCCATCAAAGGAAGCCACTGCTGTTGTTGTTGTGGCAGATGCAACAAATTCTGTTCTGAATTATTCTAAAAGCTCACAGAAGGCCATAGCAGGATGTGTGAGAGCTGGGGGGGAGGAGAACATCAGCCTAACTCCTGCAGGTGAGGCAGGATGGGCTCTGGAGGGGACACACTCTGTAATTTAGCACTAAAAAAACTGGGATGGGGTCCCAAGTGTGGCTGAAGGAGTCTGCAGATATTCACAAGCTCTTAAAAAAGCACAGGTTTGGTGGAGGCTGTACCAGAGGGAAGAAAACTGAGACATCCATGTGGCCTTCAGAGATGCAAGGCTGCTTTATTTCTCTGCTGCAGCAAGAGCCCTTTGCCTGTTTTCATGCCAGTTCACAGTGCTGCAACAGGGACTGGAATACTAATACTCAGGGAAAGGCCAGAATCTGATTTTTGTGTTGTTCCTATCTCTTGTAGGAAAAAAAAAACAACAAGCAAAAATTACTTTGCACCATTTCCATGAGAGCTTTTCTAAGCTCAAAGTGTTACTCTAAAGCACTAAAGAGGATCCTTTATTTGGCAAAGCTGTAAGTTCAGGTGGCCAAATTTGAGAACATAACAATAACACATGCCAAATATATAGTCTAATTTAATAAATTGATTAATCTAAATTAATAACATTTTTTTCTTCATTTTTGTCATATAAAACAATGCAGTAAAAGGCTGACTACATACCTCTGTGCTAGGCACTGTTAGACTCAGTTATAACATCTGCTGGCAGTGATCTAAAGAGATATCACTTAATAAATCTGAATACATCTATAGGTCTGATATAGCTTGTTAACAGAGCCTGAATCATTGTATTGATAGTGGTTTAAATAGTAATTTTTGCTCAGGTAAGTGAAGCCTGTTAAATACCATGACAGGTTTTCTCTGAGGATTTGAAACTGATTCACATGTTATACACTAGAATTCCCTTTTAACCAGAGTCACACTAATTGCCTATGCAGGGCAAAACAAACAGGCATTTTTAAAACACAAAACCAATAAAATACAAAGAAAGAAAAGCAGGCTGTAGGCTCAGACTTGAGGTGGAATCCAAGCTCTTGCTCTGACAATATTAAGTATTACATCTCCAGGCCTGAGTAAAACCACAAATAGAAATAACCCTAACATCAGATATTAAACACACTTTTTAAAAGCACCTTACTTGAAATTATAACCCCAGAACAAGGGAAGAGATTCCATTCAATTTTTTTGAGAAAAATGAAGTTGATGTCCATTAGGTTCTGCTAAAAAACCACCCCACTCTAAGTATCTATTTCTTCTGAAACATATTAGATCTTAGTTTCTTCCATCTATTCAATGCATGGATTTTGCACTACTGGTGCCCTCCTATCATAGAAGTGTGAATATTTTGGAAGGTGCTGAACAATAGAACAAAGCTGGTTTCCCTTCAAATATATCTTTCCTGCCATTTCCAGCAGGTTGAGGTCACCCTAAACCTCTAGAGCTTCCCCATGAAGCAGGTCCTGAAAGCTGCTGAGAAGTCACAGGACACGAAGCACAAGTCACGCAAGACTTTCCCTACTCGTGAAAACCTAACCTTAAAACAAGTCTGAGAGGGATCTCCCAGCTTCTTCACAGGAGGGAAAACCCCAACCACAGCTGGAGTGAGTTCCCATCAGCACCACCAACCTTGGTTATTTCCACACATGACAACATTTTGTTTCAATTCCTGTCACCCTTGTGCCTGTCAGGGGGTTTTTACCAGCTGGATGTACTGTCCTTGGGCCAGATTCCAGAGTTTTGCCCTGAGAATCACCTCTGAGTGGCTACACAGGCCAGGAACAAACAGGAGAGTAGCAGCACAAGAGTATGAGTGAGGAGAGGGATGAAAAGCTCCCAGCAGGGAACAGAACTGTCCCTGATGGAGTGATGTAGATTTACACCAGCCTCAAAATCCTCTTTTCTACTGTGACAGGCTTCTTTGAGACAATGATTCAAACCTCTAGAATATACAGCTTCAAACCAGTCTAGTGAAAGGTGTCCCACCACTTCCCATGATGGGAACTAGATGGTTTTTTAAGGTCCCTCCCAACCTGAACCCTTCACTGATTCCATGTCCTAAACAGATTCCACTGCTTGCAAGCCAAGCAACTGATTACTAAAAGAATTTGCTTTGGAGTTGTGTCTATACAAGGCAAATGGTCAGCAGAATCAGGGGTACAAATCTGTGCATTTAGTTGTAGCACAGTTTTCACACATGGCCCACTCCCCTGGTCCCCCCAAAAAATTATCAAAAACCAACCAGCACAAAAAAACCCCTATATTTTTCATTTGCAGTTGAAGAAATGAAAAGTAAAGGAGGAGTCTGATACTAAAGGATTAAGAAGTGCTGGGTGCCTATTTAAAAGAGGGTCCTTAAATGCAGTATATCAACAGAGTAGAATCTGAAGCAAAATCTATATTTGTGCCATATAAAGAAATTTTCTGGCTGGGCATAGGTAGACTGTGATATCAGTGTGCTTTCTGCATTCTAATCACTCTGTTCAGGAAGTGACAAACAGAGTAGATTTGAGAGAGGGCAGTGGAAGTGGAACAATCTGTAACACACTGCTGAATCCCTTGCTATCTGATTCACATCACAGCACCTTCCTTAAACAGAGATTACAAGAGGAAAGCCAAGAGAGACAAGTTCGTCATTTGAATTTCAAATGCAATGCAGTGGGAGGCAGAAGTTAATAACACACGTTTTACAGCACACTAATTGCACGACAAGCACTTCAATGTCTTTTCAGAATTGTTTTTCCCCCCCCTTACATCTAACCCCTTTTCCTTGCCTTCAGGTGCATCAGCACTTCTTCCAGATTTTTCTTTTTTTTCTACATTTTATCAAATTAATATCCACTCTTCCCTTCTTATCACTTCCCTTCCTAATCCCTGGCTGCATTTATCCATCCTGTCAGATGGATTTTTGTTTCTCCTCTCTGAGGCAAAGACAAACTTTGTTTTCTTGCTCTTCTTTCTCTGGCCATACAGACAACAATGAAAGCCAAATCCATGGCATAGTCTAAAGGAGATCTTGTATGAACAACAGTGATATATTTTCATGGCTGTTTCTTGTATCACTGTCTTAAAGTCATGCTATCCTTTCATTTCTCCAGCCTTTCACCAGGTATTTTAACTTTTTCTCCTTTGAGTCAGAGCAGATTCATAGGCCACATGCAAACACAGAGATGGGGAAAGAAAAGGGGATGTTATGGCTGGGTGTGCCTGCCTGCAGCCACAGTGGAATTAATCCAGACCCAGCAAAACCAGGTTTAGAAGCCAAAGTCTCTCAGGTTGGGAATGTTTGAGGACTGTTTTCAGTGTTTAAATTTAATGCCACATCTGAAAGGACTTAGACAAAATATTTCTGAGAATCTAGACTCTTCATACATACAAACAAGATCCTAATATAATAGAGTTTTCCATCAGCTCCCAGGGAGCAGCATGCTGGAATCCAGAAGTTCAGACACCTACCTAAAGATAACAGGCAGCACATGAGTGTAACACTCACAATTTAAGTGGTTTTTTTTTCACTTACTGCAGCACCTGAGTGCAATACACAAGTACATTCTGTTTCATGGGTAAAAAGTAAGCCAGGATAGCAATAAACAGCAGCTTATATTAGTTTTAATCACTTCAAACACCACCTCAATCTCCCTTTCACAAGGCTGCCACTGGTCTGGAGCTACTCCAGATTTAGCAATTTATTAGAGACAAGCACTGTTTCAAAAAGAGAAGTAGTGTGGCTTCCTGCTGTGAAACTCAAAAATCACCCAGTTCTTCTCTGAGTCACCACACAGCCCAGTGGAAGTCAGCCTTTGATTTTGCAAACTCCAAGACATTCAGCATCAGTTTTCAGAAGTGACCACGTGTCCCTGTTGTGAATGAGGCACCTCGACGTGGCCACAGATGTTTTGGTGAATGCAGGATGTGGATCAGCTCACTGCACAGCCTCATGCACTGAGGCAAGTCATAAGACTAAAACTTGAAATGGGGAAGTGGCAAAATCTGAACGATATTCTTTCTCCCACCTAGTTACACCCACAGAGATTAACGACTGAATCTCAGAGGTACAAATTATGACTAATTTCCGAGGAAGAGGCAAAGGGGAGCGTGACAGCTCAACAAAAGCCACAAGATACGCTGCACTGTGCCCACTCTCACCAGGCAGCCCATTTCCCACCCCAGCAGCTTTATCAGCAATGCTGCACCAGCCTGGCAAGATGCAGCAACCTGGCTAACTGTGGACTTAGTGAACTGACATAGAAAAAGCATTTTTAAATACTGTAGAACAAACTGTAACACCATGGTTTAGAATGAAAATAAGAGATACCAACAGAAAATACTGTGCTGTAATACTTTCTGTGGCCACAAGGTAATTATCCAAACTGAACTAATGAAAACAGTTAACAAACTTCCTACTGCGAAAAGTACTGAGAAATATTTAGGGACAACAAGTGATTAGGACCATGGCTTAAGCCTCACACTGCAATAGTTCAGAGGTTTTGCTTCAAGATTGTTTTCATCAGTGTTTGGCAGCAGTTTTTACCCACAAGCTCAAACAACTTTTTATTGATGTGCATTTTAATGCTCACAGAGCTGCCAAGGTGTTTTAGCACTGAAGTACCAGAACCACCATGGGATATAGAGTTTGCATCTGTGTCATGCATCTATTACAAAGAGAAAACAATTTTAAGTAAAAATTCAGGACAGTTGTCTTGACATAACCCTATGCCAGCATTTTTGCATGTAACCCAGTCTTCAGGACAATAAACTGCTTTTTCTGCAAAGCAGAAGGCACATGCAGTGAGAGGTGGGTTGTCATACTCACTCCGAGCTGAAAATTGCACTCAGGTCAAAAACTGCATTATATTTAGGACTTTAAAACCATCTTCAGACTGGCTACTCTACTGTGTTCATTTTATGACCTGTTTGGAGGGATACAAGAATTGCCCACGTGCAATGCTATTATCTAACTTGTATTACATATTGTCACGTTCCACTACAGGGAACTGCAAGGAGTTCTTAATAAAACTGCTGCTCTAGGATGAAATTATATCAAATGAGACACTATTGCATTTATTGGTGACTAGGAGTGAGTTGCCCTACTGAACAAGAGGAGGCAGAAAAGGAGGAAGGAAAAGGATTTGGGGGGTGGAGAGAGAGAGAGGAGGCACAGAGAAAAACCAGGTGTTACCACCAGAAGATCAGGGAGTGCCACCAATGTCTTGCAGCTGCCTCCTGCAAGTGACACATGTGAACCCCTCCCCAAGATGCCTCTGACAGTGCTGAGACAGACCAGAATTGAACTGGCTCCTCACACATATTCCAGAGGTTTTAAATGAAGGCAGAAGTGCTCAAGGTCACTCCATGAAATTCATGAGAAGATATTTAAAATAACATATCCACCCTCCTGTGGGGAGCTGCCAAGAGAGACACAGAGCAACAGCTGGGCAGCAGCCCTCCCACTCTGCTCAGCCCAACAACACTCGGGGAAAGAGAGAAACACCAGCAACCTGGGCTTGCCCTGCCTTCCCAGTGCAAACTGCAGAGGTCTTAGAAAGGTTTTGATGTTGTTCCAGCACCCTTTCCCCCAGCCCCATGCAGGCAGACAAGCCAACCCAGCCCATCTCCTGCATGCCTCTGCTGAGCCTCACCAGCCCTTTGTTGTGCTTCCGACTGTGCTGCCTGTAGCCTCATGTTTTCACTTTGGAGACTTGCCTCATATTCACCCCTCTGCACAGTTTTACTCCTTCATCCTCAGTAAATGTTTTTACAAAGCCAAAATTGTATTTTTAAAAAGCATATTCCAGGTTTGCAAGTCAGCACAACGGTGTGACACCTCATCTTTATATCTAGTGCCACTGAAGGACAAAAAGATCTTGATACTTTATCAGAATACTTTTCTCATTGTTTTTCTTTGTTTCTAAATCTATTTACTGGAAAAAACTTATAACATTATGATATCAGTTGTTTAGTGATATACACCACCAAAAGTCAAAATCTTGTTTGCCCCAAATGTGGATATTTATATTCAGAAACATAAGGTCTTACAACAATTGATCTGGGCCTGGAAGTAAGAAAGAATAATGAGAAAACTCGACGTTTAAAACACAAGTTTTGCCTTACAGTAAGTTTGTCTTTCAGCAGCTTGGCAGAATTGTCTCTGCACAACTGTGTGACCCAAAGCCACCCAAAACACAATGGAAACAAAGCAGTTGTGCATACAATTTTTCCCACTCCTGCCTGTGCTGTAGATTTTTGGAACCAAATGGAGGAAAGGTGTGCATGCAAAACTGGGTCAGGTGCATTCACAGTTCAGAAAACTGGTGCTGAACATCCTCTAGGTCACTGAGCACAAAAACAAGTTTCAGCCATACACAAAGCTCATTTTATCTGTGTGCAGAGTGTGCCTCACCTCAGTGAAGCTCAGCTACGACAGAGGTAACTCTCTCATCTCTGTATTCCAGCACCTTTTGTCAAGAGACTAAAAGAAAAATGTCAAGAATTCCAAGGTGTTCATCTCTGTGATGGGATTTCCCTTGGAGTAACAAGTGGTTGTTCACCAGAGTAAAGCATCAATGTTGACCTTACCCCCAGGCTCTCACCCTAGACTGGCAGTGAAGTTGGTGTCTGGGATTTGCTGATACACAAATTGTGCAAAACCTTGGAAAACAGCCCCACTAAACTCAGACATTAATGTCATAAAGTTTCCTGCACTGTAAAAAACACCTTTGTGAAGGAGGTCTCCTCTGAGCCCGAGTTGGTTTGGGTGCTGATAAATTCAGATGGAGAAATGGCACAGAGATGCAAAGGGAAATATTGGCAAGATAGCACTTTAGGATACAGCCAAAGTAGCAATGAGGGAGAAAATGCAAAACTTGACATTTTGAGCGTGCATGTGAGGAGGCTTTTATGGAGAAGAAAATTTGCTATGTCTAAACTCTTTACATTAGCATTTACCCCAGATTAAAGCAACCAATCCCAGGAAGAAATGGTGTGTTAATTCTAAAGCATCCCCTACCAAAAGAGTTTAGGAGACAAAAATACATACATCCTTTAGGTATGATAAAATCATCTTTTTCATGAAAGTGGAGTCTACTCTGCCTGGATATGAGGTGAAGAACCCACAAAAAGCAAGCTGCAAAGGGAAGCTTCTTCATGCAGGAGACAAGGAATGTGTCATGTTGGCCCCACAGTCATCTTTTCCTACTGGCCAGCTACCCAGGCATACACCATAGGTCAAGAGCCTCAAACCATAAAATTCTTTCTAGAACAAGCAAAACCTGAAGTCCCAAAAAGCTGATGTTTTGCAACCAAGGAGAATGCAGGAGCAGACCATAGAGGGTCTGGGCAAATACAAAAAAAAAATAGTTTTGGCTTCTACCCAAAGAGGTAGAAGTCCCAATCGTGTGTACAGTAATTTCACAATTATAAGTCGCACCATTTTGACTAAAATTTTGGTCCAAACCCAAAGTGAGGCTTATAATCAGGTGCGGCTTATATATGGACAAAGAACAAAAAGTTGCTGTTCTAGTTTGGAGGACAGGTGTCTGCTGAGAAAGGCAGGAGCCTCTCTTTGAAATGGAGAATGTAAACCCCCTCCCTCCAAATTATTATAATTTTGAAATCAAGGGGCTTTCAGGCAAAGATATGGGAATTAGGAATAACAGTTCTTTACTAGGGAAATTAAAATAGAAATACAGTACTACAAAGAAACAAACTCCAAACCCTGACAAAGTCAGAGTACAACCTGACACCCCGTCAGGCAGGGTGTTGGTAGCAGTCCCATTCCATGGTGGCTGCATCCTCCTGCAGTGACAGATGTGGCTCAGTTGGAGCAGTGCTCCTGTACAAGGTGCAGTTTCCCTCCGGAGGTCCAGTGGTGATGTGGAGAAATCCGGTTTTGCTCTGGAGTCCAGTGGAGAAAGGGGCTCCCTTAGTGTCCCAAAACCTCTGTTTTTATCTTGGTAAGAAATGTTGGGCTCTTCCCCCTGGCTGGAGCAACTTCCAATGGGATGCAGTAATTTTATCAGTCCCACAGTGGGACTCAATGGGCCATTAGCAGAAAATGACTGGCTGGAGGAAGGATGGGTTGTGAAAAGATAAAGAACAATGCCCTGCCTGGTTTCAATGGATGGCCCATTAGCAGAATATCTGCTGTTGAGATAAGGATCACTGCCTCCACCCTCAACAGATGGTGATAGAATAGATACCTTTTATCACACTCTGTATTGTAACCCAAGACAGTTGCTGACACCCAGACGTGCGGCTTACAATCGTGAAATTACTGTACTTGAAAAGCTAAAGTAGATATGGGCAACCTAAGCATGCTGGTACTTTACAGAATTTCAGTTCTGGTCATGGGAGATGAAGGGACAGAGCACTCCCATAGCAGAGGTCTGGTGCCTTTCCTTAAAGTCACACTGGCACATCATTAGACCACCAAATTGCTTCAGTACAAAGGGACATCAAATCAGCAAAGCTATGCTGCAAGTAGGTTTGAGGCAAAATTGTGCTCACTTCAAAAAGGAAAAAAGTTTCAGACTATGCTCCTGAAGCCATGCCATGAAAAGGAACCACTTTTTTATAAGTTTAGGATTTTCCACATCAAAGTAAGGCAGTTTTCAAAGATACTCAGATAAATCACATGCTTTTTGATACACAGGGCAATAGGAAGATACAGCAGTGAATGAAATTGCAGCGGCATTCTGTCACCCTGAACCACCCAAGAGATGAGAACAAGGACCTGTGCAAATGTGTCAGTACATAAACCACTTCAAAGAAGACCCATCCAGCAAGTGCAAACATAGGAGGGTGTCTTCTCATGTCCAGTACAAAAATCTACATCCACTAAAAAACACTAAAGCAGATGAGAAAATATGGTCTCAGTAAGAGATCTGATTGTCCCAAGAACTCTCCACTCTTCCCAAGCTTCATTTAAACCATATATTTTACTGGAGCCCTGAGCTCAGTGGTCTGGAAAATTGCACAGTAAATAAGATGGCTACTGATGTCTAGTTGTACAGAAATACTTCCTGTGATGGCCACAGAAATTAAGAAAGCTTTCATTGGCTGCAGTGTTTCTATTTCCCTAATGCTGCTTAGGATTTGGGGGAAGATCAGTCCTTGGTGAGATGTGAGCTTGGTTAAACAAGTACTCACAGGCCCAATTGTAAAAGCTTTTGTCTAACTGCATTTCCTTTGTTTAAACTTAGGAAGAGTTGCAAGCCCCAAATCTGCCAATATACCTCTATTAATATTTGGAGAACTATCTGCTTTTATTAGCAAAAATTACAGACAGTCAGAAAGATTTTGTGAGCTCAGAATAAAAATAGTAGTGAGCATTTATTCACCTGTAAGTCTATTTGCCTTGGATAGGTTTAGTTGATTTTGCTGGGGCTCTTCCAGCTCGAAAAGCTTTTTACAAAGAAAGGTAAAGCTTTGTCAGATGGGGTGCTTCCAAGGTTTCAAAGCAAGCTCCCTTCAATTTTTATGTCAAGCAAATAAATAAAAGGGATGACCAAGGAGGGTAAAATACAGAGAACAAAAGAATACAAAGAAGAAAAGAAAAAAGGCAAAAAACCAAACACAGCATTCACTTCCTCTCACACCTGCAATGGCCAAGCAACCAGATGGAAAGCAGGACCCATGAACCTGGCAGGTTCCACACACTGAAATTTCCCATCTGAGAACCCAAATTCCCCTTTTTACCCAAATTTCCCCATTTTTAGCCCCAAATTTTGTATATTTGGATGCAAATTTCTCTTTTTTGGACCCAAACTCCCAATTTTTGCTCCCAAATTATCCTTTTTCAGTCCAAAATTTCTCTTTTTTATCCCCAAATTTCCCATTCTTAGGTCAAAATTCTCCTTTTTTGCTCCCAAATTTTGCTTTTTGGACCCAAATTTCCCATCTGGGTGCCAAAATTTCCATTTTCAGTCCCAAATTCTCCCTTTCTGGACCCAAATTTCTCCTTTGTAGGCCCAAATTTCCCATTTTTGGACAAAATTCCCTTTTTTAGCCCCAAATTTCTGGGGTTTAGGTCCAAATTCCCCTTTTGCCCTGCTCTCCTAGGTAGGCAGCACCAGCCCAGAACAGTGTAGGAAGAGAAGTGAGTTAGAAGATGGAAAATCATACAGAATTAGGTAGCATGCTGCTGGAACCTTACCCCCTTTTGCATTAAACCTAATACTTTCCTAAAGAGCTATACCAAAGCATTAATTTAATTTGTGCTATAAAACACTCAAGAGGTCCTTTGGTTGACAGACTCATAAGTAAAATGCAAATTCCTCTGATGCAGCAGAAATCTTAGATCAGTTGATAAGAGAAAAGCTGGGGGAGATGGGAAAACGTGCTGAAAATGTGTCCTGAGCAGATACTTCACAGCTATGGGAAATTTTACCAACAGAACAGCAGCACTGACCACTCTCAGCTATCAAAGAAATGCCTTCTGGAGTATTAAATCTGATATCTTAGGCAAACCTCAGGTGGTTTTCCTTCCTTTTTCCTTCCCTGTATCCATTAGAGAAGTTATCCTCTTGCTTTTACATTATGCATATTCCTGCTGGCAGCTGCTGAGTTCCCTGAGAAATGGGGAATCCTCTGCAGGGGGATTCACTCTTTATACACTGGATGGGCAATTTTTAATGTCCCAGTTGGATCCTTTGGGATACAGGGCATATCTGACATGTCCCGTGCACCACACACTGCAAAAGTAGCTTAGCACAGAGTTTAATAACTAAGCTAAAACCACATTCAGTGCTTAAGGGGTTGCCTCTGCTTGTGATTTAATGCAGCTTGGTGTTCCTAATCACAAAATCTATGTCTCACAAAAGAGATCTTGTCATACTAAACAAAGGATTATCCAGTGAGTGGCAATGGAAATAAACTGGCTGCTTGAAGAAAATCTCTTTAAGCACCCTTCTCTATTACCCATTTTCAAAACTAAGTGGAGTGTGCTGCATTACTGATATGAAGGATGTCACTGATTAAAGTCCCCATGGAATCATAACCTACTTTATCAAAAGTTTCAAGGCCAGAGTTCTGAAGCATGATCACTAATGTAAGTGCTGTCATTTCTGAGGAAAAAAAACAGAGGGGGTTTTAAAGATAATTGCTTTTAAGAGAGTGCCAAATGTCTTGATTTTTGAGAATTGGCATTCAGTGCCCAGCCCATTGAAGTCAATATAAAACATTTTGTTCCTTCTAGTCAGGGCACAGTTTCACATGCCCACCTTCAACTTTGTCACAGGAAGAGCAACTGAAAGCAGATTAAAGAGGCTGGATCTGGAAATAAAATGCAATTACTTGGTGCAACTTGTTTCAGTTTAATTCATTAAAAAAAAAAAATCTAAGTGATCCTTTCAGAAGGCGTTCTGATCTCATATTTGCCTTTTTCATATTTGTGTTGGATAAGACATACAGGTTTCCCTAATGGTGTTTTATATAACCAAGTCTATCTTGTGCTATCTCTAAATTAAGTTCAGACTGCCTTCTCAGTGACTATTATTAAAATGAAAAGCACATAAAATTACTATCAAATCATAATGCATATATAATACTCATTTGTCTTCACAGAACAAGATAAAATGTACATTAGTAATCATCAACTTCAGTTTCACTTGTATTCCCATTTCTTCACTTAAAATTTCATCTCATAGTACAGACTTTTTATTGTCAGCTGGCCCTAATGTCTGCATTTCAGCATTTGGTTATGGATCAGAAGCACAATTTCAAAACAACTTTCCCAGTCATCTTCTCTTTCATCAAAATACAGATTTTGAAGACGTGATAGCATTTGTTTCTATTTTCTCCCTACTCCTTCACCTGTTTTCCCTTTGCCTCAGGGAATTCTCCCAGAAAAATATTTTTTGTTGGTTGTACTGCAGCTGCTCAGTAAATCCTCTTCACTTGGCATTTGGAGCCCTCATGCTCTGAACTGCCATCATCCCTGCCACAATAATGCCACTCAAGAAAAATAACAATTACTTTAAAAACAAACACCTAGAGCTTTTCTTCACTGGGAAAACAAAGTGCTAGAACTCATTTTGCTCCCATAATGCCATTGCAAACAAGTGTGGGGCCAAAGCTCAAATGACCACTCTTTCTAGAATAAAACCTATTTTCTCTGACTCTTTTTCTCTTTATTTTTTTATTTGGTGGTTGCTTTTTTATTTTTCAGAAGACATAGCTGAAGTCTTTCCAAACCACTCCATTCTACTGATCACAGCTTAAATTTCATAAGATCAATTTTTTAAAAGTGAGGGGGAAAAATTCACCCTGCATGAAGCATGATTCTTAAAGCTCTCCTGCCATCTTCCTTTTGTCTGGCCCTTCAGAAACGTTTCCAAACCATCCTCTAGGGTTTCATGACTTCCCTGATAACAAAACTGACATATCCTGGGAAAGGGATCAGAGTTCTCCACCAGAGTTGCCCCATATCATAGTATAAAGCTCTCTCAACAATTCCGTTTGAATTCTTTGTGACTCATAAACCAAACTGCAAATCCCCACTCCATTCCCTCTTTTTTGTTTGGAGGATTAGACCTTTAATCTGACATTTCACAGATCTGGTACATTTTCCCATCCATCAAGTAAAGACAATATCATTCTGACATAAGGCATTTATGCATAGGTTTAAACAGTTGTAAAGTCTGTCTTTCAGGGCCCTGTGTTTCATATAATTTTTTTATTTCAAGTAGGTGCAAACTAGCTGAAGGAAAAAGCTCATGCAACACTAGTGAGGGAGAGCCTTGGTAGAAAGAAAGCATAACCTAGCAATGGAAATATGACTGGAAACCCAGAGGCTTAAATTATAAACTCCCTTTCTCATCTGACTGGGCAAGTCATGCTAAATCCTATGAGTTCCAAGAGAAAACGTTTTCTCATTGCTCATCAGTGCTCACAGTGCTCCAAGATTCCCATAAAAGACATTGTGTAAGCTACAGAGATCACCCAGTCATACTTTTTTTTCGTCCTATTTTACTCTGCTGGCATAACTTGTGATAAATACTCACTGATTCTCCTACATGACATAACTGTGGGCACAAAACCTCCTGCACTGCTGTGATGTGTTAACAGCTCTGCGCACCCAACCTTTCCCCTTCAAGCTGGAGGCAAGTTTGCTTTTCCATTGTATAACACACCAGGCATCTTCTGAGGCACACTTGGGATCAGTGCTGCCTTGTTCAGCTGAGCAGACTCCATGCACACATAAGAAAGCCATGCAAAGGCAAGAGGAAGGGCTGTACACACACCACGAGGCATCTAAAATGCAACTCTCCATCACCATTAATCCACATTCTCTTCATTTCTCTGGTTGGTGAAGAAAACTTGAGTAGCTGGTGACAGCCCTGGTGAAGGGTCTGGAGCACAAATCTGATGAGAAGCAGATGAGAAAACTGAGGGGTTTTATTCTGTAAAAAGAAACTCATGGGGGACTTCTCTACTACTACTAAAAGGAGATTGTGGCCAGGTGGAGGTCGGTTTCTTCTGCCTGATACCAAACAATAGGACAAAAGGAAATGGCCACAAGGCCATGAATCAAACACTGAGTGTCTTTGCTAATCAAGGAAACCACAGACATTGAGAAATACCTTGATATATATCTAAGCCCAGACAAACTTTAGATCTAAATAAAAACATGCAACTACACTTCATCAAAACAATCTCCTTCATTCTTCTATAACTTTTGTGTTTTAGGGAGGGGGGAAAATGCCACAAGCTGCCACTTCCAAGGATGAAAGGGTAAACTAGTTTGAATACATTCAATAATTTAGGGACAAAGTCTCAAATTAAATGAAGAATTTTTACTTGCTCCTATCCCTATTTATTGCACCTACCAGCTGGTTCTGTTTTGTTTAGAATAAAGAAAGCTACTTTTGGTGTTATAGCCAATTCTAATTAAAGTTTGAAAAGTTAATTTTAATACATGGACAGGGAAGCTGATAAAGATAATTGGCACTTTAATCCCACGTGATCACAGTTCCAATCACTTAGAGTTAATTCATTCCCTTGATTTGCACTCTGCTTCACTAATCCTCCCAGTGTGTCCTCCATAGAGAAGACCAGCACTGGATTCTAAAACCAAAACTTAATAAACATTTAAACACAACATATTAAAATCCCTTACCTTTATGTCACTTATGTCCCTACAGATGGTTTCTTCACAGCCCTCTAAACTTTCATAATCCCCTCCTTCACACATAAATCTTTCCACTCTGTTTGTCATGTAGACGCTCTAGGACAAAAGCTATACAATTTTAGTACATCTTTCTTCAGAACTGAGTGAACTAGGTTGGGCAATAAATGTCACATGAAAACAAAATTAGTTCTACAAAGTGACAGGGTAACAGTCCTGGACTTACAGCCCCACTTCATGCAAGCCATCATCTTATTAAACCTTATTACTGCTGCTCACTGGTCAAGGAATTTAAGGAACATGTATTAACACAGCTTCAGTCAGCTTCATCTTAGGCATGTAGGAACATATTCTAAATTCTGTAAATTGAAGCTGCAGCTCATCCATCACATTGTTCTTTGAAGAGCTGGCTGCATCATCAGACAATAGTACAATGAAGCAACAAAAGATGAAGCTTTGCATGGACCCAGAGCTACTGCAAACAACAAAAGGAGTTCATTTAACTACTGATTGACTCCCCTCTGCAACCTGTAATTGTTCCATCTCCTTACCAGCTTACTCCAGTGAAAATGCTGCTTATTTTATGCTTTTGAACACATTTTCAGGAGGGCAAGGAAAGGACAACACTGGGAAATTACAAGATCTTTGTTCTGCATGGCAGAATTATGACAGTATGAATTTGCATATAGTTCCCTTTTTTGCAGAGAAATTTAATTTCTCTGCAGAGGTTTCTATGCCTTAGGAATTCAGAGACTGGATTTGTTTGGCTTTGTGCAACACTCACCATCTGGCTTCTTGTGTCCCTTCCATAGAAAAGTTTACTTTCCTGTCAATTCTGTGTATTTGAGATGGTTTTAATCTTTCTTTTGAGATCCTAGAAATGGCTCCACTGAGTCTGGCATGTAGCAGCATTTAGAGAACTTTGCTGAGTGAAAATTAGTCATTTATTGTGCTGTGTGCCAGCTGTACTTTTGCCTGTTGGGTCTGTTTTCCTCAGAGCAGAGAGGCCATCAAATAAAAGAACACAGGCATGAGAAAAACCTCTATTCATACAATCTGGATGGATACCACCAGCATCTTGCTTTCTACTTTGTATTGAAAGGATAAGGTGTCTCCAAAACACAGAGGTGTAATGGCTTTTTGGCTAGTACATCCACAAATACACAAGAAAATCCCCGAATTTGAAGTACCTGCCTCCCTATGATGGCAACTACTTATCCAGCTTGGAGCCCATCCCATCATAGTGGGAAATACTTTTCCCCCATGTGGCTGTTCTTTCACTCCACATCAAAATCCACAGCTTCCACCCACAGGGGGTCATTTTCTATTTTTTTTTTTTTTTTTAAGCAAATCTCTCTTCTTACGTTCTCAATCTTTCCTTGAACACTCTTCCCCATTGCCAATCCTACTGTACACTTCCTCCAAGCCCACTTGGAAATGAAAAATTGTCCTTTTATTTCACTGCAAAAATAAAAGAGGAAAAGGAAGAAAGAAGATGGAACATGAAAAAACCCAGAAGATTGTTATAATTGCAGCTATCTTAGGACAGTTAGATGTGGAGAAGTCAATGTACCATTGTACCAATGATTTTGCTCTGCCACTTAAATGACATCTTGGGAACAGCTTAATCCACTGACTAATGAGTTGTCTACTGAAGTGGGAGTAAAAATACAAAAAGTCTAAACACATATTTTCTATTTTTTAATCTAGTTTCCCAAGATTCTTAAGTTGGAATCACAAGCACAGGAACAACTCTCCAGACACAGCAGTTTGCCCTTCTCAGTTCAGCCAGTCCCCCCACTGTTAATTCCAGCCCAGCATCTGACACTCAGAAGTGAGAACAGCTTATCCTCACATCACCCTTGCAGCTGGACAAGATGAGTGTTGTCATTTCAAATCTAACTATTCTACTCTATATCTGGATTTGCAGCTATAATAACATTTTTTTATTCATATACTACAGATCTTGGAAGAATAATGATGTGAGTTGTAATGGTCTGTGAACACCTTACATATATTCCAGCTCAACATAGGCGACCAATAACAACCAAATATGATTTAAAATCTTGGGTCTGGGTTCCCAAAAAGAGTTTTGATAATGTCTCTGTCCAGGAACAGAGAACATATGTGCCAATGGCTGGGCACTCCAAATGTCTCTTTGTTTCTCTGAGCTCTGTGTTTAAGACAGAATAGCACAGACCTTTAATACCTGAACACACCAGATTGAGAAGGCAGAAGAGAGGTGAATTATACTACAAGCACCACTTGAGTTAAACCTTGATATTTTAAACAATGTCTGATGTTATTAAACCTCCATACACATGTTTATTTTATAAGCAGAGAGAATATCTTTGATCTTTCTACACAGCCACAAGAGAAAAAAAATAATAAAAAGGAGACCTATCTTGTTTCCTCTTTTCCTATATATAAAACATAATGCAGCATTATGAGTGCTTTAGTCTGGTATGGTAAGGCCTGAAAAATAACCACTGACCTTGAAAATAAATATATGTTTTAAAAACATGTAAGAACCTGTGAGGTTGGGAACAGGCATACAAGACCTTAATTATTTGGGGCTTGCCTATCTTTGAAGATGGACATGAGTATGTATAAACAGTGTATAAACATAGATGAGCAATGTATAAACAGATATGTTCTTTAGACAAGTCCTGGTTTAAAAGACATGTGTCTGCCAAGGGAGGCAGGAACCTTTCTGGAATGGAAAGATGGCACCCTCTTTCTAAATTACTCTAACTTGGAAATTACAGAGCTTCCAGGTAGAAGAGGAAAACAAACAAAAAGGAAGAAGAGGAAAACAAGTTCCATGTTCTCTATGTTCCCTGTTGTCCAGCTTTTTCTAAGGAATAGCTGCCTAGTCTCTGCCATTCTATTTTTCAGTTCACTAGTTAAGAGGAGCACCATTTCTCCTTTTTATACTGCTTAATCCTGAAAAAGTAAGAAAGAAAAAAAAATATTATATATATTGTGAGAAAACTAGTGTGAGAAACTGTCATTTTAAATGTAAGCTTTTTTTCTTCAGAAGTATGCTCCTCCACTCTTTACACAGGATGCTATTGATGTTGCATGTGGTTCATAACATCAGAAAGGTGCTGCAGGGTCTAAATGTTCTTATCAATACATGGTTTTGTCTCTAATCCTTGCAGATTTTACTACCTCCAGAATAACATTTTTACAAGCAAACGCAGATGCTATCATCTAAATCGCAGTGATATCAATGAACAAAAGGATATGCCACTTCTGCCATGAGGAAGAGCTAAAAACGTTTCAGTGAAGTAAAATACTTCATTTTATTCTCTCTAGAAAAAGCTTTGCAATAAATAAAGGCAGGTTTCACTTAAAATTATGTAATTAATTTAAAAAAAAAAACCAAAAAAAACCTTCCTGGCATATTGCTTTCAAAATCTCTCAGATATGTTGGTATAAACACAAAGAGCCTGTGAGTTGCTTTTGCCTGCTGTTTTCTATACTGTTCAGACTGGAGCACAGACTATCCTCACTTTTCCCTCTCCTGCCCTGGAACAGGCTTCTCAAAGTATCATTAATATCTGGGATGGCTGATAATCTTCTGTCAAGCAGCCTCTGGGGATTAGGTGATGCTGGTGAGGGGAGGGAGATGCAAAGAGCTGCTTGTCTTCCATACTCACTTTGATCTAGGCTGATTCCCCTTAGGAAATTACAGCTGCTGGACCATCTAATTGGAAAGTCTCTCCAAATCTAAAATAGTATAATGCAATTTAATGTACTAATAGTGACTGGCAGCAAGTGAAATTATGTGCTGCCCAATTGGCAGTCTGTGCTTGCCCCATGAGCAGCTCAGTACAGAGGAACACTTCTGGCTGCTTGGACAACATCTGCCCCATGAGATGTGATTCAAGAGGTCCTGCACCAATTGAAAATGCTTGGACCTATAATCCAGGTCCCATTCCCTGCAGGGAGTGAGGAGAAACAGTCCCAAAGAAAGGCAAGACATGTTAAACAACACTGTGTGAAACTGAAGTCTGTTTACTAGATTGTGTTGTTCACATTTACAAGCTGAAGTCTACTGAAAGTAAACAGCAAAATCAAATCATTATCCTATATTCATTGCAAAGCATAGAAGTAACCTAATCTGTTTGGCATGGAAGTTGCATGGAAAAACTCCTCATACATTCCCAGTAAAGGAATGGGTGAGTCTGATGGATTTATTCATTTTCCTTGAATCATTTTTAAAAGTGCTGTAAAACCCTCACCAAGCCAATGCCATTGGTTAACTATGTCTATGCAGACTTTAGGAGATAAAATGATTCCAACATCAATCTCTTTTTCTACTTTCTTGCTGCAAAACACGGCAATAAATTGCAGACAGTTCACTGCAAGGCTAAGATGTAATGCTGTAAAACCTTCAATAAAGCTTCAGCACTGAATTTAGCTCCAGTGATAGCCTGCATCACAAGGTCCCCCTGCAGGGGCAAGAGATGGCTCTGCTAAACAGGAGTAGCAAATCAATTAAAAGTTGCAGTAAATAGCACAATCCCTTGAAAGCTTCCTCAGTTCAAACACGGTAATGCTCAATGTTATATTTAGGAATGAGATATAAATAAATTACTGCATTTACAAAGGTTCAATCTTTGCTTAATGATCAAACATGACTATCTAGAAAGTTCCAGCACTTCCCATACAATAGAAACTATTTTTTTGGTGTAGATCCATGCAACACCAAGACCAGAAGAGCCCCAAAACCAACTAGAGGCTTTGTGTACAGTTTATAGCAGACCTAAATACACACATACTCTTCTTAGGTGGTTTTTCTGTGACAGGAAATTAAGTTGTAGGCTTACCCATTTTAGACTAGCAGCTTCTCTTTAGATCCTATACTAACTACCAAGAATATTCTCCAAAGCCACCATGTTGAACATTATATCACTCTAAAAGGATTTTAATGTGGAAGCTAATTTGTTATAATTGGGATGTCCTACCTGGGCTTCTACAAGCCCTTCTCATCTAATGTCTATGTAGTGAAATTACACTCTGGCATCAACAAGAAGAAAATTAAAAGCAGCAAAACTGGTAGAAAAGCAAGTTTGTGGCAGGATTATAAGCCATTAACTTTTGTTTATTTTGCAAGAAACAGAGCTGATTTCATTTTACAGCCAATAAAATTGTGTCTGTCTTTACATAAAGGGATCCCATAAACAGAAAAGGGATGAACATGCTGCAGTGTGCTTTGAACCTTTTTTCTTGTAGAAACAGACACCAAAGCCTTATAAAATACTAATTGAGCAAAAGTTATTAAATGCTTCAACTGAGAACATGAGTAGCCCTATATTCTGTGTACAACTCAGTATAAGGACACCCAAATTACATCAAACCCTATGTACTCCATGATTCATATAATTTCTCTACATAATTACTAAATTCATCATGCTAATAAGTTATAATTCCCATTTTATCTAAATTTTATCGTGGAGATTAGATATTGCAAAATTCAGTTTCTGTAGGGAAGCCTGACTGCATCTATCACACACCAAGTGCATGGCCCAGCTGCACAGCACCTGCACAACCATTCACACTTGTCAAAGGTTTGTGCCTTGCTCCCCCAAGAAATATTAGAGTTGGAATCCAGTGCTCTTCCTCAGCACAAGACTTCCTGAGCTCCTGGGATTTGCTGTCAAAGACAGCAAGTAACAGGCACCCAAAAACAAGAGAAAAAGGGGAAGTACGCATTTGTTTTTAGAAAACAATCAGAAGACGTAAATGTTTGTTCCAACAAGTGACAAGTTGCACATTAGTAATGCCACAGTGCAGATATTGAGCCACACTAAGAATGGGTGTTCAGAGCACTTCTTTTCTGACTTTCCTCTGATGGAGATCAATGCAATATATACACACTGCAGAAGTTTAATTGCATCCTCCATTTTGAGAGGTAAATGGTCAGCAGCAAATAATTTCTTCATTGACTGTATCTTGTCTGAACTTGCATTTGTTAGAAAACAAGGGTTAGTTTCATGTTCCAGCCCCAGTGAACATTATGCTGCCAAAAAGATACAAAAGCTGTCTATAAACAGCTTACATCTTAGACTTTTTGGGCTTTCTGCTCAAATCAAGAGAAACAAGCAAAACAACACTAAACTGCATTATCTGCTGTATGGCAGAGATGAAAGATTATACTTCAGAACCCAATTTGTGTCAGCTTTATCTGAACTCTCCTATTATTTGCTTATACAGTGGGTTCTATGTACAGCGCTTGAAAATGACTGCACTAAAACGATTTAATGTACAAGCATTATTAATAGTGTCTGGAGGAAGTTAGTTCTGCTTTAAGAGAGCAGTTAAATGCGTGTTAGACTCTTTGGGGAATTCTGATCTTAATCCAGCAAAGCATCTTAAGAGGTTTAAATCTCTCATATGCTTAAAACCAAATGTTTGCAAAAGTGTTTTGCCCAGCTGGAGCTTTTAATAGCTCCCCATGCCCTTATAATTAATGATCTGTGGATATTTTCGATTATTGGATTTTTGTAAAAGGTGCAGCAGACTTTTTAGACTTGTCATAGATACTCAACAAAAAGCAAGGCAGCCCTTACTAGTGACATTTAAGACCATTTTTGTCTGGTACCAGCAGAGGTGTAGTGTTGGTTCAGCAGAACACCATACAGCCCTGGTGTTGACCAGAATATCTCACTAGAGCAGGAGAGCCTCCTGGCTAAGGAGCCTGCTGCTGTCCAGAATTAAAACTTCACTTATTTAGCTGGTGGTCACTGGAGGAATTTACCCCACAACATTTTCTGCAAGTTCAACTTGAATTGTAATTTGCAGATGTCCTAAAACAGAAGCCCAGACAGAATCACAGATTCATTAAACTTGGAAAATACCTCTGAGATAATGGAGCCCATTAAACCAGCACTGCCAAGTACACTACTAAAGCACAGTTTTAAATGTTGTTTTAAAAACAGCTTCTTGGTGCCAACCAGGTAAAGCTGTCCAGCTCTCAAAAGGAAAAAACACCACAAAAAATCAGTCAGTTCTCATCTCTCTTATTGACATGCAGAGGAAGAAACACTTGCTTATAATACTAGGGCTTCCTTTCATGCAGAGATAGTGGAAGCTTTCAAAGGATAAAAAAATTCATATTTTCCAACTCTGAGAATAAATTTGTTCTTTTCCTGTTTTACTTTCCTTTAAGATATGACATCTTAGGAAAGCAGGGGAAAGGAGACTACTCTTTGCTTCCAAGCATATAAACATGCACACTGTTTCATTCTCCCACTGCAACAAAACTATAAGATCAATAGACAAGCACTGAAAGCCTTTTCCCACCAGGCAGACACTGCCATCTAAATAGTTTCTCAAAAGATAGAGCCTCACTAGCAGCAAAGCACAAAGAAACAGCCAGTGCACAGCTAGGGACCAGGCTTGGAACAATCTCACATGGGGAACACTCCACAGTAAGGCACAAATTATTTAAGCTTGATCATATCAGTGACTGGTGAGCTATGGTTCTGACTCCATTCTTTCAAGTTTTATCTAAACTCCAAGGGGATATGGGAATGTTGTTGTACTTATTGTGTGGTTTCAGCAAACAAAGGGGAAAAAAGCAGCCCGATATCAAGATGAATTAAAAAACCTGCAACATATCCTATCTGATAAGCTGGGCTGCATTTATATAGGTATAAAGCAGAAAAAAACCCTCAACAGAGTAAACAATTTTCACACTAATCAGTGACACCAGCAGGTTAAGCTTTTGTGCCCAAATCTCAGGGGGGCTGTTCTCATGCCAGGAAGTTTCTCAGTTCTCAGCCCGAATGTATTTGGCAAAGGATGCAAAAATCAGCTTGGAGATGATTCTCGTGGCTCCTGTTTGTAGCACAGCAGGAATCACCTTGTGTTAGGTTTATTCATAATCAAAAAGCTTAGATGCAAACACCTAAAAGCTGCCATCTAGTCAGTTTGGGCCAAATCCATCTCAGAAAAGCATTTTGCAAGGAGGCAGTCCCTTGGGACAGTCTGTCAGGAACACCAGAACAAGTGTTTCCATCCATCCTGCAGGATTATTCCCTGATAGACACTTGCAATTCTTTGTCTGGTCCCAGTTTACACTTAGCTAAGGATGGAGCTCTCAGTACTTGCTTCCAAGAGCTCCCCAGCTTTATGCAGAGGTGACACTGCCAGCAGCCACAGGACACCAGCTGTAAGCACCGTGCTGGGGATGACAGAACTGCTTTCCAATGACAATTCTACACAGTGTGTCCCTCTCCAGGAGGCCCAAAGTGCATTAAAATGAATTATTTGCTGACCAAAGAGAGAATAACACCATTTCAAACATAATGTTGGAGAGAGTGGAGGACAGAGTCACTGTGTAAGTGCTAAGTCATTCATTTGTACCTCAGTTCTGTGGATTAATTATTTCCAGCAATACTGACAAGAGAAGCCATAAAAAAGTATTCACTACCAGACTTTTTAATGACTATTATCATCAGCACTACTAATCCAGTTAAGAGCCCACTAAAATGATTAAAGCAATACTAGATAAGGTTTCACAAATACACCTATGACCCAATTTTGCACTTGAAGCCAACCTCCATTGAACAATGTGCTGATAACCATGACACTGCAGCGTTTACAAAGCTGTTGTGAAAGAGGAAAAATACACAAGATCAAACTGCAAATATTTTGCATGGCATTTGCTGTCATGTTGCTGAGAGGTGATGAAATTTGAGGAAAGAGGAGGAGAGATCCTTTACAGTGACAAGACAGTGTTGTCATTTTTTCTGTAAGTTCTGGTAGCAGAGTCTGAGCCATAACTGGAATGGCATCGAAAATGCAATAATATTTCTCTTCACAGCAAGTGCAGTGCCATAACACAGAAGGTTTGCAAGTTTTCAGGGCTTATTTTCACCATTGGTGTGTGAAGGATGAAGAGGTGTCTGTTTGCTGGTTTTGCTCCCACCAGAGCAGCAAAGGTGAGGGAAGAACTTTGCATTTTAGCTCAGCCTATTGTATGTATCACTGACCTGGTAACACTTGGCACATTGACGTTTATGGCATTCAGCACCCACACTTCAATAATCCCTGTGTATGGAAAAGAGACAAACACAAATCCAATATTCCTTTTTTCATCTTCTCTCCATGCCCTGATCCAAAAAAAACCTCACTATCACATGTAAGGCGAACTTATCTAAGAGAAAACATTTGGCCTATTTCAATGTCACCCACAAAGAAGTACTTAAAAATCTGCTACACACCATGCCAGGAGGACAAAGAACAGGTACAAACAACACTGCTCCAGCACAGACTTTTCTGCCTCAGCATGGTTATGTCACAAGGAGAAAAGAGGCTGCCAGGGACAGAAAGAGGCTGAGTTCCCAGCACACCAGAGTTCCAAGGAGGAGGGGAAAGAGGAGTGTGGACTTTGGTCCTGTGAACCAGCAATGCAGCTGGCAAAAATCTCATCTTTGCCAAGTCTGCAGTGCTAGCACTAGAATGCAATAAGCACACAAGTTGCCTATGTTAAAATTTGTTCAGGCCATTCTAACCATACAATATCCATCAAAATGTAAGGGTACTGCCTGTCTAAAAAACAATGGGTCTTCAATGCCCCACTGACACAGACAGCCTAAGCCTATATATATTTTATATACATACATATAGATATGTATATATACACACTTCTTATCTAGTAGGTGTTTTAACCAATTTTGTACATGCATCTAATTAAAATCCAAAGGGATTGCTTCAAAAAGAAATTTAATCCCATTGGATTTCCTACCAGAAACAAACTGGCCTAATTACCCCTGAGTGCAGATTGCCCCAGGTACTGCAGACCCTGCAGCCTTGCACTTCCTTAGCAACCTTCCCAAGGTCCCAACACAAATACTAAATTACAAGGGCACAGGGGAGCAAGTGAATTCTTGGGCTGAAACCAGAAACTTCTCCTTAAAACTCAGCTACATGACCACACTCCTCACAGTATTTTCCAGCACGTTTTTTCCAGTCCAAGCCCTCTCTTCCCACCTGTGCTGGTGTATCCCAGTTAGTCAGAGAACTGCAGCCAGAAGGTCAGTGTCAAGAAAGCTGTCAGATACAAGCTACAGGACAGACCCCAAAGTTCTTTCACTTTAGAGAAGGGCAGTAAAACAGGGGGACAGCAACAAAGTTATACCATACCCTCACCATGTCAAAATGCAATGAACACTGATACAGGTCTGACCTGAAGAGGGGAGCAGAGCAATTAATGAGAAATTTATTTCACCAGGTGACTGGAAAGACCTTTCACTTCTCAAACCAAGCACACTTTTTAGGTCACTGATGTTCAGCTAATTAGAGCCATTTCCTGCTCTCCCAGAATTGTCCATGTTAAAAGAAAGTAGTTAGAAAAATAAGATTTCACACATATATTAGTTTCAGTCTCTCCATGTAAGTTTGTCCCACATTTAAATGGCTCTCCAAAAACCTGGAGAAGTGTGGAATACTGGTAATAAATCTGCAGAAGTCTGGCCTAGATACTCTGCATAAGCTAACTCACTGTTTGCACACAGGGGCTTTGGCAGCTCCTAACACATTTCCCAGCATCGGATGTCCAACAGCTCAGCTCGGATCCCAGACAAAGGGCCACTGCCTTTTGTGCAGTGAGTGTGACAAATCCTGCATTTACTGCAGGGTCGGGCTGCCCCAAAAACTTGCACTTCCCATAGCCTGACCTTCCCAGCTTCCTCCACAAGTGCAGCATGTGGTGCATTTGGCCGACTGACACAGCGATTTCTTTGCAACATGAACCCAAGGTTTTGGCCACAGTTTCTCACAGGAAAATGTGAGCACTTTCTGCCTAACATTTGGGTCTCAGTCCCTTGCCCTTCCCTGACTCCCAGCCCTCTCCAGCTCAGCTCACACTGTGAAACACAGCTATGCTTTTATCCTGAAAAGATGTTCTCATAGGATAAAAGAATGGTTTGGGTTGGAAGGCACCTTAAAGATCTAGTCCATGGGTAAGAACAATTTCCACCAGCCAAGGTTTCTAAAAGCCTTGTTTTCCTGTATTTGCTTCTTGGTATCATGGGATGTCTTCAGTTCCAACAGAAGGAAAGTCTTCATCAATCTTCCTCTTTTTGAGGACTTTATTCGTGTACAGTAATTTCACAATTATAAGCCGCACCATTTTGACTAAAATTTTGGTCCGAACCCAAAGTGCGGCTTATAATCAGGTCTGGCTTATATATGGACAAAGAACAAAAAGTTGCTGGTTTAGTTTGGAGGACAGGTGTCTGCTGAGAAAGGTAGGAGCTTCTCTTTGAAATGGAGAATGTAAACCCCCTCCCTCCAAATTATTATGATTTTGAAATCCAGGGGCTTTCAGGCAAAGATATGGGAATTAGGAATAACAGTTCTTTTCTAGGGAAATTAAAATAGAAATACAGTACTACAAAGAAACAAACTCCAAGCCCTGACAAAGTCAGAGTACAACCTGACACCCTGTCAGGCAGGGTGTTGGTAGCAGTCCCATTAAATGGTGGCTGCATCCTCCTGCAGTGACAGATGTGGCTCAGTTGGAGCAGTGCTCCTGCAGAAGGTGCAGTTTCCCTCCGGAGCTCCAGTGGTGATGTGGAGAAATCCGGTTTTCCTCTGGAGTCCAGTGGAGAAAGGGGCTCCCTTAGTGTCCCAAAACCTCTGTTTTTATCTTGGTGAGAAATGTTGGGCTCTTCCCCCTGGCTGGAGCAACTCCCAATGGGATGCAGTAATTTTATCAGTCCCACAGTGGGACTCAATGGCCATGAGCAGACAATGACTCGCTGGAGGAAGGATGGGTTGTGAAAAGATAAAGAACAATGCCCTGCCTGGTTTCAATGGATGGCCCATTAGCAGAATATCTGCTGTTGAGATAAGGATCACTGCCCCCACCCTCAACAGATGGTGATAGAATAGATACCTTTTATCACACTCTGGATTGTAACGTGTGGCTTATAATCATGAAATTACTGTAGTTTTGCACAAGAGTTTTCTATCAAAAAAATAAGACATCCTCTGTATATTAGATTCCAAAGTCTCAATTTCAAATTTCAAATTTGAGAATGCCCTTGCACTTGTTATTTTGCTTTTTCCAGCAGTTCTTCTGTTTTTCTATTACCCACTGATGACTCTCTTCAGCTTGACTTTTTGAGGTCTTCCAATTTCTCTCCTAAGCAGCTTTTGCCCCAACCTCCAGCGCAAGTGTCAGAGCAAACTGGCTCCAACAGCACTGAATGTCTGGTTTCCAGCACTGTTTTCTTCTCAGATCCATCCTCACAGAGAAATCCTTTCAAGTTATTGCCTGAAGAAAAAGGTGCTATTCAGGTCAATTCTACCAAGTTTGGTTTAGTGTTTTACTCTCTAAAGGGACTCAGGGTGTAGAAGTCAGTGGTGGTGAAACTATAAACTGCATGTCAGCTTCTGTTTGCTGCCTTATCAGAAAGCCCATACCCCACACAGATTCTTAAAGTGAGCTTATTGAGCTTTGATTAATATAACTATTCTGCCTTCCTCACTGATAAACTGAGATGTTTTTCCATGGAAATGACTACTGGAACAAGTTTTAAGACAACAGGTGTCACTGCTCAGGACAAAAAAAATAAACACACGTGAAAAAGACATTTCTCTGCAGAGTTCTTGTGCCTGGGACTTCATAAATTATTTAAACATTTTGGGTTTTGTGGATGGGAGTTTGGACTATATCCAACTCCAGCTGAAGCCAGCCTGCCCTGCCAAAGACACTGGGCTGTCTTCAACTGATCACTTAACTTGCCCAAGATCAAATCAGGTCTGGAAAGCAGCAGATTCCTTGTGTGCTAGAGTAACTAAGCAAAAATCAAGGATGTTCTGAATAGCCTAGAGGGACTTGGAGCCTTTTCCCCAAAACTACACTACATATAATTCTGAAAATATTTAGACCAAAAAGAGTCTAGATCTTTTCTCAGAAACAACCTAAATGATACAATTATTATTTATCTTTGACTTAATCAATTGGACAATGAATAATAAGACTTTCAGCTAAGTTAATTATTTTTTCATTATTCTCAGATCTATTATCTGCTCTCAGGTTTCATAAAAAACTTGCTGGAACAGAAACAGAAAAACTAAAACCTCCATACTCAGCTTTACCAGTTTTTATAGAGCTTGTTAAGTTAGCTTGTAGGGTGCACAAGACCTAAAAATGTTTCAGAATCTTTCTTCATGTTCAGGCCAATTCTTCAGCCTCAGTGAAAATCTTGGATGTATGAGAAACTTAAACACAGTTCTCCCGTCTATCTTCTTTACAAGGATCCGTAATTAAAGAGGAAGGGAAGCAGCTTTACATGCTCACCTTTGAAACAAGACACTGCAACATTTAAGGGAGAACAGAGAAAAAACCATGCCTCGAAGCAAAATTAGAGACAAAGCAAGGATTAATTAATGGCTGGGGGCTATTTCAGTTTCCTTCTGAAAGAGCAATTTTGCATTGTGGCTGTTACCACAGGCTCCAGGCTGGCTTCCAAAATCCACCTCATCTGGGTGAAAAGTGTGTGCCTGGTTTATCAGCCCTGAACCCAGCTGGAAGGGAGGGAGCTTGGCTTTGGCAGTGTTCCTACAAGCAGCAGGTAAGGGTCACTGGCTAACCCCTGACATACTTAAAAAAAAAAAAAAAAGGTGCTGTGATGACTTTTTGCACAACCCACAGAACAGGTACCTCGCTCACACCAAGCACTGGAACACTCAAGGTGTGTCCTGCTGACACTCTGCCCTCCTAAGGAACAAATTCCTACAAGTTCTCCCTCCCTCCCGATTTGTTACTGCCTCACAGAACCCCCATCCCTGCCAGCATCAGACTTTCAAACCTGTAGCTGTGATCTCAGCAAGTTTTGGTTCGCTCAGCTGAAGGCAAGGATGGCAAAAGAGGCATCAGAGATTGAGTTTTCATCAGAGCTCAGGCAGAAGCAGCAAGATTGTGAAGCAAATTTTCCTAAGAATTGCAAAACTGGTCATTTTGAAAGAAAATGAAGATGCATCTTTTTCAAGTTGTATTGTTTTAGTGTAAAATCATTTCAATGAAAATGCTTTCAGAAAGGTAGGGGACCAAAGGGAGCTGAACAAGGTGAAGTGAGAGAATTGCATAAAAGAAGTCAGATTATTAAAAAATAGTCTGTTGATAGTTGCACTCTTTTAGATGATGGCTTCCATTCTTTTTCCAAAAACAGCCTTGAATCCAAATAAAGCTTTTACAACATCATATTTGGAGCAGTCTCACTTAACACAAAAGGGAAAAAAAAGTCTGAAAACAGATACTGATCCATTTTGTAGATTCAGATACTGGGATAATAAGATGATTGATGTCTACTCAAAATGGACATGTAATAACAGTAAATATAAATATATAAGAGCCTTACACTGCTTTGAAGATCCTTACATTGCTTTGAGCAAAGGTGAAATTCAGCCTTTCCAAGATGTAAATTTGTGGTGCTGTGTAAACAGATTTCCTCAAGCCCCTGGAGTTTCCTGCATACATCACAATTACAACTGGCTAGTGGCAGCTTGTAGAAATGCCTTCTTTCTGATGTCTGACTGTGGATTTTGTAAATTGGATAAGCATTTCAAAGATAACAAAGGAAGGGCGCTTAATTTTCTCTTAAATAAATAAGTGCTGCCTACGAGAGAGGCTTTGCACAGTGCACAGCACAAAGCATGTTCCAGAAGAAGACTCAGCTTTATAACAATTACTAGAATATGAACAAGGTACTTCTTAAAGTGGAAAACACAGACAGGCTTACTTTAACTGAAGTTGGATTTGCTTGTCCAAAATTTCCAAACAAGCTGTTAATTTATTTATTGAGATTCTTGCATTTTGATTATTAATTAACTTCCTACAAGACAGAATCAATATTCAAAATATTTAAACTTAAGGCCCCCTGTTGTTCATTATACCAGAAGATGAATTTTATAGGTTGGACTTATTAAAACAAGTTGTACCATCTATCAGAGATTAGTTAGGAAAGTATTTATATGCATAAATGAATTACTCACATTTACTAAAAAACCCAATGGGGTGATAATTGTTTTCTAATGAAAATAAATAATAAATATAACTGTACCCTCTTGAACTAGACAGGAAACTTTAATTCAAAGAAAGGGAAGAGACAGAAGTAGCATTTCAGGGCTCTGGTCAATTTTTATACGTGCCACATCAGGAAAATGTACTAAAGACTTTTCTTGACACTGATTAACTTGCCTTGCACTTGCTTAGTTAAATCTAAAAATCTTCCAGGTCCTTTTCACAGTTCTTTCTAACTAATCAGACAACTCCAAATCCAACAGTAACTGATCAATCAGATATAAAATGGTTGTTAGTTTTTAAAAAGCAGCCACAATAACAATTTAGAGAAATTGTGCTAACAAGAAATTTTGCTCTGTCTCTTAATGCAGAAGTCATTCAGACACTAAGTATATGCTAAGATATCAGGCTTTTTTTTCTAGAACAGGATTGGAAATATCCTTTTTTTGATGTAATTACAACCTGTATCACATTAGCCCCCTCTGTTTGTCTGCTCTTCCACTGAACTGTTTATATCAATTCAGAAACACAGATTTTTCAAAGAACCACATGAAAAATCTTCCCAATTGCACGTGAATTCACATTCCAAATACTAATTTTCCACTACCTTAATCTCAGGGCATTTTCTTCACAGAAGAAGGAATTCCTTGAGTCTCATATTCCACAATACTTTAGAGACTAGACCCAAAAAAAAAAAAAAAAAAAAAAAAAAGCCTCACTTTTCTTTTATTCCATTTTCTGCAGAAAATGCAGTTGAAGTTGTATTTTGTGCTGGATGCCTGCCTGAGCAGCTGCCTGCCAGCTGCATGAGCACTGCTCCACATGTTCAAGGAGCTGAGCTGCAAGTAGGTAAGGAACTATCTTGGCTCACTGAAATTGTTCACCTTCACTGTCTGTGCAGCAAATTTGGGCTGCAGCAGCAACAGGTCTCAGACAAAAATTCCAAGCAGCTGTAATTTGACCACAAGGAAAATTGAAAACAAGGAGCACTCTGCACACATGCAGTGGGATAGTCAGAGCCAGGGGTAGGTCAAGTGGGAAGAATAGCAATGAATTAATGTAAGGAGCAAAGCAAACAGAACACAATGCTCTTCCCCAGGAAGGGAAAGGGAAGAAGTTGGTTTTGATCATGTAATAATGAATTTTTAATGTGCTCTAAGGCAAATGTTAATGGTGAAACCTGTGAAGGGCAATTCAGGCCTGCATGAGGAGAAGTGCTCCCTTCTTGTCATGCTCACAACAGCCACACTGGGCTCAGCCTCAGTGACCATCCCCAGCAGAATCAGTAATAAGGCATAAATTGCCATCCTGTCACAGTACTGCCAGCACCAGAGCTAATGAAGGTGTGAACAACAGGAGGTCCCTAAATGATGCTAATGACAGTGTGGATGCTCTGCTTTTTAAAGAGGTGATGTTCCTTACTGCTGCTGACCTGGGGGTGGACTTGGAAAACACTGGGCACTCAAAAATGTGAGAAAAGCTGGGGAAGAACAGGAAAACAAACCATTTGTGACTGCCTAAATTTCATACTGACTCTGTCATCAGCATAGTTCAGGGCAACTTCAGTTATTCATGTGTAATACAGAGAAAAATCCGACCTTTTTTATTCCCAAGTGCAGAAAGAAATTAGAAACAGGGCTCCACTTCATGTAAACAAGAGAATTTGCTCTCCTTCTGTCCATGTATTTTATGTGGCAATCTGCTCAATTACAACTTAAATAATAATCAAACATCACCAATTTCACCTCACCTTCCAAGAAAGGGAACCAGAGAAGTCTGGCTCCAAATTAGTTTGTATAATCTGGCCCTCACCCCTCTGTTTTCTACTACTTGCATACTCTTTCTCTCCCCCAACACTTCCATCACACTGAGACCAATTTGAAGCTGCCTGTGGACTGTCCAGACTGTAAATAATCCCTTAAAAGTTATAACTAAAAATATTTCCATATAGCACATCATATTCACATACCAGTGTGGACACTGTTTCTTGTTTCTCAACAAAACCAGGACTAGACAATAGAAAGAAAATCCTATAAAAATGTAAATAGCACACATGTTCTCAGTGTCAGTGATATTCAATCAGGAATGAGTCCTTGAGAAAGACAGAAAGACCAAGAAAAAAAAAATCAAATAATCACAGGACAAAGTTTATCTTCCTTCAAATTGGACTGGAAAGACATCAGCAAATCCATATCTCTGACACTCATCATAACTCCAGACCAGGGTGGACTTATAGCAGGGGGTTGGACTGGATAACCAATGTATGTCCCCTCCAACCCAAACTATTCTATGATCTGGTTTAAATTGTTCAAAAATCACATTGATAAGCAGTACAACTAAGTCTAAAACTTAGCAGTAGGAAAGCAAGAAAGTCATCAGTAATTTTTGTAATGAGAATTTAAGCAATGTCCCCACTGATCCTTCTGGTTGGTTCCCAGTGCCCTGTGAGATACAGAGTTTAACATACAGCTAATTACAACAGTCTTCAAATAGCTTGATAATCATTTGGAGAGAAAAAAAAAACACAGGGTTTTTTGTTGACAAGATTAATTCCAGAACCAACACAATGAAACCATTTACACAGATCTCATTTTTCATACTCCACACAAAAAAAAGAAATTCTGAGACTTAAAAATGCTTTAGGTATCACATGGTCTTGTGAATACCCTGTGAGAAACCTAAAAGCTTATGGAATCTTTCAAGAAACAAAAACAGTGACTCTACTTTGCTGGGACTCACAGATCTGACTTCAACAAAGGTAGGTATTTCGAAGTATCATATTATCCTTAACAAATATATACAAATATTTGCATCTTCCTCTTTTTCATTATATTCTGATACTCCTGATTTAATGGAGAAAATGAATCAGTAATTTCAGTCAGGTCTTGCTGTTCTATTCCAATCAATTTTCATTAGGTCTTTTTTCCACAAGTGGAAGGATATTTATTTTGTTTTTAAAGGGAATGTTGTATTTAAATATTTTAAAACTATTCTATCAATACCACATTGAAAATGTAAACAGGAAGAAAAGATACATCAGCATGACCCAGGCACTCTGAAATGCATGGCAGGAGAAGTAAAGAAATAAATGAGTAGCAGTTAGCTATTTATCCAATTCAATCTCTTACTGATTTATTCTGACAAACTTATGGTGGGGTTAACCCTGTTTGCACAAGTTCAACAATCACTTTGGGAATGACTTTCTGAGCACACATTACAATTTATTCAACTATCACAGAATCATTAAAGTTGGAAAAGACCTTTAAGATCATCAAATGCAACCACTAACTCAACACTTTCATGTCCACAAACCACATCCCTAAACAATGTATCTGCATGTTTTCCCAACAATTCCAGGTATGATGATTGACTTGTAAGCCATTGAGTGTCAAGTCTTTCAAAAGAGCCAGCAGAAAGTTAAAGAAAGTGCTTCCCCCATGGCCAAGAATAGTCTCATTGACCACAAAAGAATCTTTTTACATCAGGGAGATGGCATAATTTCAGTTTCTGTCATCACTCAGGTGATAGAATGCTGCTGGATGTGCCTGGATCAAGCACATTCTGCCAGATGCAGTGCTGCTGCTCACCAGGGTAAAACTACTCATTCAACACGTTCTAAATCAAATCATGATTGAGTGGTTAATTGATTTATTAACACATAATTAAGCAGCAATCACTGCTGGATCACACAATACATTCCAGAATCAGCATCCAGAACGAAAAACCACAGCACTGAATTACCTCAAAACCTTAATGTGCACCAGCAGGTTTCTAGCTAAACCTTGGACAGCCAAGTTCTCAAAGGAGCATTTTGATGGCCAGCAACATGAGTTATTGAGCATCTCAAAGGCTCAGACAGGAAGAACACTGCAAGAGGAGTTACACCCCGGGGAGCCTCCCCATGGACCATGCAGTGGAGCACCAGCTCCCAGTGACCCATCCCAGGAACACCACAGAGAGCCAGAGCTCAGAACTGAGCTCTGATAGAAGAGCTAGCACCAGGAACTTTCCAAGAGGTACCAGAACATCATTTCACAAAGCAAACAAGAAAGGGGATTTGGAAAATTCTCTTTAAAAAGTACCAGGCAATAAATCTGCAGATTTCCCCCTGCTGTTGTTCCTACTCATACAAGCACCTACAAAACTACTGCAAATATACATATTCCCTGAACACAGTAGTTATTACAAAAAAATCCCACAATCTAATGAGTGATTTTCTTAACAGAGTTTATTCACAGTTTGGGTTACACCAAAAAAATTCACTCAGATCTCTGGGAGCAAGTGTTTCAATTAAAAATTAATGTCATTTGGTCATTTTTTGTTCCCCGAAATACTTTTGTATGCAATCTTCAAAATACAATTTTTAAACAGCTCTTACCCCCTCAGTGAATGCTTCTATTTCCTGTGCCAAACCCCACAGGAAGCAAGGGAATAATAATTACAATATACCCTTGTCTGAATTTTTAATAACACCCTCTGTTCCTTTTGGTTTATTGACAAATACTTCAAGAATATTCATCAAAAGGTTCAACAAATTTCATAACCTACATTACACACATCTGTCATTCCCAGAGGATACAGCTTCCAGCAGGATGCTGATCTCTGGTCTGTGTGTCACCCATCACTGTGTTTGCTGCTGATATGGGGTGAGGACTCCAGATGTGACATGGAGAGGACTCCAGATGTGATCCTGCTCCACCTTCACATCTGCATGAGAAAGTACAAGCCAAAGGAGCATGGTCAACCTTAAATATCCCTGTGAGAATGTTCCAATTGGCAACTCCAACACAGGTTTCTGTGGGATGTGTGAGTGTTTGCAAGAAACATCCTGCTCTGCCACTTGTTTGCATGCTGGTCAGTCTCCTGCTCAGCTGCATTATAAACAGCAAAAACATAAAAAGTTTACACATGCTTTAGGAAGCAATTTTGCTGCATCACAAATGTAAGAAAGTCAGAAATCCCTGGGAGCAGAGGAGTTTCCTTCTATAAAGTCTCCCTACTCTCTGAGCTCAAAGTATAACACATCAAAACCAGCCAAGAAATCAAGTGAACCTTAGGTCCTAAAGCAGCATCCCATTTTAAAAAGGCCATGCCACTCCAAGTATTAAGATAATTTCTGGTTAAAGTTTTCAGAAGAACATCTTCTCACTTGCTGGACAGTTTCTGAAGATTAAAATAAAACTTCCTGCTCTGCTACAGGCTCTGGTTACCAGTTTCTGATTTATTATCCATTTATTTGGAGCAGGGGAATTGCCTGTAGTCCTCCAATTCTCATCCCAGCTGCCTACCTCCTCTATATATGTGGACAGCAGAAATGGCTCCATGTTCTTTCAGATGGGGAAATCTTTTTAACCTTTATGGGTTTAAGTGACAGGAGAAAAGTATCAATGCAGCAGAGAACCTTCTTTATTGCTTTCCAGAACTGTAAGTCTACCAATGTCTAACCTAGTTTCCCCAACTCCTGTGTCACAGAAACCTCATCTTCTGCTCCACATCACACTTTGACCTGACAAAAACAAACACATGCTACTCCAGACAAACAATCATACTTATTATCACTGCAAACAAAAATTCCAATTTAATTTTGACTGTAAACCCCAACATAACCTCTGCTTTTCCATCCCTACTGCAAAAATCTTCTCGTTCTTTGAAGTTGAGCAAAAAATAGCAAAATATTTCCATTAAGGATTTTTTAAATTACAAAATTAATGTACTAAAGCAGAGAAAAATCTCTAAACCACTGGAGCTTTAAAACACCAGTGGATCTTCCAGTGCAGTCATCTGCCCTGAGAGATAAAGGTGGGGGGGGAGGAAAGGAAAAGACTTTGTCCAAGGTGTTTTTAATCTACCTTTGGAGACATGTCTCTTCATTTAAAAGGCATTTAAGCTGGTTCCTGTTGTTCTACAGTACAAGAACAGACTATACTAGTTTTCCTCAAAGTGAGGCAACTTCCTCAGGTTCATCAGGACAGGAATTTTGGCAGCCAAAGCTACGCAGTGAGTGCCCTTTACCCCATCCCAATGTTGGGAGGACAGCAGAGCAGCTTGCTCCTTGGACAACAGTGAGGGATTGCCTAGCTCAGGGTTCCCATGGGAACTGAGGGTGTCCATGTGAGAATCCTGAGGGCTCAGATGATGCAACATCCCTCACCACAGCCAGGGAAAAGCTACCCTGGGCATCCAGAGGTGGACTTGCCAAATGCAGATGGGACTTCGCTGTCAACTGGTAACAAGCAGCAAGTGAAGATAATCAGGAAAGTGGAGAAGTGGAACTTAAGGAAAGAAAAAGCACGATATGGCCTTTTCTGCAGAGGATGGCACAAGCACCATGCTGTGACCAAATTAATGATTTGTCCATTCACAATCCAGCAGTGGATTTCTATCTGCCTGGTAATGCCATGTCAGTACACCCAAAGCACACATGGGCCCCGAAATATCCAGAGGTCCCAGAGCAACCCTGGAGTTAAAGGGAGAGATTAGAAATGTTATTTACCATTGCCAGTGGAGTGCTGTTTTACTGCTACTAAATCCAGGTGGCTTTCCCTCCACAAGAACATCTCATTTGCCTTCCCACAGCATCAGTACCTCATGAAGAAGGAATGTTTGCTTGGAGCTCTAATGGATTGGTATCATGAACAAGGTCACCAGGCAGACACCAACCAATATGCTTTGAGAGAGCCCTGGAGGAATCTAAATGTTATTACAGCTTCCAACACCATCTGATTGGGATTTTACCCATGTGACAGACTGATTATTGTCCCAGCAATCTGAATTCATACTAAGATTAATACTTCTCATACTTGAACGTATGTACTTTATATTTTCCCTGTCATTCACTGTAAAGGGATACATTGAGGTATTAGTTGTCAATAGTTGGTCAATCTCATTTCAGGAAATGCTGTACTCATCTGTAAAATGATTATGCCTGGCATACTGGGCTGAGGTCCCAAGAAAAGCTGCACTAAATACACTAAATGCTACCATTAAGTATTTTTGAAAGCTGAGGTCCCATTCTATCAATAAACATTGCCATTTAGCTAAAGATGCCATTTCTCTGGAAGTTGGATAAGATGCAATCAATAAGCTCACTGCAACAATAATATCCCTTGTGCTGATGAAGTGAGAAAGCTTGTTTGAAAGGCAAGTTGTAAAAAGAAAACGAAATATTACGTAGAAGAATGAAATTCTGTCTTATTAGACAGATACAGTCCTGGAACTATCAACAACACCACTCCATCAATCCTAACGAGTGTAATCCGCCTGTTAAAACTGACGTGAGACAAAAGGCACAAGGATAAAACATCATGCCAAGAAATAAATTTTAATCCCTCTTCCTGTTCAGAGAGCAGGAGGGTTAAGTACAAGAAATCACATAAATTAAACATAGGAGGGTAGGAAAGGGAACAGAACCACTACATTCGTGGCCTCGACAGCTAAAGACAGTACTATGATTAAATAATTAAACCTTGTGCAGTCAAGCTAAACTTCAACAGTAAAGCAATTAATCTTCATGTGGTCTTTTATACCCTGCCCCATCTGTACTTTTGGCCAAAGGAAAACACTTCCTCTGTTGCATCTTTCTTCCCAAAAGTTTCCTCCATATATGAGGAAAGAATCACTTCTCATTTAAATTAAATCAGTGCCATTGACAAGGTTGCTAATCAAACGTAAAGGCTTGTCCTTGTGAGAATTTGCACACACATCTGTAGAGCTGAATTCAGGATGAGAATTATTTACTTTTCCTCAGAAAGCATTGGAAATTTCAAAAAAAAAATGTGCATTATGTCAGGACAAGTCTTAACCTCTGGATTTGTATTTTTTTCATTAAAAAGTGAAAGGAAATAATGCCTGAGACTATCAGCAATCCAAGTCCCATCCAACATGCCAGATATCAGATCCAGGTCCTCTTGCTGAATTGGGTTGACCATGGCCTCCAACCTTGGCCTCATCACCCAAGATATTTTCTTTCTTTCTCTTAAGTTATTTCCAGCCTAAGAAACTTGTCCCAACCTAAGTTATTCCGGGGGAAAAAAAAAAAAAAAAAAAAAAAAGTGTGGCTTTCTAAACTTACAAAACCTATTCAGGAAAAAGTTTCCTTTACCAAATTCCTGTATGACTCTGGTTAAGGTATAAGAACTGGTGTCCATGAAGATAATGTTCTGGACAACATAACAACCATCACAAATCCCAGGAGCTTGCTCCACTGCCATTTCCACAGCACCATCATTGCAATCCTGAATTGCACTTGAACATTCTTAGGAGTCAGGCAAAGAGGACACTGACATGAAATGGCCTGAGGCAAACCAAAAAATCAGATACTGAGAGGGAGACATCACATGGGAAGGGAATGTACTGAATTTTAGCTGCAATAATAAGGCAGGCTTTAAGCAAAAAACAGGTTTGAGCACCCATACTCAGACCTGCCTCTGGATTGGGAGCACTTTGATAACCTCTTTAAGTGCCACAGCTTCATGTCACGTGAGCTCATTTACAGAAAGTTTGAGAGCATCCTTCAGACCGTTGTTACACCCCAGTCACTCAAACCTAGAGCTAAACCAAGGATTTTTTACTGTGGGTGGGTGCAAAGGAGAAAATTTCAACATTCTCAAGAGATAAAAAATACACAAAAGTTCACTGGCAAACTATAGAAAATTAAGGAACATCGGCAAAAGAGTAAACGCAGCATAGCATCACTTACCCCAGCATACACTTAGAACATAGAAGACTTTATAATTGAGTCAATGTTATACTTCTTGGGAAGAAAGGGAGAAAAAGGTGGAAAAAGATATAGAAAAAAACACATAGCTACCAACTCCTGGGTTCCAGCAGTGTAAAGTCTCAAGATGAAGGCAGGGTGAAAGGACAACATGCTTACCTCATCATTGTGATTATGTCAAGACAGACATGACTAGAACCAACACTAGTATTTTATTAAAAATTTTTAATGTCTTCTTTCAATGAGCTTCTCTCAGGCAACTCTGACTCTTTTTTCTCATTAGCTACTTCACACAGTACTGACTCCTTCTCTTCTTTCTGCAAGTTTTCTTCTGCATGAAAAGCTAACCCCAAGCTGTCCCTCACCCGGCCACCACACCCTGTTTGTTCCTCACACAGCATCTTCTCACCTTATCTGTCCCTTGCACAACCACATGTCCCTTCCTCCTCACAGCACACCAGCAAACTACACCTTCAACTACCTCTCAGGCAGCTAACTCACTCTTTTATAACGCCCATCCTCACTGGGCAGGCAAGGCTGTCTCACTGCTCTGCAATCAGTACAGCTTTAATTCATTGGGGAAAATTGCCTTCTGCACTATCCTTACAAACTATTATCCTACACTTACAAACTATTCTACTACACCTCATGGCCAGGCTTCTTAAAACCTTCTTCCCAGCTGGGATTTCCAGCCTCTTGGCCACTCAGTCTGTGACATTCATGGCTGGAGCCAAAGGGAAGTCATCAAGGGAGAACCAGCCTGGTGGAGCCCAGGGTGCATCACTGCCAGCCACCAGGGTCTCACACCTGGCCTGGCACTGAGGCTGCACGGTTACTTTCCCTGGCAGAAGGTACAATTCAGGTTTGGGACAGATAAGGACAACTAAGAGTGGCAGCTACAAAAAGATGAGAGGGAAGAAAAGGAAAAGAAAAGGAAAAGGCATTCAACCTCATCCCTGCTGCCCTGGGTCATTGCTAATACAGCTCTCTCGAGGCACTGCAGGGCTAAACAGGTAATTATGAAGCTTGTTTTAAGAGGCTACTTGCAGGCAAAACAGGCTTCCCATTTAATCTTGTAATAGCTGTGGCTTAAGATGAATACTCCAGGTGGCTGTATAGAAACACACAAGGTGAGAAGACGGATTGGTAAAAATTGATAGATCATCACAGAGAAGTTAAGGTAATAGTAGTTTTCCATTTCAAGAGGTTATCCAGGGTAGCATGTCCAGGAAAGTCTCAGTTCTCTGGTACTATACACACCCTGAAGGAATGTATAAGGCATAGACAGCACAAACTCAAAAATAAATACACCTTCCTCCCCTCCCCCAGCCCACTCTTGTATTCTGGGTTAATGTTTCTTTTACTTTTTTCCTTGGTTTGTTTCTCTCTCATTCATTTTGTTCCCCTTCCTACACATACATGCTTTTAAAAAAATATTTTATTCACGTATTTCATTTTTTGCATTAATGAAGGAGCTAAGAGCAAGCCTTCTGTTATCCAAAGTGCAATGCTGCCCTCCAGAGCTGTCAGGAAGAAAAATTTCTTCAGGAAACATGAAACCATCTCCAAGCAAACCATAGCCTTTCAGATGGAATTGCTGAATCTATCTCATATTTATTCAGTGGGTTGAAAACCAGTCTGTACAGACACTTTATCTGGCTTAGCCTGGTTTACTGACAACTCTTCCCATACACAACTTGTGCTAACTCCAAAGCAAAGGGACTTTCCTCCCTACTAATAAATTAACCCATGTCTTCTCACTCAAGGTAAGGAATGCTCCAATAAATTTTCCAATCTTGATTGGAAGCCACATTCAGAAGGTGTTTACTGATAAAGCAGTTTCCAGAAAAAACAGTGTTCAGGTCTAACAGAAATTCAGTGATCCAAAAGGAAGCATTTGATTTTAGATTCTTCTTTAACCTGAGTCCTGGATGCTGCTGTTGTATCATAGCATATCAAACACCTGTTCTCCAAAAAGGATAAAAATGTAGCTAACATTTGTGGGTGCCTGTCCCATGCCAGGTAAATGCCCCTGGCATCAGATTAGGTATTTCATCTCAAGTATCTGCATTCTCTTTGGGTGGTCTACCCAATTATGATCCAGAAATATGCACACTGTCAATTTTAATATACATATTTTTAATTAATTTTACAGGAATGTATTTTACCCACAGCTCTGATCAATGGGACAAAGTTTATGGTTCTATGAGTGTCTCTTTATTATAGTAACACTGAAGATTTTACATCATCAATTTTTGCCCCATCACACTTTTTTTCAATTTAGTTTTCATTTTTTGCTTAGTCCATTTTTTGGGGTTTTTTTTCTCTTCTTTGCCATTTCAGGCATTTCTTTTAATTATAAAGATCTTCAAAGGAAAACTGTATGGCCAAATTTTCTTGCTGCAAAGCCACAAATCATGAACATACACCAAAGGTATCATGCTTCGTGTAGAGGAACAAGAATTTAATAAAAGTATTTGCCATATTCCAACCTAGACTGCACTGAGAATAGCAGTTGGAGTTGAAAAATAGATGACAGCTTCTTTAGGTGTTGTTATTATTATCTGTTTGAAAGACCAATTTTCCAGATTGTCTCCAGATGGTAGAATTTTAAAGCCAATTTACCTACTTGCCTCACTGAGAGTTTTGCAGTGGTTTTCATGAGAAAGCTCTAGCATTTGTAAAATTGCAAGCTGCTTCCAATGGGAATAGAAAAAGAAATGCTTGTTTATTTGAATTGGTGTTATGTTAGATAATTATGGCCTAATCTTGCAACTGTCTCTGCATTAATGGATCCTGAAGTGTTGCTAGTAGTTCTTGGTCCTCATCCATTTTTTATGGTACTTCATTTCACATAAAATATTAGCAGTGCTTTTCTCAACCTTTTTTGAATTTATGGGGGTTTTTTATACAAGTTTTTTTTCTATTATTAGATAAAATAAATATCACTGTTTCATGCAAAGTTTCAATAGTATCCTCATGGCATCCAGAGATAGAATATCTATGTGACAGTCCCAGATTTCAAAAATAAAGCTGTGTCTGTTCTTTAAAATATTGCCTTCTATGAGACACATACAGATTTTCATGAAAACACTGAGTTGTACCTTGTGGTCCCTCATCTGATAATAAATATCAGAATATCATAAAAATACAAATAGGTGAAGATCTGGGGATATATAGTTAGAAAATATAAGTTGTCTGGAGAATAGAATCATCAAATCCAACGATGTTTAAGATCATCCAGTGCAATAATCTACCCAGCACTGCCACTGTAACCCCTAAACCACCAAACCACATCACCCAGCACATCTCCAGATGCCTCTTACACACCTCCAGGGACGCTGACTCCATCACCTCCCTGGGCAACCTATTCCAATGCCTAACTATCCAAACAGAGAAATTTTTTTCTTAACATCTAATCTGAGTTTTCTGGTCCTTTCACTGAAGGCACAGCAGAAGAGATGGGTCCCCACCTCACTGCAACTTCCTTTCAGAGAGTTTTAGAAAGAAATGGGGTTCATGAGATATGGTTTTCATGAGATATGTTTTCTAAACCTTTCACCAGCCTTGTTGCCATTGCTGAAAAAAACTTCTAGAAATTTCAAAAACATGTTGTACATGCTCACAAAGATGGGAAAATATTCTTTCAGAGGATATTTACAGGGAGGGAGTGGTGAACCTGTATGAGGAATAGATGATGGGATCAGAAGATCACCTGGATGGAAGGGAGCATGGGATGTCACCAGTCCCAGCCCTGCCACGAGCAGCTCTGGTCATTCAGCACAAGGAGCATTCTCTGCCCAACTCCAAGGATGGAGCCTGCTCAGGCTCCTGATCCAGCCTCTTTCCTTTTCAAAGTCCTAGTAAAACAGGGGCATCTGGCCAAGTTGCCTTTGCAAGGTGTGACAAAAACAAGGAAAAAGCGAATGCAAAAGAGTGGCGGCATCAAAAAGTATGGGATGGATTTGTGTTTATAAAGCATAAAAATCATTTCATTGCCAGGGCTGCCAGATTTCAGCATTTTTAGGGTCCATAATTCCAGTGGTGTCCACAGTCAGAATCAAAGCAGGGTAATCACCAGCAAAACAAAGCATATGGCCCCAACAGGAGCAATGTGACACCCTGCAGCAAAGCGTGATCCCTTTTTTGCCCAGGCATTTCCTGCTGGAAAAGCAAACTGAGACACCTTTGCTTTGGAAGGCACCATCTCATCCTTTCCCTGATGAAATCCTACCAAGGCACAAACACAACCTTTTGATCAGAAATGCACAAAATGCTTCTGAGAATTAAAGCAGCCTATGTGGAAAGCTCACCTAAAGGAATTTCAGATATTATTTGTGACATTTTAATACTATTCTACCAGGGGAGAAACTTCTGTTGAAGCAGGTCTGTAAGGATGGGTGCAAGGAAGAAAATGCATCTGGGTGAGAGAGAACAAAATGAATAGGAGGCAATCCTACAAACAGTTCATCCATCTTTTTGGATCTGTTCTGCCAGCAGCAATAATGCAATGCAAAAGCCATATGTCCTGTACAGCCTGCCAAGTACAAAATCATCACAGCACATCCTCTCTGCCACCAAGATGCAAGAAGAGATAAATTTCTTGAACCCATCTGAACAATAAGTAGAGGTTGTAGGGTCAGCCCCATTAGGAATAAGAATAGAATCAGGGTTATATCTCATGAGCTGCCAGTGTCAACTTTGGTATCACATTTTTTCTCTTTAAGAATAAAGTGCATTCTTCAAGACAGAAAGAGAGAAAGAAAGAAAGGAGGAGAGAAGGAGAAAAAGAGAAAGGAAGAAAGGAAGAAAGGAAGAAAGGAAGAAAGGAAGAAAGGAAGAAAGGAAGAAAGAAAGAAAGAAAGAAAGAAAGAAAGAAAGAAAGAAAGAAAGAAAGAAAGAAAGAAAGAAAGAAAGAAAGAAAGAAAGAAAGAAAGAAAGAAAGAAAGAAAGAAAGAAAGAAAGAAAGGAAGAAAGGAAGAAAGGAAGAAAGAAAGAAAGAAAGAAAGAAAGAAAGAAAGAAAGAAAGAAAGAAAGAAAGAAAGAAAGAAAGAAAGAAAGAGAAAGAAAGAAAGAAAGAAAGAAAGAAAGAAAGAAAGAAAGAAAGAAAGAAAGAAAGAAAGAAAGAAAGAAAGAAAGAAAGAAAGAAAGAAAGAAAGAAAGAAAGAAAGAAAGAAAGAAAGAAAGAAAGAAAGAAAGAAAGAAAGAAAGAAAGAAAGAAAGAAAGAAAGAAAGAAAGAAAGAAAGAAAGAAAGAAAGAAAGGAAGGAAGGAAGGAAGGAAGGAAGGAAGAAAGAAAGACCTGGTGGTCATTAATAACCTGAGACCACCCCAAATCTTCTGGCCTTGGGGCATATATGGTATAGCAGACCTGGTTTGAGCTGAGTATGTGACTCCAGTGTGGGAGACAAAAGGCAGAGATTGTCTCTGTGGTAGAGGAGAAACACTAACTCAGAGACAGAAAGCCATCACAGAGAAGTCAGAAAGCTATAGAAAGAGAAAAACAAATTAGGAGAAAAACTCATTCTGTGCTACATGAGGTTTTCCTGTCCCCTGAGAGCATAAAAGGGAATATTTTATACCACAATTGAGGATACAACAGCTTAAATATGTCTTCTAAAATGGTGTCCCCAAACTTGATCACCATTTTCTGATGTTTACTGCAGCACTGCACTCCCAGTGCTGTAGCTGGCATCACTACAGAGCTGAACTTGTCTGCCTTTCCACCTTTTTCCTTGACAAAGGCAATTATGACTCTTTTTTGTTTTTTTTTTTTAAACATTAATTGAAACAGAAAATAGCCCCTTTTCCCCCCAAATCCTTTCCCTTGTCTGGAGAAAATCTTCAGACCCAGGGAAGACAAATTTTTAAAAATTATAAATACTGTCACCCGTCTAAGCCAAGGGAAAGCCATAAGGAATTTCAATTAATGAGTGTAGTTTCACTACTGGCAGAAATAACATAATAGAAAGATAATTATGTAAATTCTGTTAAAGCACCCTCTTGTGTAGAACAAGTTGCCTATGACCAAAATAATTGCCCAAGATGGGAGAGAATCCCACCACACGTGGCAGCTGGTGGCAGCAGCAGAGTCAGCAAACCTGTGACAAACATCTTTAACTGCAGGCATCTGGCAGCCATCCTTCCCATGCAGGGATGAGCACAGGGATGAGCACAAGACTTGAATTCCTGCCTCCAGCTTGGCCACACAGCACCAGGAGCTGGGATTTGCAGGCACAGACAAACAAAGATCTTCATCCACAGCAACCCAGGTCTATGAAGTTCTTTTCATCCACCCTATCTCCACCTGTTTTGAGAGGGCAAGCAGGATTTGGGTTTGTTTCAGCTCTTTTAGGCTGAACCACATGCGGTCATATTTTTTCTTTTTTTCTTTTCTTTTTCTTGAAGGCTTGAGCTGAAGCCAGTTGAAGTCATTTGAAAGACAACCAGCAAGTTTGATAAGTTTTGGCTCCAGCCCTAAATACACACACAGCCAGACATGATGGCTGATTCCATATCTGTCTCTAGGAAGCACTTAAAAATTGAAATTCGAAGAGGGAAGAGAGCAAGTTTGTGTATATCACACTCTGGATGTTCGGCTGGCTTTAATAAATTTCAGAAGCAGCACACATGCCAGGAGTTGTTTTCAATCAATAAATAACACAGAGGTTGAATTGTTCACCTGCCACCTCTTTACTTCCCCTCAGCAGAGGTGGAATTATCTTTTAGCCGCAAGGCTACTTGCAAACTGAAACTCACATTTGCAGAAACATCTATTTGCCAGACTTTTTTTTTCCCCCTTTATTTCCATCACAGGCAGAAGCAGTATTTGACACCCACAAGGACCCTTCTCAGCAGCACATTGTATATCACTCCATGGAAATGCATAAATGACAAATTATCCCTGATGGCATTGTGTCTCTGCTGACCTGCTCAAGGTTTAAAGGCAGCTGGCAATTAAATGCCATGGCTACTGACCTGTGAAAGGCTTAGGCACAGTTGTATTTATAAGCAGCAAAGAACATTGTATATAGTGGTATTTTGTGGGTGTCTTTCTCAAAACAATTAGAGTAGTGTTCATTCTTTCATTCTCTGTTAAAATCATCTCTCGATCTCTCACGTATTATTACTTAACAAGCTGAATTCTGACTTGCCTGCTCTAAAGCAAGAATTCTGCCTCCCTTCCACATTTCTTGCCACAAAGTATTTTGCCAGAGACTGAGAAAGTAGAAAGATATCACTTGTCCTGAGTCTACAAAAACTAAAGATTTGTTGGCAAAACTTTCAATGTTCTTTTTTTTTTTTTTTTTTTAAACAGACTCTTATTTTTACTATTGAGGGTCCTGTATTTTTATTAAATTCAATAGCATTGCCTTCCCCTGGGAGCAGACATAGCCTAGCCAGTCTCCAGTAGTCCTAGACTCAGGATTTGAGACCATCTCACACTTAACTCTCAAGAAATAAAAGATCAATGCTCAAATTAGACACACCACAAAGCTTCCCTCTCCCTACCTTCCACAAAAGCCCTCCTAATTTAAGACAATCTCTCCTTGCTTCAGCTGCTCAACTATAGCAAAACAACCCAATGAGAACAATTAGGCCTATAGAAATAATAAAACTTTTGAGTTTTCCAGAATAATCAGGCTTAGGTGGCAATGCCCATCTCAAAGGCAGGATGAATTACAATTCAGACCCAGAACAGAACAGCCTGATGAAGCTATAATTCTGTGTTGCACACATCATTAATAAACCTTGGCCATTAATAACTTTATGATTTGCTGTAAACCCAGAATCATAAAGGTGTATTTAACCTTCCAGCCACCTAAAGGAAAGCTCCTTCCACATCAGACAAGATCACACAACCACATTCTCAGCACATCTCAAGATCACAATTCACATTCTCAGTATAGCATTCCTATATTTTCCCTTAACACAAATGAGCAGTGGTGTTTTCAAACTGACTCAGTGCCAGAAAAATGTCTGTTGTAATCCCAATTAAAAGGAATTTTCCAACTGCTTTCCAAAGTAGAAAAACCCCAAAACTTTGTGCACTTTGAAAGAAAAAAAATCTAGTTACATATAGGTGAGGCTGATTTGTCATTTTGGGGTTGGAGGGATTTTTGTTTCCTTTTCAACTCCAAATATAATTGGAATTATGATGTGTAGCAAAATTTTTAAAAGAACATAATCCATATGTCACATAATTCATTAACATAATTCACAGGCATCTCAGGGGCTACAGCCAGCTGTTTTCTGATCCATATTCCTAGCAGCCTTGTTAAATAAATACAGTGATAAAATTCACAAGTCAGTTTTTCATGTATATGGAAAAGCTCTCACAGAATCACAAGGTTGGAAGAGACCTTTAAGATCATCCAGTCCAGCCCATGCCCTAAAACCACCTCAACTAAACCATGGCACTGAGTGCCAGTCTTTTTTTTTTAAACACATCCAGGGATGGAGACTCCACCTCTAGATTTGTTTGGGGGAATTTCCTGTGGAGCTGAATCTTTTCAAACCAAAAATGGTGTATCAACAGCAGGAACTGGCTGTCTGGTCACATGAATTTACAAAAACAAATTATGTGAAAGCAAATCTCACTTACAGGAACGTATCCAAATATTTGTCCATTGACCCACTTTTTAGTCCATTTCAAACAAGAAAATACATCTGCAAACATAGAGCACTACGAACTTTTACTCTGTGTGTGTATATATATATATATTCTTAAAAAAAAAAAAAAGAATTTGTGTGCCCACACATGTGGATACAGAATTTGTGCTGCTGCCTTAAAACACAATGTTAAAGCAAGGGAGCAGAAAAAAACAAAATCACAAGTGCACCACTCTACCTCTTGTTATTTATTATCACACAGGAGATGCCTTTCTTGCTGTTGTTTTGCAAGGACATTCCGTTTTATTCACAGCATTTCCATAATTATTCAACAACTAAAAGCAAAGGGTTTTGCTGTACATCACTACTGGGTCTCCAGTGTCAAAATTTCTCTTAACTGAGGCTATGGGTATTTCTCTCTCTCAAATCTTACTCTATCTGTTTTTCCCATGTAAGACAAGTGGGTGGAATTTCTATCTCCTCTGCAGAAGACTGTTCAGTGATATTAACTGCTTTTTCATTAGAGAAAGGAATATCAAAGTCAGGCACGTTCTCTCAAAGACTAGTGTGGATGTGCAAAGCACACATCTTATACTGGCCATTAGCTGAGAGTATTGCACTTACAGTCATAATAGTCTATTTTCCCTTCTTCCATGGGTAATGGTGCATGGAATGAGTGTCTGAATCTTGAAATGGAACAATAGACTACTGATCTTTAAAAAAGTTTCCAGCAGCAAAAAAAAAAAAAAAAAAGGCACAGGGAGAGCAATTGTTTGTAGTATCTCCCTTACGGGGGAGAAGCCATCAGCAGAGTTGCAGTGCAAGTCAAAAGACTCAAGTTACAGCTTTAAAACAAAAAAACAACACCAAAATAGCAGGGGAGGAGGAGAGGGGAACAAAAAAAATGCACCATCACACAGAAACAAGGTAAAATGCAAAGAACACATCACTTCATCAGAGAAAATCTTCTGTGAACAATTTCTTCTGTTTATTATGTTGCTGATTCTTGGAACAGGACAGACTGCCCTTGCTGGTTGATTACAGCCCTGCATTTATGTTTGTGTTGTATTCAATCTACTACTGAACTGTTTTCCCTGCTTCTGAGGGAGAGGGGACTGTTCTCTCCTCCTCTCTGCTGAGGTTTTTTCTGTACACTAGCAAAAATGCCAAATATTTGCTGGGAGCCCTCTTCCAGTATCAGTCCACACTGTTACAAACTGAAAAAAAATAAAAAAGAGCAAGATCAAGACTGGGAATTAGCTACACCTGCAAATATCACTCCCTTGAGCATCCTGCTGTTACTTGACTTCTAGAGTGTTCATATCTGAGATGTATTACATTTGCATTAATTCTCGACGCTTTTCTAGATTAATCTTATTCTCCTTGATGCAATATTAAACCCCTGAATGGGCTCCTGTCAAAGTGACACATCTCACACCAAGCAGGAGGATTACAAATGAAGATGATTACAAGAAGAGACTGAACTGTAATGAGCTCAAGCACTGGGCAATAAGAGCACAGTGCCAGAAAAGGGAATTGGAATGCAAGCAGCTCTCTAAAATATGATTTTTTCCCCTTCCCTATTCCTATTGTTGAATATGGTTTTAAGAAGGGATTAATAGCACCTGAAAAATGAAGCTTTATTTCTGCAGAGAATGCACACAACCTGCACAGAGAAGTCATGACTCACCAATTACCTTTGTCCTGGATGCCAAGAAATGGTACAGCAACTTCTCATCAAGTCAGTCCAGTGACAGTGACCTCTCCTTTCCACCCCAAAGGGAGCAGCAATGAGAGGGTGAGGCTGCACATATGGATCTCTTGAGCTTTTATTTCAGAGCATCAGCCTCACTACGGGGTGAGACACAGGAGATGGTGAAAGCTCTCGCCATAACAGCCAAAATTCTCTTTGTTACAAGGTCTTTTTAAAAGTTTTCTAGCCAATAAGATGCTGTTGAAAGCTTACAGGCATTTTTTTAAGCCAATTACTAAAGTTACACGTACACCTTGCTTTAAACAGTGCTTGTTTGTTGTTAGCCTAAAAACAATGGATAAAGCTTCATTATTACATTTACATTTTTCTATTATCTTGCCCAAAGTATTTTCTAAGGCCTATCTCTACACAGCTTAAAAACACAGCCTTACTTTTTCTTGTCCTTGCATATCTATATTCTTGCATTCTTCCATTCTGAGTTTTTGCTTTCACACAGCTTCTGTGAGTTTTCTACCTTTTCTTTCCCCCACACTGCAGCTCAGTCACCTACTCACAAGCAAGCTGGGAAGCTGCTGCTTGGGAAAGCCTCTGAAAAGCAGCACTTTAACACCAAAACATGAGGGGTCTTTCCTTAGAGTTTAAAATATGGGCAGCTGACCATTCAAGTGACCAGGGTGCAAAGAATAAGATGAACCAGCAGAACAGCACACAAAGGTGTGACACTCCTCACCTCCTGAGGATCCTTCTCAAACATGAAGGCACAGATTTTTCATTGGGATAATCATTGGGATGTGGTCCCAAGGTTATCAAGCACAGGTTCTTAGCTCAGTCCTGCCTACCATGATAGAAAGTGCCCAAGTTATATTGCTGGGCATAATTATCCTGAAAAATTGCTTTTTTCCCCCCAGATTTTCTCTCTGTTAAAGGCATCTGTTGCCCTCATCCTTGAAAGGTGGGCCTTAAGCACCAGGAATTTATTGTTCTTCCTCAGAAAGTCCCATTTTTCTGTCCCAGGAAGCTGGGACAAAGCCAAATGCTGCTCTATTGTGTGGTGGAGCAGGAGATGGTGCTGATCACACAAACAGGCTGCTCAGCCAGGAAGTGGTGCCTACCAGAATCTCAGCCAAGTGAAGCGAAATCACAGGCTCTGCTTGCACTTTTATGGGTGAGTATTTCTTGTATTTATTGCACTGGACCAAGCTCAGCTCCTACAAGAGGAATGTGACAGATTTCATCTGACAGCCAAGTCTAATTGTATTTTCTGTACGAAATGACCAAAGACAAAAGTGCACATGTCTAGGTAGCCCAGTGATGTGCCATATGGAGGTCTAGATAAAGGGTTTTTTCTGCTGTTAGAGCTCTCCACAATAACCAGGCATGGCCTGCATCCTCAGTAACTGCAGCAGAGAGGACAGATCTGAGGGATTTTCTGCAATGGAGAATTGAGATCATGTTCCTTTCATTGCTTGGACCACCAAGTGCAGTGGAAAAAGTTAAAAGTGATCAGACATCAATGCTGATGGTGGACACACCAGTGTCTAACCAGCAATAAACACTTTAATGGTGGAATTTATTTCCTTATTCCAGCACTTGTTGCTGATGTTGCAAAAGCAATGTTAACTTTAGAAGAACTTTCTATTTTCATTAAATTCATGACTCTCCAAGAAAGCCTCCCCTGGCCTGTCCTGATGAGATTTAAAAACACTCTTACATATTTGAGCAAGGAGTATTTGTGTAGTGATGCAGCAATCAGTTCTCAATACAGAACAATCCCTCCTGGAATCCACACAATCTGATTTCTACCAATGTTCAAGACATTATTGCAATGCTCTTTTTAGGTGCATTGATTACTTTGACTTTTTTTTTCTGAAACAGAAGCAAAACAAGGAAAAAGGTATCTGACATAAGAGTTTGAAAGCTTCTCTGATTTTTTTCAACTAATGAAAAACCAAACTACTTTCTCCAAGTCTTTCCTCTCTTCAGACAGCCACAGCTATGAGAGCACTATATGTATTTAATTATAGGTCTATTCAGGTTTAAAATGCATCTAAGAGTAATTTATTAATCTTAGAATTGCTACATCCTGCAGTACTTTGAGTGCACTTTTGATCACTACTAAAGTATGAAACATGACTATGTTTACTATGATTGCTATGAAACAGTGCAGTATATCCAGTAAGCCAAAAAAGTAATAATAATAAAATTTAAAAAAAGAGAAACACCTCACAAGTGCATGTTCATTGGTCTGTTTGTAACTACAGGTAGCTGCCAGATGAGCTCTGGGACCACCAGAGCAATTAATATTGCAATTAATTTTGCAATTACAGATTATGGAGCACAACAAATTACTGTTCTCTGATACATCCTGCAAAATAATGACTGTGACTATTCTGGAAGAACACAGAAGGAAATTCCTCATGTGCTAATCCTGATGGCTGGCATGAGGCAGATCCTCAAAATCATGGAGCATAAACTGAAGTTTCCATCTTAGATCTGAAGATAACACCTGGAGTCTTTAATAAACTTCTGAAAATACTATTCAAATAAGTAGGACTTAGTCTATTTAAAACAAACAAACAAGCAAAAAACCTTGAAGAGTTTAGGATTGTTTGAATTAAAAATAAAAATGAAGCTCATTTTTAGAAGCAAATAATTTGTTTCAAATACACCTACATCTTTTTTGCAGTGAAGTAACTCTTGGTTTCTGCACAAGTATTCACAGAGAAATAATTTCCAAAATGTACAGCACCTGTTTTACCAATCACAAACTCAGATGCTCTGTTACAGTAAAACTGGAGACAGTGTTTTTCTCAGCAGAGAAAGTCCATGAACTCTCCATAATTTTAGTTACCAAAGTAACTGCTACCTCCTTCCAAATTAAAGTCCTGGTAAAAAAAGGAGCAAGTCAGCTCTGTTGTTTGGGCAGAGATTTCCTTTCCACATGGGCATCCAGAGAATGATGCAAGCTGACTGTGGCTAATCCCAAAACACCCTGCTAGTGACAGGTTTTACAAAAGCACTCTGCTTCCCTTTGGTTCCCATTCCTCTTTGTCTGGCATTTGGATGGCAGAAAAAGGAGACCTGTTTCTATCAGCAGGATACACTGTTTTTTCCAGAAACTGTGCACAAATCCTGAGAGACAGCAATAAAGATGGGCTCCAAGGAGCTTGGATGAGTTTTCAAAACACATGCAGGATTTTTAGCTGCACGACTCCCATCTATCCTAACTGCTTCCCAGAACAGGCACACCATGTCAAATGTGTCCTCTGAGCTCGCCAGCATTCACATCACCACATGCCATCATTTTCCAATCATGGATACCTCTGCATTCAGCCACTCAGGCTGTGTAGAACAAACAATCTGATTATTATTAGCCCCAGCTAAAGGTTTAAACTCACTTCACCCTCTCCCACCAGCCTTCCTCATGCTGAGTGGTATTTTGCTTCGTTAATATCGCAACTGATTTCTGCAAAGTTATCACTCCACATGAGTGAGATGAGCAGCTACATCACTTTTCATGGGAACAAAATCAGCCTAGAAAGAGCTGGATTCATTGCACCCAGGAATGAGGGGGACAGTACACTGCTCCTTTCCAAGTGTTTTGTTAAAATTGTAATTGAATAGGAATTACGAACAAAAAAAATGCATCAGTTTGCTTCAAAAATATAGAATGCTGATATATTCCATTTTAAAAGGAAAAGATAAATATAAAGTAAAAAAGTAACGGTAAAGTAAAAGTAACAGTAAAACAGAACAAAGTTCATGGGAATATACATGCACACACAAGATAAGGTCTTCCTAGGCAGATCCAAGTTCTACAAGTGTTTGTTACAGAACCTACAATAAAATCACCTGAAATTGAGGTGCTCAGGAGCGCCAGCACCTTGTTGAGACTGCTTCTGTGGAAACTCCATTTCTGCAAATCAATTTAATTTTTTTAAGAAAGGAAAAAGCCATCTAGCATCCATAAACACCTATTGAGTTATGCTCAATATAATCTTTATTTTTTTTCCCAAGCCAAACTCACAAAGAAATTAGCTGTCCAATTCTCCCCTTTCAGGACTCACATCAAAACTTCCACTTTTCTCAGTGAAAGATGTTGGGATCCCTCTTAGAGCTCTTTCACAATGGTCTTTAAACAAGGCAGAAAGGTCAACCCAGAAAAACACAAAGCTCTACTGTCCTGGACTCCCTGCACACTGCATGGTTAGCAGTTTTGTAAATGTTGTGTTTGCTGGTAAGGATAATAAAACAGATTGGCTGTGCAGTGCTTTTAAGAAAATAATCTCTTTTCAAATAGCAAAAATATGGCCTCCTTTAAACCACCCAAAACTGATTAACCTTTCCCTTGAATTTGGTTGAGTCCTTCATCCAGCAATAAAAATTAATCATTTGTCAGTAATAACAATCTCAGGCTGATCTCTAGGGAGCAACATCCATGCTGGTGAAGCAGACAAACCCCTTTCCAAGAGCCTTCCTGGTTATCTCAGCAAAGGCCATCAAAGAGCCCTAATAATTTGTCATCCAGATTGGATGTATAAATAAATGGATGGTTACAGATGGTTAAATCAAGTGTATCCAAAAAAGTACCCCAGTTCTTGTCACTACAGGACTTTTCCTTCACAGAAAATTCACTTAAAGTAAAACAAAGAGATTCCAGAAATTAATTTCAGTTATGAATTCAGTGATGACTTGTTTAATAGAGGAAAAAAATCTTTGAAAATTTTTGAATAATCATAGTGTGTGTATTCCCAAATAATTCATTTAAATAAAAACATATCTCCTTCCACACTTGAGAGATTATACTGGAACAGGAAGCATCACATCATGAAATATATTTAACCCTCACCAACAGGAGCACCAAAAATTGCTTCCCAAAGAAATGATTCCTTTTTATCTTTGGTTGACATCTGTAGTAAGTTCATCCACACCAGACAGAACCTATAGACACCCTTATTCCTGGGGCCACGGCACCCTTAGATCAGCCCACTAAACTATTTTCACTGCCTATAGTCAAAATTTTATTCCCCATTTTTAATATCAGCTAATATTTACTCTTTCCATTCAGTCACCATAGACAATTCCCTCCAGCAATGGAAAATTGCTTTCATCACTGTGCTGGCCAGTCCTGCTACAAGAATGCAATATTTTTTAAAAGGCTTTTTCTCAGGAGAAAAATGCCACAAGATATATTTATCTCTGACTAATCCATTTCTAATTCACACTCTAAGATGAAGGAATTAAGAGGCAGATACAGCTGCTGTCCTTATCAAATTAATTAGTATAAATTGGCAGTCAGAAGAGACAATCCACTTCCAGGAGCACCCAGTTCCCTTCAAACACTGAGCAAAGAGCACATTGAATACATCACTGTAAGGTAATGCTCAGCAAACAAAGGACGTTGCATAAAAGCAATTGTTCCCCATACTGCTTTTCTTAGGCTGTCTACAGTCCAGTTGCAGAACTGTGCATGCAATTTATGCTTGATTTCCAACTGGCATAAATTGCTTCCAACTCCAGGCAAAACAGTGAAATGTAAACAAAAAGTTATGCTTTTTATGATATATGTAAAAACCACAAATGTGCCCAAAAAATCAAAAATACAGAAATTAGCTACAGACTATGGAATTTGGGCATGGAATTATTCATTCTCTTCCTAAATATGATTGCTCTTCATAAATGTGGGAAAGTCAAAATTTATAAGTAAGGGTAATATTTATCACAACTTTGTGAGAGTTCGACATATGTAAAAAGAGTAATTTCACGATTATAAGTCGCACCATTTTGACTAAAATTTTGGTCCAAACCCGAAGTGAGGCTTATAATCAGGTGTGGCTTATATATGGACAAAGAACGAAAAGTTGCTGTTTTAGTTTGGAGGACAGGTGTCTGCTGAGAAAGGCAGGAGTTTCTCTTTGAAATGGAGAATGTAAACCCCCTCCCTCCAAATTATTATAATTTTGAAATCCAGGGGCTCTCAGGCAAAAATATGGGAATTAGGAATAACAGTTCTTTTCTAGGGAAATTAAAATAGAAATACAGTACTACAAAGAAACAAACTCCAAACCCTGACAAAGTCAGAGCACAGCCTGACACCCATCAGGCAGGGTGTTGGCAGCAGTCCCATTCCATGGTGGCTGCATCCTCCTGCAGTGACAGATGTGGCTCAGTTGGAGCAGTGCTCCTGTACAAGGTACAGTTTCCCTCTGGAGGTCCAGTGGTGATGTGGAGAAATCCGGTTTTCCTCTGGAGTCCAGTGGAGAAAGGGGCTCCCTTAGTGTCCCAAAACCTCTGTTTTTATCTTGGTAAGAAATGTTGGGCTCTTCCCCCTGGCTGGATCAACTTCCAATGGGATGCAGTAATTTTATCAGTCCCACAGTGGGACTCAATGGCCATTAGCAGACAATGACTGGCTGGAGGAAGGATGGGGTGTGAAAAGATAAAGAACAATGCCCTGCCTGGTTTCAATGGATGGCCCATTAGCAGAATATCTGCTGTTGAGATAAGGATCACTGCCCCCACCCTCAACAGATGGTGATGGAATAGATACCTTTTATCACACTCTGTATTGTAACGTGCGGCTTATAATCAGGTGCGGCTTATGTATGGACAAAGAATGAAAAGTTGCTGGCACCCGGAAGTGCGGCTTATACTCAGTACGGCTTATAATCGTGAAATTACTGTATTTCAAATCATTCAAATGCATTTTTGGGTTCGTTCAACATAGTCATTGAATTATTTCAAGTTCTTACATGTTACAAATGGAGGGGGGAGAGTTTAGATGGTCCTTGCCTTTGCCCAGATTTCTGGCAGTAGGCAGCAGTTTTATTGAGGCACCCAAAAGCCACTCTTACTCACAAGTTTGTAATAATGACCATTATTACAACTTGAATTATTTATTGAATAGGCACAAGGAAAAGCAGATGCAAGGCTTTAACAGGCTTCTCACTCCACAGGATAAACAAAAGAAACACCAGTAGGCTCATAAGACAGTGCACGATAATAAAGGTGCACTTTATTGCACTTAATTTACTTTACTCCTATATTACCCTCTAGCAAAATAATAATATAAATTAGCAGTCAGTGCCACTTTCCAAGGAATGATGGTGGTGTGCAAAGGGCCTCCCTTCTCTCAATTCCCAGGAAAGTTACTTGAGGCTGTGTTGGCTTTTGAGAACTCCTCACGTACTCAAAGAATGCGCAAGAGATTTCTGATTTTATTAAAATTACAGTGGTCTTTTATGGTTTGCAAAAGTGCTGTCCTGATCCTCTGATGATGATATCAACAGCAAGATGCTGTGAAGTGCTTTAACAGCATCAGAAGTGCTAAAAACCTACCAATACTTTCCTCCTGCTCATGACATACACAAAGGCATGTTTGTCTCTGATGCACAGGAGAGCAATAATTTCTCAGCAGGATCAGTAATAAAAGGCCCAAAAGAGAATCTCTGTGTTTTGACATATGTGATTGGCAGTGAATAATTTTAAATATTATGAATAATAAAGGATTCCCTAGTCCATGCTTCCATGTATGCTAAAACAAATCTGAAAAAAACCTTCTCCTGTTTTTGTTGTTTATTCGGTATCATAATTTTGAACTTAAAATTTTAAATGCCAGTCTAGAAACCAAATTATGACACAAATCAAGTAGTTTTTAGAACTTGTACAGTTTGTAGAATTTAATGTAAACCTACCAAAAACCTAGTCTTTGTAGAAGTCAGAAGGGATTCTTCTGGAACTACTACTGAAGTGCTTGAGAAGCACACAGAGACTAAGTTTGACTTGGATAGCAACTTTTTCTAGCAAACAAGAAATATGTCAGAGAAATATTTCAGTTTTGATGTTCAAATTATTGGAATAACACAATGGAAAAACTGGGCTATGGAGGAACAGATTATTCAGAAACCACAATACCTAAAATAGCTAAAATGTGATCTGTAATGTGATCAATTACACCTGTAACGAGGATTATTTCCAATTAGGGGGGAAAAATAAATTCTTAGAAAAAACATGGGGCAAAATATCAAACATTCATTTAAGAGATCCAAGTTGACCAAACAAAGGCAAGCAAAATTTCTGATTTTCAATTGATATCTGATAACTGAAACACAAAACACCCTCCAGCTATAAAACTACCAGATAAAGAAATTTCATTCAGACAAATTATACTCCTGCACTAGGTCATTCTGTTGGGCTTCCATGCCATTATCTGTCATTTACCCTCCACTCCACGTCCCCTCCTGCACCGGTTCCTCACACAGGTCACAGCTGGTCTGGCCAAAACCAAGGTGTGAGCACAAAGAGAATTTCCTAATGACAGCTAATGTGAGCTGTGATGTGGGAGAGAAATGCTGCTCTCTTTGTGACCTTTTATTTTCTGCAGCCTAAAAGAAGGGTAAATCACACAGTGACTGTCCTGAGACTGAACCAGCAAACATCCTTTTGACAGAACAAGCCACTGTCAGCTCTCATTTCAAAACCTGAATTTCAAGAAAGACGGATTTGGCTTTTATGAGAGATGTCATTCTGTTGAAACTAAATTTATTTTCAGAGGCTCTATAAACTGGCTGAGTGAAATCTTAACTGCATTAACTTTTTAAGATATATTTGAAAAACGGTATTTCATGGAACTGCTGCAAAACCCAGACTTAGTGCCTATAAATCATCTCCTGAAAAGGAATCCATTCTGACATGTTTTATTGAACATAACTTAATAATAAACCCAGACTCTCCAGACTGAACATGGGATGCCCAGCTGCATTAGTGCAGGCTTCCCAATGCACTATCAGATCAGGATCTGGGATGACAGATCCAATTGGCTGCTTGTGGGGATTAGGGCACTGCAGGTCTTATTTTTTGTAGAGCTATTAAATGTTTAGGCTCCTCTTTCCAGCGAGTCTCACCATAGACATTCTACACTGTTGTTAGCTAAAAGGAAGCCCCAGTTGTATAAATCAGTTCATGCTTTATAAAGTTTAAATATAGCATCTTATTCTCCAGAGTATGGAAATTTGTTATCCTACAAATAGGATAATCCCCTGGTTATGGGGGAGCAGCAGCCTTGAGACATGTACTTCAGTGACCCTTATTTTTCTAAGCCCAGGGAGTTTCTCAGGTATCTGGCACAAAAAAATTATATCTGCATGTCAGTCATAGCCCATGTGCTTTTTCTAACTCAAGCATCTCAGCTCTAAAGTGATTGGTCTTTTCCCTCTGGAGTCAGGCTGAGTGATACAGCAGCTCTCTCAGTTCAGATATTAACATTTCAAGCCAAGACTCAATTCACATCCCCGTCTGAGAGACAAGACACAAGACCTTAGGCCTGCAAGCACTGCAGGGAAGTTTATTTTGATTCTCAAAATCCCTAGTGCTTTGCAGATTGGAAATAAACCAAGAGGCCACAAGCTAAAATTCCTCCTATAGAACACAGAAATACGCTGCTGAGATTTCAAATCTGGGGAAGAATGCTGAAACCCGGCTGCTTTTTGGGAGAACCCCAGCAAGCACATTCCAGTGGCATGTCACAAACCTGACCAACAAAAACCCATGGGCCAAGCCTGTGATATGAGCCTCAGGGAATTTTCTTTTCCCTGTTTTTCTGGGGAGCTGCAGCAAAAAGCCCCAAAGGTTTGGAAATTTTCTTTCTAGCTGATGGTGGCAGCTGCAAGATGTTGACTCATCTGAGTGGGTCAGAGTTTTGCCATGGAAGAAATCAAAACATTTTTGGGCTATTCTTTTCTACAGGTCACTCAAATCTTTTTTTTGTTAGCATGACATTAAGGAGGCTTCACTAAGGTTGTTTCAAAAGGAAATTTTCATCCTGAACTGGTTCCCAAAAACAGGCAGGTTCTAGAGATAGCTACACCATCTTTATAATATTTCTGCTTTCTCAGGATATAGAGTCGTGTTTTCACAAACACAGATTGATCTTTTGCACACTCACCTTTCACTCCAGGTTTTTTAACTCCTTTCAATACTGAAGGAGCTATTCAGGAATCCAAGGAAAAAAATCAAAATAATTTTTCCACTGTGTAATCTCCACAAATTTGAGGAGTTGTGGAAAGTCAGATGTGGTTAGAAATGTAAGAAACAAAAGCTAAGAACACTTGTCATTTGCTCTATTTTTCTTAGGAAAGAGAAGGAACAACGTTTTGATTCTCTCCCTTCTCTTCTCCACCAAACACAATTTTAAATTTCCAAATTTTCAAGTGGTAGGGCCAAAGCTGTAAAACCAATTGTCTCAAAAAAAAAATTAACAATTGGAAAAAATTGCTCTATATAACATTGGACAGACAAAAAAAAATCTATTTTAAATCATCTGAAATAGCTGATAGAGCCACACAGTTGTTTAGCTCTAGTTATTTACAGTGTTCTTTGAACCAGAAAGACAACACAGACATACTCAGTGATAGTTGGAAGATTAGAAAAAAAAGAAAAAAAAAATAGTAGTTACCACTGAACTGGTTGTGGCAGTGCAATGCTATGGGAACCTGGAAGAAAAACAGCACAAGAAACCATTCTGAAAATCTCTAGTACTGAAATTCAAATTCCAATAATCAATCTTATTGTTACTACAGCACTTCAAAACTATATCATTTAGCATTCAAATTTCATTTTATAAGTAGTTGTCAAAAATTAAGTCCCTAGTTAGAAGTCTACCATTTGAAATCCACACTTTTAAAGAAACTGATTGAAGAAAAAACAGATACAAGAAAATAAAATATCTAAAATAGATGGTGATCTTGCAATGCCATTCTACCTTAACTCATTGCAAAAAGCACACAGAGCAATTCATCTGGATGGGGTTTTATGATCTGATTTCTGCTCACCTGTTATAAATGTGCATGTAGGAAGGAAAGCTTCCTCATCAAGTTTTCTGTGGGACAGGAAACCTCTTAAAGAGAGGACAGGTAAGAACAAACATCTCTTCTTTCTTCTCACACTCCTCCCAGCACCTGGAAGTCTGGATTAACGTCCCATTACACAGTCAGGTAACACACATAAGTGAAAATAAAATCATGCAGTGTTGGCAGGAAACAGGTTCACCTGGGTTTAAACTCTGTCACCCAATGTAAAACATATTAGACAGATTTTGGCTTCTCTGTAGTCAGTGGAAATGTTCCCATGGATGTCAAAAGGGGCAGGATTCATTTAATGTGATTCACCATGGATGTCTGCAGAGGCAAAGAGAAACTGTTCTGTAATATTATTCTGTAAAACACAACCATGGCTGTGGTTTCTCACATAGATGCTGAATAAAAGAGAGCTAGCTTCAAATATAATCCACACTCTTATTTATATCTTAATGAAAAAAAATCACTTTTGGAGCTAAAATGTTCCACACTTGCCCTCAGTTGCACTGTGGGGCTTTTTTCTGCAATTCTTTGACACATAGATATCAAAGCATTGTGAATAACAGAAAGAGACAAAGAGAAAATCATCTTTAAAATACAACCGTGTGGGGACAATATAAAAGTGATGTGAATCTGCTTATAACATATAAAGGAACAGAAAAATATTATCGACTCATGTCTTATTTCTCAGATCCCCGAGCTATTGTGTATCATCCTGAGATTAGCCCAAAGCAAACAGATACACAGTTTAAAACTATGATTTCTTTTTTCTCAACGCAAGCAATCCTTGAAGGAAAAAATTAACCATAAAAATGCAAAGTCTAAAAACTGTAAAAAGCAAATTGGAAGGAGGGTTGTACCTCAGCTGACTCCACTTGTGACTGCAGTGCCAGGGTCCAAAAGCAGGGCTGCTCTCCCCTTGACACCCCTAATGCCAAATGCCAGCAGCACCCCAACATTCTTCCCTCCCATGGCCATCACTCTGCCTTCCTGCTCTGCCAAGGCCACCCAAACACATTTGAGTTCGTGGCACGGCATCTCTGAGCCACACAGAGTGGGAACAACCAACGAGGGGTGCAGATGTGGCTCCTGTGCAAGGACAGCCTCCCTGAGCACTGGGAATCACCCAGATCCATGGGAAGAGGCAGAAGGGAGAGCACTGGGGCAGCATCACTTGGTGCCAGTCGTGTTCTGCACACCCAAATCAGCTCCTCCCACCCCCAGAAGTGGTCATTCCCACACCTAGGCACCCCCAGGATTTGCCCTTTTCCCACTCTCCTCCTCTGGTTCATCTGAATATTTTGGTACCAGCTCAGCAGGAAAGGCAAGGTAGGGACACAGCTTTTCACATCCAGGCCTGAAGGACCAGAGACCAAATTAATATTTTATGCACGCTGTGGCAGGTAAAGAGCTGTGCAGATATGGTTTGATGGCATCATTAAATCAACCTACTTGATCTCCTAAAAGACCTTACAATGTCCCCTTCTTTCACTTTGAAAACAGGAATTAAATCACCTCTAGCTGCCTGTTATACACTCATTGAGCCCAGCATGCTGTACATGAGTTTCACAACATCTCCCACCCCTCTGTGTTCAGAAAAAATGGAAATTAGAGTAGATTTGGGATATAGTGCATGTGGGGGCTTTTGTCATGTTTTTGGATTGCACCACAATCTGTGCAACCATGCCAGAAAGAAAAGGAAAAACTAAATGTCTATATTCCCTGTCCAGAAAAAACACTGAAACTCTATTTGAAATCCTAATGCAGACAAATACTTCATCCATCACCTCCTATTCATAAAGGGAATGACAATGGTAGAAAAAACGAGCTGACAAATGCAAACTACCATCCTCCCTTACCCTCTAACAGTAAACATCAAGTTTTTCCAAAAAATAAAGAAAAAGAAAAAGTGCATCAAAGCTGAAAGGCAGAAAACAAAGTAGACGCTGAAATTAGAAATTATTTAAATTGAATTTTAAATTAAGAATGCCCAGAAGCTGGCCTGTTTATGATAAACCTCGGGGTTTCTGCATGGCTGGATTCACATTAGCAGAGGAATGATAGCCTCATGTATTCACTAATCTATTACCTTCCAGTTAGAAATGGAATATTGCATTAGCATGCAGAAGGACACAAGCCAGCACTACAGGGGGAACCAGCATTTCTGTCTTAAGCACTGGAGAATCACAGTGCAGATCTGTATAAATAATTAGGGAAAGGGAAAAAACGAGCTTGCACTGTTCTGAGGCTCATTTGCCTCGATTAGAACACTGACATTCATTTTAAGGTGACAACTCTTCTGAACAGTCAATGTCCAACACTGTTCTGGTAGGGGCTTCTCCTTCCTTCTCTCTCATTTCCCTAAAAAATATAAGATAAAATAATGCTCACATGTACTGAAATCTTTCATCCATTGATGACTTCCAAGATTCAGATGAAATTCAATGGGTTTTCTGCAGCTCTCAGTTTTAGGTATATCATTTACTCAGAGTTGTTCCAGTCTAATTTGCAGTTCAGCAGTGAACTGTCATTTTCTGACTTGAACCACCTGAAGCTTTTTTTCTGAAAGGCAGATTTTTTTTTTTTTTTTCTGCTTTGGACACCAATAACTTTCCTTTGGGAAATGCTCTAAGAGATGTCACCTGATGCAAGCTTTGTACCCACCTCTTCTCATCATCTTCAACAGAAATGAGCCAGGTCATGACTCATGTTCCAGGCCCCAAAAATCCAGGAGTCTGAACTGTCAACTTCATTGCTTCATTGCTACTGATCTTCTGCAGTTCTGCTTTGGAGGGCTGTGCTCTTTATCCTCAGATAATATTGCCAAAGATGCTGATTCCTGCATCCTACATATTCTTTATGTTGAAGTCTTCTATTCCCCTCTAGTAAGCTCATATTCTCAAAAAAAAAAAAAAAAAATCTGGAAATATTCATTCATTTCCTGGCTTTTCTGCCTTTGGAGGCCAAAACTCTGCTGGCCTGGGCTGGACCCTTGAGGACTTTACAGGAGGGAGCAGGATACATTGATTGAACTTTTCAACCACATGTATTGTGCCCCAGAAAAGTTCAGAATTAAGGCAGCTAAGACTACTGATTAACACCAAATCTGGCAAATTATTTTGGCTGAAAACATATTTTGTGTTTAAAACCTTTTATTTTGACATCATTGAAATACTTGGAAGCATTTAATTTCTAAACACACTGAAGCATAAACACTTCAAAGCAAATATATTTCTGAAATGTAAGAGTTCTCAAAGACTAGTTTTGTTAAAAAAAAAAACAAAACATCTCTTCCACCCCACAGCTATCTGATTTTTTCAGGAAAAAGTTAATTTTTCACTGGGTCCCTTGGGAATCTGAGGGAGAATTTGGAAAAAATGAGCGAGGGGAGACAGGGAAGAATACTCAGGCCTCGAGGAAGCTGGATTGCTTTGTCCCATGTCAATGAAGGCAGAGTGGAAAAGGGCAAATAATGAGCTAGCCAGCATTGCAGCACCTCAAGCAAGAGAAACTGAAGAGTACATGGCTCCCAAGACATAGGACCTAAATAAACATCCTGCTGACTGTCCAAGCAGAAAATCTGCTTTGCTGCTAGGTTCCAGGAACTTCCCATCCTCTTTGTTTCCAGGATAAATCACTCCTCCTGTTGTATAAATGCCACAAAAGCAGAGATCCTCAGTACATCAGCCAATATACATATGATAATGTATAATACAGACTCAGATAACCCTAAATATTTGGCCTAACATGCAAATCCCAGAGAGGCAAGCAAACAGGAGATTCCTTTTCCAAAGCCACTTAGCTGTCAGTACCTCAGGCTGGTGCACCCCATTGACTTGAAGGCAAATTGCTGACAGATTTATGTTATATCAATCACTCTTTTATTGATAATTTTCAATCTGAAACACTTTCAAACAACACAGTTTGAAGGGCTTATAACCAAACAGGAATTATTCTGTTTTCCCATACTTGAACACCTGGCAGGTTAGCTACATTCAATCTTGCCTGAAGAAGAGATATTAGCATAGCAAAAATCAGAGATTTTAACAAAACTATTAAATTAGATCTATCTGTTATTTTAGGAGGTATTTGCCCTCTCGTGCACGTGTGGTTAGGCTGGAATACAATTGTTCAAAAAGGCAATCTTCTAGTATCACTCTGCTGGAATAATGTGTAGGGCATTCACATTCAAATAGGCAATCTGTGAGAGTCTGTTCAGTTTTTGCACTGAACATCTCCATCTCAGTATTGGCAGAAAGGAAAGGGAATTGAATAACATCAGGCATTTTAAATCCCTGCTCTTCAATCTACTTCAATTTCTCCTCCCTTATCTCTTCTCAAAACTACAGTACCTGTTGTCTCTAGAACTTTGCAAGACTTTAGTTCCAATTGCCATCTCCACTGCTGGCTATTAAACTGTGCATACCCTACAGGGGTGTAATTAAGGAAGCATTAAGATTCTTGCAGCAAAGGACAGTTCATTTGTTGCTGCTGCACTCTTTTTTTTCAGGAGGTTAACTTCTTGGCAGCCCTTGCCTGTCCTGGAGTCAATTTGCATCCAAAGGATGGAGGCTAGTGGGCAGGACTGAGCAGTTTGTCTTCTCACCTCTCTTTTATTACCACATCACTTGGCAGTGCTGCTGACCTTTCTCACCTTGCAAACAGGGACCACACACAACTGGGATTGTAGGAACAGAGAGAAAATCCCTTTGAAATAACATACCCAATGATAAAAATATTAACAGCATGATGACACCCTTAAAGTTCCAATGGTAAAAGCATGCTGTTATGCCATCTACTCTCCTATTTGCCTTCTTGTCTGCCAATAAAAGGTGAAAGTACTGGTGATTGTGCAGCCAGACATAGCTGTTTGTAGTGACAAACAAAATACTGCACTTTGTCTTCTGCCTGGAGCAGCAGTGGCTTCAGGAGGAAGAGCTGTCACACTCTGTCCTGAAAAGAGCACCAAAGTGGCACCAAAGGCATCGTGTTGTACCATTTACACACCTCTGCCACGACCCTGGAGCACAGACAGGATGCCTTTAGGAGAAGGAGGAAATTAGAGGACTGCTGGATGGTGAAACATTTGAATCTGCAACCATTTGGGAAGTGATGGAATTGGCCTGGAGTGATGGAATTCACTGCAGAAGCTCCTTGAGGGGTCTTCAACCCCCTTGTGTATCCAGAGGGAGGCTTGCTGCATCACCAGAAGGAATCAGCATCAATAAAACCACCAGGCAGCACCAGCAGCCTCATAAAGGCAGCAAGAGAAGCTGGACAAAGTCAGGGCAGCTTGGAGGGAGAGCAGCAAAACTCATCTCCAAAAATGTCATTCCCTGACTTTTCCCATTTAGGTTTTGGGGTGGGATACAAAACCTTCCCTGCTTCCTGCTCTTCTCCCCATGCACCCAAACTGCACCTCCTCCATTTTCCACCAAATAACAGCAAACTGCTCACACTACCCCAACCTCTGGAAACAGCTGCATGGCAGATATGGCAGAGAATAACCCAGTAAAGGGTGGAACTCTATGGACAAGTTGGCGTTTAAAGTGCTGCTACTTTAACAGTGAGATAAATCCTGAGCCACTTTAAGTGCCTAGATGTGTGATTGATGGGTGTGAGAGACTGTTTCATACTCTGGAGTGACCTTATTCATGTTTTCTCCTCTGACAACAATTCCATCATAAATTGCCCTGACTGATAAAGACATCATAAAAAACATTCTGAAAACCCATTCACTGAGCCATGCATCCATGACTGTGCGGTGGGGGAATTAGCAGGCAAGTCAGTCTAGTAACAGCTAATTTGGGAAAATTATTAATTTTTATTTTAGAGAAGCAATGGTTGTCATGCGCGGTGATGAATCCATTTTGATTTTAATGTGTTTATCATCTGAAAAATTACTTTCAAAAATACCTTGAAATTAACCCTTCCTTCATTTTCAGTCAATGAACAAACACCTGAGGAGAACAGAGGGTAGAAGGTGATTTTAATACCAAAAACAAACCAGCACTGATGTCACTGCATAAGATGAAATTGAATGTTGTTTATTTTATTTTCTTGCTCATAGTTCAATCAAGTTGAAACCCCATGTGTAGAATATCCCAAAAAGAGCTGTGAATACCAGACAAATCATGTCAACTCAGTTAAAAAGAAATGGAAGGAGCAGATAGATAAAGAAAACATCACAAACCTGAAATGTGAGCAGGTCACCCCCAGCCTGTGAATCCTGAAACAGATAAAGAAATTCCCTCCTGATGAATTATCTTTATATATCAGACAGACATTATGAATAAATACTTCCAGAGTCCTTTCTCAAGCCATTACAAGCCTTAGATGATATTATTTGTCTTCTTCACTCAACTGTGTGCACTATTTGCTCCAGGAGCATGGAAGCCTTAAACATGTACTCATCATGAATAAAACTCCCTGTATTTCCTTAGATTGGCATCCTAGAAGAAATCCCTATTAGGGTCTTGCTGTTAGGAAACTTAATTCATTACTGTGAGAAATTGCAGAAACAACTTATTTCTATAGAAAATCTCCCCCATATGCAGATAAAGGATTATTTACTGGATTTGTTTCGTTTTTTTTCTTTCTTGTTGCATTATAAATGCTAAACTGTGTGGAATATACATTGCAAAGCACCAATCAGGCTACAAATTGTTTGCCAGATATCACACCTTATGGACTGGCCACATTAGCCCAGCAAGGAAAGAAAGGAGAGTGCTGATATGGCATGAATAAAATATGATACATCCTCAGTTCTGTAATCTCAGAATTTGTTTTCCCTTTTACCAGTAGAAGTAATAAATTAAAAATTATAGGATTTAGCAAGTGTACATTTTGTCTCACATGAAGGAATATTAAGACTTATTAGTGGACCTGTGGGTTTTTTGGATGGCATAGTTGCCTCAAGTCACTTCAGTTTTTGGCAATGCCACAGAATTCCATGGCAGCTCCAGAATTTGAGTGCACCCCTTTCTTCATTGGAAGACTACTGTGGTGAAATAATAAGTAGCTTTATGTTGCTCCTAATTCTCTTTCCTCTCATCCTTGCAGATGAGTGTCCCTTCTTTATCAATAGGGAGGAAGGTTTGTGACTAATGTAAACCCAGCAGTCCTCTCTAGGGGGCTGGGAAATAAAATAAAATTATAAACCCCAAATAAAACCAAATAGTCCTTCACTGAAAAAAAAAAACCTCATTCACATAGATGATCCTGGATCCCATGTACCAGATCTGCCCTGAAGGGCTGGGATAAAAAGAGAGACTGGGTCTTTAAAGAGAAAAAGATCACAGGAATTATTTCCTTAGGGGAAAAAAGAAAATCCAAAAGCATTTTGTCTGCTTTTTCACCTCAAAACAACAAACAAAAAATCCTCACAACATGAAAATTCCTCCAAATAAATAAATAATAAAAACAAAAACAAAAACAAGAACCAAGCAAGAGCTGGAAGCAATCACCCAGCATGGAAAATTAACTAAAATGCTGGGAAATTATCAAACAGAAGAGAAAATAGTCTTATAATGGGAAATGTCAGGCAACCCTGGTAAAAACTGAAGCTTCCATTCCCACCTGTAATCACCACACTGCACTCTTAATAGGTAATCTACAATTAGACACAGATGGTGATGGAGATGCTGCAATACTCTGCTGATGCTTGTGGTTATACATTTTGTTAAACAAAGTGCTCAGGAAAATTAAGGGCACTCCTGGAGATTTCTCCTTCAGCTCTCCAAGATCACCTCTCAAATCAGAGGGCAAGATTTAACAGATGAAACAAACAGTGCAAAGACAAGCACTTAAAACAGATAATCTGGATTATTTTAGAATTTTGCATTCTCTACTGTTCCAATGAGTTCTGAGTGATGACAGGAAGTCTATTCCATATATGTCTCTTTTCCTACAAATGACAAATTAATTTAAGAATTCTATTTTGGACAAAACACAAAGAAAAACAAAATAATCTTATGCAGAAAGTGCAGGCTGAGAGGTAAAAGCAGAATTCTATTACTAAAAAAGAATCTTTCCAGTAATTTTTTACAGTTTTCTCCTTTTTGATATCAAAGAATATTAAAATGCACAGCTCTTTAGAGCTTCTTTAATACAGCTATACTGTTTTCTGTTAATCATAAAAATATTGATTTGCTTCTTTGACATTTAAAGGTGTCTTAACTTCTTGGAGACCAATTTGCAAATAGTTTTTCCCATTCATAAGAGCAAACGAATAAGGTAGATGCACAAAGGCTCTCAAGGAAGGAAAGATGTCAGCAGCATGTTTTGAAAACTCAAACAGAAGATCTGTCTTAATTAAATATCCAGGAAGAAAAAAATAAAAAAACTTTCCCAGAGTAAGCAAGCAAGTGGGTTCTGCACATCCTTCACCTTATCACTTCTTCCTGTGGTCTTTCTGCAAGCAATCCACCAATTACCATATTCAGAACAAAGAGCCAGAAACCTGAGCTGAGCTGATCCACTTTTAATTCAATCCTGTTCCTTCACCATCACCAGCAAAATGCAGTTAGCTTGAACAGAGGCAAATAATTATGACCATTATAAAAAAAAAAATTATATTTTTCAGATATTAAGATGCTATACAGTTTAAGATAATAACAGCTTTTCCTAACAAAAACCCTTAAGCTTACACTGCATTTTCCCAGAAATGAGAATAACTCATATGATGAAGAGACAATCACTAGGACTAACTAATTTACTAGTCTTAAAACTGATCTCAGAGTGGAGAAACCTCTGTGGAGCTGCCAAACTTCAATTTTGCAGAAGTTGGTTAAGATCAGTCCCTTTTATCCACTGGACTTTGCACAATATATGTGACAGAATGACAACTTGACAGTGTGACACAATTTTAACCTGACTGCATTTGCTAAACAAAACCCCTGAGGCAGAGCTGCAATAGCATCAATCTGGATATTTTGAAGCTGTGGCAACTCTGAAAAAAAAAAAAAAAGTTAATTCAAGCAGAAAAACAGGCATTCTCTCTCAGATTATCATGCTGCTTTAAGGACATTCAACTACATATACATATAGATATATATATGTATAATTGAGGGTTTTGTCTTATTTCCACGGTGATGTCTCACACCAATCTGGCTGTTGCAGCCAAAAATCTCTTTCTGATATAAGCATTCCAATCTAAAGGAAACTGGTTGGTTTCACAGAGCTAGCAACAAGTGAGAAAGTTCCTCTTGAAGAACAAACAAGTTTTCCCCTCATTCACAACACTTTTCACAGTTACAAATGATCACACACAGCTCAACCTTTACAGTGGCATTGTAGAAAGACAAAGATTAAATTAGCTGAATGTACTTGGAATAAGGAAAATAATTCAGAGAAAAGTTGACCTGCAAAGAGGATCCATGCAAAACTCACTGATGTTGATGGAGACAGAAAGAACTTTTTGATGTAGAGGGTGGCAGAGCACTGGAACAGGGAGGTTTTGGGGATGTGCTCCTGTGTCACCTGCTCCAGGTGAGCCTGCCTGGGCAGGGGGCTGGGCTGGATGAACTGCAGAGGGCCCTTCCAACCCCACCTGGTTTGTAATTCAGTGATTCTGCGATATTTACAGGATATTTTATCTTTAGAGCCCATGGCACAGGGCAGGGTGTGCCTGAACCTTTCTGGGCTCACAGGAGGTGAAGGGAGCCCCAATGCCCAGACAAGGACTGGGGACAGAGAGGCTCTCTGATTAAACAAACCATCACAGATAAAAATTTTAAAATGCACCAATTTATCTTCTGAGTGCAGCTGCTGTTTTTCACCTGGAAGCTGGGAAAAGATCAGGCTGTGGCTCCCAGCAGTCACAGTGGATGCATAATACTGGGAATATGCTCGGGGTGACACTTCCAGTCATACTTTCTCCTGAAAAGCATCTAATTTACAAACCAGATTTGATATCTGGGTCTGTTGGTAATGCAGAGCACTCCTCCCAAACACCCATGTGGCCCTGTTACAGAGCCTTGATTACCTCTTTGATGCTAGATCTTCCTTGGAGAGCTCTGAAATGAAAGTGATGAATGAGCTCCTGTCAGGTGCCATTCCCTGGGTGGCCTTGAATCCATTCAGCTATCTGTTCCACTGCCAGCCCTGACAATGATGAACACAAGGCAGGTAGCTGACAACACCTCCACAGATTACAAAAAAAAAAATAAATAAATTTAGAAAAAAGAGAGAGATGAAAAAAGGTTTGATTGCCACCATTCATGCTTCACTCACCCACGCTGCCTTCAGAGGAGCTGCCTGGGGAGGGAATTACAAAGTCTGTTTATGCAATTATGTGGAACAGGATATCCAAATTCCCTGGGCTCCATTCTCTAAAGCACTGCCTTTCTCTTGTCTCTTTTGCTGTCTGTGGCTCACATTTCTTGCTGACAGGGATTCCAGTGGGTTTGTCACACAAACAATGACCACAGAGAGCCTGATGACACTTCTATTTGCATGTGCCATGGATGTGTCTCTGCTAGCCCAGGCAGAGGGTCCCAAAAGGATGAAAGCCAGGAAGAACTGCTTGCCTGGGTTGTTGTGTTCATGGCAGACCACAAAGCAGCCTGGTTTTCTCCCTAATCCCAGCAGGTAAGGAAAGGTTCTCACACAAGAAGTGCTCCTCTGGGGATTCTCTATTTTTTTGTCTCCAGCTGTCACACATGCCTGGTTTTAGACCTTAAAACAAAATGCATACAACTGCACTTTCATTCCACAGTCACAACAGCCTCAATCTAAAAAAATTCTGTTTAAACCAGTGTGAAAGAAAACCAGGGAGTTTTGCTTTTAAACTAAAATCTTTTCCGTGGCGTCTTTTCATTTTCCACCTCTAAAACACATAAAATCCAAAACTTGGAGGTGTTTCCCTCCCCACATGTCACTTCAGTGTTTAAAAAGGCCAATATGATTATTTCCTGTCCTCATTGTGACTCCTCATCTCTTACATTTTGCACCACAGAGACCTTGTATTAGGCTGGAGAATAAGGAGCTGCAAAACAATCCTAGAACAAATACCTTTTCAAACAAATGAAAACACTTGGATTTTGCTCAGAACTTGCTGCTTTCATAAAAAGTTTAACGAAATCCTTTTGTTTATTTTCATTTTGCCAGAAGGGAGAACTTTCATAATGTTGGGTTTTTCCAATTGATACTAACACTTTAAACAGAAGCATTTACTTTTAATCAGCCAGTTGAGTTCTGCCTACAGCCACTGAAAAGAAACATCTCAAAAAAAAAAATTCATCTCAGAAGTAGCTTCATCTTAGAAACCTGCCTTTAGATGGACAGATCCCTTGAGGAGTTTTTCTCCTGTCATTTATTATTGAAAGAGTGAAAATATCTGCTGTGAATGAGATATCAGAGTTTGGTTAATAGCAAGTGAGACACCAACATAATAAGTAATACAGTGCACAGGCCTTTCCTTGGTTTTCTCACATCTAAGTCCCAAAACTAGAGCTGACTAACAAAAAAGTGGTCATTTATTTCAGGAAACAACTGTCCCTTCATTTAAAAAATTATTACAGCTCTTGAAAACTCTGTCTTAAAACGGAATGCACTAAAAGTAACAGCTCTGCTTCTCCTGTTCATTTAGGACAGCACTTCAGGCATTGAAAGAAGCACAGTGCAGAAAGTAATGTTGAAAAAAAAAATTTTTCAGAGGCAGTGCAAAAGATCCAGTGGTAAAATGATCTGTACATTTGCAGTTCTGATTTTCTTTCTTTTCATTATTATGTCAGTTTAACACAGCAATATATATTGGTTTATATATAAATTATATGCAAGATTTTGTCAACCTTGTGGTCTTACAAGTTCAGTGCTTAGAGAAACGTTGCAGCACTCTGTAAGGAGGGTCTGTGTTTCCAAACTGTTCAAACCTGGGACAGACTGATCCTACAAATTACATTAATCTCCCCTATGCCCACAGTAGACACTCAATTTTCTGCAGAGATATAAAATCACCTCTTATTTAAAGTGAGGAACAAGAGGAGAGGCAGCAATCCACCAGATGGGTGCTGCTGAGAGCATGGCACAGAGGATGCTCACCACTGGATGAATATCTGGCAGGCATTGCTCCAGAGGGGATACTGAGCAAGCCCTCTTCGTGGCAGAGGAAATCTGTAGGTGAAAGTAGTAAATAGAGTAAAAGACTCTAAATAGAAATGTTAACACTTTTTTTTTTCTTGTTGGAAGGCGCAGGAGAAATGGGTTTGACTGCTGAAAAGTTACTGGATGCAGCAGAATTAAAGAACCAAGTTAATTCTGTTCTTTCAGCCTAAAAAAGGCAACCAATCAATATTTGTGTCTGTATTACCTGGAGAAAAAGAACATTATAAAAAAGAGTTACATTTAAAACAACTAAATCTTTAACTACTCAAGGCAATATACTGCAAGCAGTTGCTGGACTTGCCTGATCAGTAATAAGCAAACAGCAAAAATGCAGGAAAAGGGAAAAAATAAAATTTTAATATGGGCTTTTTGAAATGCCAGAGCGATAAATAAATGTTAGGTGCTAATAACCTCAAAAATCACATCCAATCCTGACACTCAGCATCTTGAAAATGAGTAATGGCTCTTTGGAGGTCCTCCCACAGGGCTAAATGTACAGACATCTCAATCTCTCCTGCCTGATTCCTGAACAAAAACATATCAGCAGATGCTGACAGGAGTAGGGAGCTGCAATTACATCAGGAAATTACTCCTGCCTTGGCTGGTGGCACAGAGAAGCAGAGGAACACACCCAAGGCTTCACCTTGCCCACAAACCAGCCCAGCCCCCTCCCATGATCCATCCACTGCAGGGCTCCTCTCCCACAGCTGTGTCCCAAAACTCTCCCTAGAGAGAGCATGGAAGAGTTCAGGACACACACAAACAGTATTTACCACTGGTTAACCACTGCTGCCCAAGAATTTTATCCAAATTTCAGGTTTGAAGCAAAGCCAGAACAATTTTGTCACCAAACCAGTGGAAGTTCTTTTACAATACAATAGTGGCAAGGTAAGGCAGAGTGTCACACCCAACACAACACCAATGGGTTTGTCACATCCCACACCACAGCCCGTGTTTTCTGAAGGACTGCTCTGACAAGCAGACTGGAGAAACCCAAATAAACTTCCCAACAACAAACCTATGTAGTCTGGGATTTCTGAGAAATGCAAAACCTTACAACTTCTAAAAAGAGTTCTTTTTGGTTCTCAGGGAAATTTTCGTGCTCTGACGATCCACTGAGAGTGACTTCTCCTAAACTGAAGCCTTTATGTAATTCCCAGACACAAATTAACATTTATCCATTATAATGTTATAAATACAGAACATAAAATGGTTGTTTCATCAGCATTTGGAGAAGAAATCAGATTTCTCACTCCATACCTCAGGGCCAGCTCTTAACTTCATATCCTTTCCTGAAAATAGTCACTGAATGCTGACTAATCCACACCTCTTTCCATCACCTTTCTATCCACTTGTGACAAATAAACTTCTTCATTTGCAAGTTTTCTGTAAAGTGTAGAGCTGATGGAAAATGAAAAAATGAACTGTCAGTGTCAATACTGGAGATAAGAATTCATCAGTCCTGACATCTTAAACTCCAAGAGTCTGACCCAAAAACTTCAGAGCTTCCCAAAACTTCTTCTGACCAATGGACCAGATTAGTTAAAGAATGGAGAAAGATTCCCAGCTTGCTGCTAAATTCAAGGATGATTCACATCTAAGAGTACAAGCCTTTAAAAATTAAATTAATCCCATGAAAGGAAAGGAGAAAAACCAGAGCTCTAGGAAGAGTCCTGCCAGAAGAAGGGTAAGGACAAGAGTTATTTTTACTCATTTCCAACTCCCACCCCATAAAATCTGAGCCATGTGTCTGATTGCCACTTATGCACACAGAGGTCCAACTAGTGTGCTCCTTCTTAAATCCCTTAAATAAAAAAAGGAAAAAAAAAAAAAAAAACCAACACCCTAGAGTCAGAACAAAGCTCTTATTTAACTTGATGCCCAAAGTGCCCTTCTTTTCTCATACTCTGTGTGCTGCTGTTGGCTTCTAGCAGAGGAAAAGATATTTCAGGAATCACTTCAGAGTTAGTTCCACAATCACTGAAGACCAGTCAAAAGAAACATGCAGAAAGGAATAAGTTGTAAAAGGGAAATGCACTGAGCTTGGTTCAGGATTTGCTCCTCTCAAATTTCTTTCATCACTTCTGTGGCTGGAAGCATGGCAGGGTGGGAAGAGGGGAAGACTTTGTGCAGTATTTGGAGGTGGTGATGGGTAATCCATACTGCCATCAGTAGTAACCTAAGGATAAAAGATTCAAAGAAATAGCAACACAGGGACTCAGGTGTGGGGGTTATGAAAGGGAAAAAAAAAGAGAGAGAACAGTGAGATTTATGTAAACCCCCTGGGAGTGCACTGGAAATTTCTGTGATGAAAAATTGAGATTGCTCTGAGTGAGACTTTATTGAAGAAAAAAGTCAGTGTTGTGTAAAGGGAGAGAGGTTAGCTGGGTCACTTACCAGTCTGTCCTGATTTTCCCTGCTCTTTCCTGAAAGTGTGTGCATTGCCATACCAGTCTCCAGATCTTGTTCTCAAGTGAAATATCATATGGCTGGGAAAACTTTTTGGAATTTAACTTTGCTGCTGTTAGTGTCAAAACCCAAGGCAGTATATGTATGCAAGGATGAGGGGGGAAAAGCCCCCAGCACAGAAGAGACTTGGCTTATGTGGAAGCATTTAGAAAAATCTGCCTCCCTACCAAAGGCTGTGCTGTCAGTTCATTCCTGATATTTGCAGAAAGAGGACTCAGACCAACACCAGCCATGCATTATATGCATTATACTGCCCTTATACACCTTCCATCAGCTCAATAAAGGCAGGTTTTATTCCCAGCCAGTATCCTCATTTGGGTGTAGTAGAAACATTTATCACTGTGGAAAACACAGAATTGAGTTCTGATTAGATATTCCTGACACTGACGGTACAGAAAAGCAGAGAAACAGCATCATGAGCTATGAAAGCAATAATGGGACTTTGATACCATAAGCCAAGCAAGTCTGAATTTAGTTACTTAACTCATACATCCCCAGGACTCTCCTGTCTTGTGGTGTGTGTTTTCATGGAGAAGCACATATTTAATGTTTGCTGTATTTTCTCACTGCAGATCATTTCTGTGGTCACAAGAGGAAGGCAAACTTGGCACTGATCCCTTCCCCTTTATGCTAGAAATTGTTGGAGGTTTGTGTTAAAAGACACCACAATCCTTGGTGTAACTTACTCTCAGCAATTTGATGCTCTCCTGCTACACACACCCACTTCCTGAGACAGCATGAAAGCATCTCACATCAAACAATGTCAACACCAGAAAAACCCCTAACCACTGTAAAAAACTTAAAGCTGCTGGCACTTGAAAGCAATTTGATCCCTTTGCTGCACTGCTAGCCATTAGTGAGCTCATCCACAGAGAATCAATTTAGTTTCCACCCTGCCTAACCTACTGAATCTCTCACTGCACGAGATTTTGGCTATAAATACTTTGCAGGAGACAGCATGGTTAATGCCATGTCACTCTGTGATGAGCATAAATCCACTTGTGTGCAAGTCAGCATCAGCTAGGTTATTTCCCTGTATAGCTGGGGACTGCTTGTCATCTCTGTTATTTGGCCTGAATTCATACAATGCTCAAAAGAAAGAAAACCTTCCTTGCCCTAGCTGGCAGGAAAATGCTCATAGGAAGTTTGTTTCAACTTTGCTTTGTTTGGCAATGTCTGCTGACAAATCAGGAGATCTTCTCCCTCTTGCTTGCTAGCAGTGTCTCAATCAAGGTGTGTCTAACAACTGTAGTCCCAATTTCCCAGCAGACCATACAGCAGAAGACAATTTCTCAGAGGTTGCTCTCTGCAAGATGTATTTGCATTTTCTTCTGACTTTCTGCACAATAAAACACATATTTAAAAGTTCCTGCTTGTAGTAATTTGTCTGATACACCTCCAGCAATGTCAGGTGTGATATCCCTTCAGAGAACGCTCTGAAGGCCCTGAACAGCACGTTTAAAAAAAACAAATATTGTTAGAAATTTCTAGAATATAGACTGTAACACTTGTGCTCTCTCTGTGACCAAGAGATAGGCTACCATGTGTGAGGCAGGGCAATAAATACATCAGAAACACACTTGGGAGGGCTCCTTATATTTCCAACTTGTGTTAATATATTGCTCTTGCTCAGTTCACACAGTTTTCACATAGGGATATCATTAGCTTTTCAAGAGACACAAAATAGAGGGCATTCCCTTGAACTGGAATCAGTTCAGCAATGTAAGGCATTATCCATTTTTTCATTATCCACAGTAATAATCCACTTTTTTCCTGAAATCTCAAAGGATACTTGCTGCTCAGCAGGCAATAATAGGCAACTTTTATAACTTAACAAACTCTTATGTGTGTTTTCCATATTCTACATAATCCCCTGCCAAGTTACATTCTTTTTTAAAGGCTGCAGCTTTCCAGTCACTGGCAAATTTTGATTACACCAGCCAATACCACTAAAGAAATATCTCCCAGGGAAAACACAGAGAGACTTAGTGAAGGCAGCTTGTGAGATCTCCTGAAGCACAACCCCAGGCTCTGGAGTCACATCACCAGCTCCTGCCAACAAACCTAGCAGCAAACAGGTACAACTGCATGTTTTCCAGCTCAAACCTCTCCAAAATCCTTCACTGCAAGGGGCTCAGGGGGTCACCCAAGCTCAGGCAGGCAATGGGGTGACTGCACATGAGTACAGTAATTTCACGATTATAAACCGCACCTGATTATAAGCCGCACGTTACAATACAAAGTGTGATAAAAGGTATCTGTTCTATCAGCACCTGTTGAGGGTGGGGCAGTGATCCTTATCTCCACGGCAGATATTCTGCTAATGGGCCATACATTGAAACCAGGCAGGGCATTGTTCTTTATCTTTTCATAACCCATCCTTCCTCCAGCCAGTCATTTTCTGCTAATGGCCATTGAGTCCCACTGTGGGACTGATAAAATTACTGCATCCCATTGGAAGTTGCTCCAGCCAGGGGGAAGAGCCCAACATTTCTTACCAAAGTAAAAACAGAGGTTTTGGGACACTAAGGGAGCCCCTTTCTCCACTGGACTCCAGAGGAAAACTGAATTTCTCCACATCACCACTGGACCTTTAGAGGGAAACTGCACCTTCTGCAGGAGCACTGCTCCAACTGAGCCACATCTGTCACTGCAGGAGGATGCAGCCACCATGGAATGGGACTGCTACCAACACCCTGCCTGACAGGGTGTCAGGTTGTACTCTGACTCTGTCAGGGTTTGGAATTTGTTTCTTTGTAGCACTGTATTTCTATTTTAATTTGCCTAGAAAAGAACTGTTATTCCTAATTCCCATATTTTTGCCTGAAAGCCCCTTGATTTCAAAATTATAATAATTTGGAGGGAGGGGATTTACATTCTCCATTTCAAAGAGAAGCTCCTGCCTTTCTCAGCAGACACCTGTCCTCCAAACTAAAACAGCAACTTTTTGTTCTTTGTCCGTATATAAGCCACACCTGATTATAAGCCGCACTTTGGGGTCGGACCAAAATTTTCGTTAAAATGGTGCGGCTTATAATCGTGAAATTACTGTACATTTAAGTCACTGGATGTGGTCCTTCAGGTTGCTATTGCTTTTTTTTGAGAGGATGAGGCACAGAAAAAAGCTCCTGGTGTTTCTCCCAGCAAGCAGACAGCCTTTAGCTGTGGGAGGCATTAACACCCTGCTGTCCAAGGCAGCAAAGCATTAACAGTTTATGGAGCTCTGTCCAGAGGCCTGGGGTTTCCTGCAGGGTTATGGCCCAGACCTTTCAATTTTATTTTTTTTTAAACTATTTTACATATATCCCCTTCCTCTTCTAATCCTGCAGCAATGAGTACTTCTGCATGTGACCTTTATTTTTCGCAATGCCTAAAGAAATATTAATAGAGAGGTAGAAAAAAGGGAATTATTATCTTCACACCACCTCAACAAGAAGGGACAGATTTTTGACTGAAAGCCAAAATGCTATGCTACAATGCAGTCCTGGAATTGAGCCCAATGCCCAGCTGCATTGCTTCCATAATATCATACCTACACACCAACATCACACTCTTGCTGTAGGGAAAGTGTAATGATAACAAAACTTTTTTCTGAATTCATTCTGGAGATGTGGTTATTAGAGAAAGAGGGTGCTGTTCTCTGGGTGGCTGTGACAGACAAGGACTCTCAGCACTATGCTGTGGAAATGTGGGTCAGTTGCATTACCTCAAGTGTCTGCAGTTTACACTTCTCAATTAGGAGGTAATCAGAATGTCATTATGAGTAAAAATTGTTGGAATGACCTTTGGACTGTTTTTTGTCTTGCAAATCTCCGGAGGCAGCTTGACTGAAGGAATGAAAGGAGAATGAGCTGAGGTAGGTTGATGATAAATAGGAACAATTATCACACTTATTATCTGATAAATAATGTATTATGATTTGCCATTAATCCATGACAAAACACCTACTTCAGGTAAAAGCCTGCAGCACGACTTCCTTTTATGCTTCCCTGCTTACTGCCTGGTATTTGCACTAAAGGAACATAAAAGCAGTATTTACTTGGAAGCAGAGAGTTGCCTCTGCATCCTTGACCTTTTCAACAAGGGAGGATGAAATATGCCCCTCATAGAAGCAACAAATTGATTCTTCTGACTCACTGCTGCATATTTAAGCATCAGAGCTCTATTAAAAGAAAAGGCATTAAATGGTCTGTCTCTCTGCTCAGAAAAGACTTCAAAGCCTTCACATACTGCAGAGATTATTCTCCTTTTCATGGCTAAGTGCTCTAAGATACAGGGCAGGTGGACCAATTCTATCCAACCTCAGTGCCTGAGCAGCAGAACCCACACCCAAGAGCAGGACAGCCAAGCCTGGACTTTCTCCAGTGACTCCCATGTTTGCTGCTCCCTGACTCATGTATCCTCACCTCTGCCACAGACACAGACCAAGCTATTCTATTCCACACACAAAGGAAAGCTGCACTGATAACCATTTTCCTCAGGGTACATCAGCTGCTGCTGCACAATCAGCTCACCTGTAACTGATGCAAGGAGAGAAGGGGCACTGGGATGGAGCGGATAATTTCTGTTCCTACCTAATTCTATTCTGTCTGTGTGTGTGAATTGAAGCTGTTTGCTTTCTAGAGCCCCTACTTGAAGTGTTCAGACTTTTCAGATAAGGATCACCATTCAGATTGGACACCCAGTCTTAAGGGAAGCAGCTGGACTCGTACCAAACAAGTCAGTACCAAAGGCAGCACAGAACCAGACTGAGAAGTCCTGTCCCTGTTACCTGGCATGCAGAATTGTTAGAATGACATTCATTTGAATGAAGTCAGCACTGAAGAAGGAAATCAATGGAGAAGGAAATGAATGAAGAAGGAAATCTGATCTGGTAAAGCACTAAAACATGAGCAGTTCCTACGTGGGGCACTCAGTGTCCCCAGGGAAGTTCTGTGCCTCACAGCTCACTCATTGATGGGGCTCAGCTGTAGCTGGGATCTGACAGAGCACAGCATCTGCTGAGAAATTCCCATCACCCAGATAGTCAAGCTGAGAAGTGAAAAGCATGAACAGCCTCTATTTTTGGTGTTACGTGCACACACACACAGAGGAAGTATAACAACAATGCAAATTAATGGCTAAAGATGACTTTCATGTTAACAGGATTGAGATGAATAAAAAAAAAAGTGTATAAAACAATGAAGAAAATGCTAGTCCTACTAAACTGAGCACTAAGATCACAGTTTTTAAAGACACAATAGAAGGAATAGCTGGTGGAAATAACTTCTTAAAACTCTTTGAGAACAGCCCCCATCTTGAAGGACTGCAGTGAAGGAAATAAACTCTCCACCATTAGGAAGGAAAACTTTAAAATTGAAAAGTCCAGGAAATAGAAACTCACATTCTGGTCATTGACAGATGTGCAGCTGCAGCAACTTTCACATATATCAGGAAAAACCAGAAATAAAAACCTGGACAGAAAAAATATATGAGCAACCTTGGTTAGTAGGAGATGGGAGCTCCCCAAAGCCTTTCACCTTGCCATCAGGATTCCATCAGCTGCATTACCAAAAATATCTTCCACAATTCATTATGGTAGAAAATATTAAGATACCAGAAGTAAAAATTATAGAACTTGCTCTCTTTATCTTTCTACCTGTCCTACATAAACCATTGAAATCCTTGGGATTATTTAAGTACTTTAATATCAATTTTCAATGTCAGACCAGGCAATCCCAGTTTCTTCCTCCTCAAAAGTAACAATGCAGGACAGTTGATAATGCTGTCACCACATGCTCAGCTAGCAAAGAGGTTGGAACATTCCCTCAGATACTTTGGTGTTAGTTTGAAGTTTAATTCTAAATGGAATATTACCAGCAAAAGAAAATAAAAAGAAACATGGATTAGATAAACCTACAGAATTATAGATATGATTAGACTGCATATTATCCTTTATTACAATGGGCTTAAAATTAGAAGAAACTTAAATTACAACCTTTTTTGTAAGACTAGGGCTTGCAGCAGCTCTCTGCTTCAGTATGCAATTCCAAATGGGAGACATACCACTTGTTTAAATCACAATATTGTGCTGGATAAAATATGCCAGATGCTAGCAGCTGGCCAGTGGTAGGTGCTCCCTAGCTCAGCTGGGTGTGACCCTCAAGACTGCAAACACTGAAGTAAAAAACAGCATTTGGCCTGATATGCCAACACCCACCTGGTCCTCCTGACATCATCTGCTCGGCAATCCCATCAGGACAAGCTCTTCCAGTGCCTTCAGGCTGAATTCCTTACTGCTCTTTTACTCCAGCTTGGACAGTACTAAATGGAAAATATCTATACAGATCTAGAAGCACTGCAGGTGACAATTTTGCAGCGAATTGCACTTTTTGCTTCACTGCCTTTTTCTTTCCCCGTGGTCTTTTAACCTGCTTGTCATCCAGCCTGCTCTGCTTGTGGCACAATGTGCAGAACAGGACTTTGAAAAACTCCTGTCCAAGCACGGCAGCTTTCAAATAATGAAGCAATGTGAAACTTGAAGGCAATATTTAATAAATCTCTCTATTATTTTAACTAATACTTCAGGCCAAATAGAGGAGATGTTGAGTGTGAGACACGGTGTATTTGTGGATTTCTCCCAGACTGTGCTGATGCAACCCCAAGCTTACACACTCCCAGTTTTCTGTGACAGCTTAAGAGAAGAATCTGGAGATCTAGAAAGGGACAGAATGAGCATGGAAGCTCCAGCTCTGCCCCCTGTCCTGTGATGGTCCATCTTGTGCTTGGAGCACAGCTGTCTCCATTCACGCCTTGTGGGTGAAGAATGGTTGAGGGTGAAGAATGGCCTCTGAGTTTCATCTCTCATTCACCTTGTCACTAGAAAATTAGGACAATCAACCTCTCTGACAGCCTAGAAACACCCCAATGCACCCCATCAATCCTTGTGTCAAACAAAAGCCATTGCTGGGGTTGCCACTCTGGTTGAGAAGAAGCCAGAACCTTTTCCTCCAGCAGGACCCACACACGAAGCCTGCTGAAGGGAAAAAGAGAAGTACAGACCTAATGCAGCTGCCACATACACAAAGATATCATTTTCATGGCACTCTTTTCAACATAAACAGTAAGGATGCATCACAGGAAAATGAATCCCAGGTATGTGCAGCACCTAACCAGGCAGAAAGCACCTTGGATTTCTCTTTACTGACAAAAGTTATCAGGAAAAGCAGATGGAGAAGGGGGCATCATCTGCTCCTTGTGTTGAAGACAGCTGAAAGAAGCCTGATTAATCAATTTAAATATTAAACATTTGAGGATATGAAAAACTCTGGTTTTTGAGAGGATGTGTCAATAAATATACCATTTATATTGTCCTATGCAGATACATGTGGGCTGTCATCCTTGATCCTCCAGAACAGCAGTACATAAAGGCTTAACTCCACATTCATAACCTGTCAGACATAAACCATTGACCTGGGACTAGGATTAGATGCAGTCACACCCAGATTCTCCTCTGAGAAGGGGTTTGGAAAGCAGGACAATCCTTTCCTGAACCTCATGAATCAGCAGGATGGTCTCCTGGATAAATCTTGTCCATAGGCTCCATTCTGCCCATGAAATCAGGCAGAGACTGCCCTGGTGCCTTCTGCTTTGCTCTTCTAGTGACACTGTCATCAATTCAGCTCTAATTGCTACTTTCCATTAACTACATGTCTTACATTAACTGCTGGCTCTTACAGATTAATTTATCTCCATATCTACACTGTTTACACCTTGAATCTGACAGAAGTACAGGCCAATCATCACTGGAAACCCAAAACCTATCATCTCTCCATTTTTAACAACTGTAAGCACACACTCCCCTCCATAGGTGTAATAATGTAGAAAATAATGAATAATGTAGAAAACTTGTCTCCTTTTCACTCTGACTGATAAAAAAAAATGTATAGGATTTTATTTATAGAGTCATTGTCGTTGGGTTCATTTTTCATGCTGCTCTCTGCACGTCTGTTATTGAAAACAAACTGCCAAAGCAGAGCAGCTGCTGGATCAAAAACTGTGGAAAATCTGTCACTTGGGGTTTGATGTGCTGCACCCCATATCTCCAAGACTATAACTAAGCACCTTCCTTTGGTTGGTGCAGGTTGTTCTTTTTTGGCACTTGGTTCTGGATTTTGGAAAATTAAGAATCAAACATGTAACTCTTACAGGCTGTAGAGATTGTTTACATTAGGACAAGCTTTAATTTAAGATTTTGTATGATTCTTTGTATATATTACATCCCAAAATTTATGCAGAGCTCTGTGAATAAACTTCACTGCTTCTGTATGTTCAGAGAGCACCTTACTAAGGCACAGTGGAAGCACAGCAGCACCCACACGACCTAACACCAGGATCTGGAATCCCTGCCAGCAAGCAGAATCAGCAGATGGAATCCTCTGAGTGACCCCAAATGGTTTGAGGGACAGACCTGAGTTACTGCAGCACAGATCAGCAGTCTCAGAGCTCCCTGTTGGTGCAGCCAGCCTGCTTTCAGCACTGAGCTGCCCAAGTGTGATGGGTTTACACACACAGAACACACCTTACTCCACATCAAGGAGCAATCTTGCCCTCAGGTGTGCCCCCACTGCTTTGTAGGAGGGTTTTCATTGCTGTCTCACACTCTCTTCTGTGGCCAGCAAGGAAAGGAGTCTTTCCTCCTGAATCCTCTCCCAAATCCCACACATTTACAGTAATTTCACGATTATAAGCTGCACCATTTTGACTAAAATTCTGGTCCGAACCCAAAGTGCGGCTTATAATCAGGTGTGGCTTATATATGGACAAAGAACAAAAAGTTGCTGTTTTAGTTGGGAGGACAGGTGTCTGCTGAGAAAGGCAGGAACTTCTCTTTGAAATGGAGAATGTAAACCCCCTCCCTCCAAATTATTATAATTTTGAAATCAAGGGGCTTTCAGGCAAAGATATGGGAATTAGGAATAACAGTTCTTTCCTAGGGAAATTAAAATAGAAATACAGCACTACAAAGAAACAAACTCCAAACCCTGACACAGTCAGAGTACAACCTGACACCCCATCAGGCAGGGTGTTGGTAGCAGTCCCATTAAATGGTGGCTGCATCCTCCTGCAGTGACAGATGTGGCTCAGTTGGAGCAGTGCTCCTGTACAAGGTGCAGTTTCCCTCCGGAGCTCCAGTGGTGATGTGGAGAAATCCGGTTTTCCTCTGGAGTCCAGTGGAGAAAGGCGCTCCCTTAATGTCCCAAAGCCTCTGTTTTTATCTTGGTAAGAAATGTTTGGCTCTTCCCCCTGGTTGGAGCAACTCCCAATGGGATGCAGTAATTTTATCAGTCCCACAGTGGGACTCAATGGCCATGAGCAGAAAATGACTCCCTGGAGGAAGGATGGGTTGTGAAAAGATAAAGAACAATGCCCCGCCTGGTTTCAGTGGATGGCCCATTAGCAAAATATCTCCCACAGAGATCAGGATCACTGCCCCCACCCTCAACAGATGGTGATAGAACAGATACCTTTGATCACACTCTGTATTGTAACACGCAGCTTATAATCAGGTGCGGCTTATAATCATGAAATTGCTGTACTCAGGGAGAAAGGCATCCAGCACGTTTGAATCAATTCCCCATAGGCACTGCTTCCTACTGCAGGTCTGCACCTCAAAGCATAAAGCTTAAAGGTTATGCCCATCCCATTTATTTTCTTCAAGAATGGAACCCCCACTTTTATTGCTTTTTTTTTTCCTCCTGAGAAGAAAAATGACCTTTGATTGCAGAAAATTGCACTAGCTGCACCATTACTGCTGAGGAGTCAAGTCCTCACTGCTTTGAAGAAGTGTGTGAGCAGCAACCTCCTCCTGCTGCAGAGCTGGGATGCCTCATTTTATGCTGCTTACACCAATTGCTTGCAGCTGCTCCAGATGCTTACACCAGCTAATGGACATTATATTTCCTTTTAGTCAAGAAAGAGAAAGCCACTTAATGTTCTGCACCAAGAAATGCCACAGCTCTCTATGTACCTGTAGCTCCAGTTGTGTAAAAAAAATCTTTTAAAACATATAGCATGCTTTCTTTATTAAAGCAGTTAATGACCTTCTTTATGATTCTTGGTTTAACTGATGCAGTTCATTATTACTTTTGCTGCTCTGTTCAGAAATCTTCTTCCTACTCTAGATACATAAGATGTTTGGAGAATTAAGTATTTTGAATAGCCAAGTATTCTTTAATGTTTGTTCACATACTTGCATGTCTTTCTTTATTCATAAAATAAAGCCCTGACTATACAGGGGTGTGTGGGACTACTTTGGTTTTATATTTCTTGTCTTTATGTGACAAAAAATGGACATTGGAATAATGAGTAAGTCTGTGTATTGTGATAACAGGTTGTAAAATAAAAATAATTGTGTACTGTAGGGATGTACAGGCTGTGTTGGCTTTGATTCAATGGCTGAAATTTTGACTAAACTTTTAAAGGCAACCCAGAGTACAGAGAGCACTTCACAAACACTAATAATTAATGGCAGATGTTAAACCTTCAATCCATCTGCTCTATGAAGACAGGTGTCTGTATCAAAGCAGGTGCCTGCAGAAACCCATGGGATGCTGGAGTGTGTCAGGACTGGAGGTTCCTGCAGAGTGGAGGTGCCCACTGCTGTCACACATCTGCTACAGCCTCAGTAACAGCAGGGCTTTGAAGGAAATTTAAAGCCTGAGGTCAAGAAATTTTTATTATCTGATACCCAAAAATTGCTTTTATTCTGTGTTTCAGTATCTTCTGCTGTCTCTCCCTGCCCTGTATGATTTCAACACCAATGGAAAGGGCTCCTGCTCCAACCTGGATTCATAAAAGTGACACTTCTCCTCAAATATTTTTCTAGCTACTGTAACTCAAATCAAATTTAAAATCATATTTTAGTCAGGTGGGCCTTAAAAATCCTATTGGACTTATCTGAATATACCTGCACAGATATTTATGTATTCTGCTTTTCATAATAATATGATTTATTTCATATTTTATTCCTTTTTTTACCAGTTCTCTCTTCTGTACTCTGGCTGGCAATTCCATAAAGCAAGCAGAGAGTAAAGAGGAAAAGTCTATTAGCTACAAAATGTGCAATAATATCTAAATATCTCCATTTTATCTCCTCTCTGTGTCCTTCAAGGTGTGGATTCTGGAGAGCTTGACCTATTATTAGCTCAAAGTTCAAAAGGAGACTTTTCCTGGCAGTTGCTGGATGGTCAAGAGTTCAAAAGTTACTGACCAACGAGGAGGGCAATAGCACAAAACAGTTTCAGGTCCCATGACCCTGCTTCACCAAAATGGATTCTTTCTGAGAAGCCCTAAGGATAATAAATTATATGGCAAAATAGACTCATTAAAACTGGGGCTGGAAAGAAAGGACCAGAAAGCGCTGTAATGACAACAGGTCATGTTTTTACTGTATAATGAGCACAGGTCAGGTAGTGGTGTCTCATTTGCTTGGAACATGGGTTTTTTTTGCACATTCAGAGCTCATTTTCTCCACCAGGCTAAACACATGACTCCAAAACCTCCTGACCATTTAATCCCAGGGAAGTCCCATCACACCAATTACAATTAATTTGGGGACAAGGTCAAGAAAATAAACATACAAACCAAAACCAAGCAGGCACTACTGCAGCTTTTCTCTCTTGAAGCGAAAGGGGGAAAACAGGGAAGGGCTACTAAAGGACTAACAAAGTAAAATCTTCAATTAAATTATATCTTAAATTTTTAGGAAATTTCCAGTGAAGCTCATATATAGCTGCAAGAAGGAGGAACTGCTGACAGAGAGCACAATAAGGAGCTCTTGCTCTCCAATATCAAGGTTTGAGCACTAGTGCAGAAGCAGAATGGGATATATTTGATCTTCAGAGCCAGGGCAGCTGGAAAAAATATAAAGGCTGGAGTGGCTTGGCAGAGAGGGAACAGTTTGTGGGGGCCTCACATATCACTTTTCCAGGCATCCATCAACTTACAAATTGTCATTTCCTAATCCTTACAGTAGCCTAATTAACTCTGCAAAACTTTCCAGGTTAGACAGGAGAAGAAAAGCAGAAAGATTTCATAACCTACTATCCCGGGGTGAGAGTTTATAGGACAGGGCTTTGGGCAGAAAAGCACAGCCAAACTATTTCCAGAAGGAGCCAAGTTCATTTCTCAGACTTTGAAGCAGGTCCATGAGAGAGAGGGTCCAAGAAAGCAAAAAAAAAAAAAAAAAACCCAGTGAAGGTTATGTTTGGAGAAAGCCATGGCCTTTTTCATTTCTCCAAACTGAAGAAGTCTGTAATGTTTTTCATTCCCTCTCTTCATGCAGCTCAGGGTGACTGGATCTTAGTCACAACCCCTGAAACAGGCCCCCAAAATTCTTTTCTTTTTCACAGGATTTTCTTTTTCTGTGGATGCACAGAAGCTCCCTTCAAGGAGCAACAAGGGACCCTTAGAGTTTGTTGACATAAATTCATTCTGCATCCATAACGCCAGAGAATCCTAAAATCCACTTACTTCACACAATCAAAAAACCCTAGGATTATTAGTTTAAATACAGCTTTCCAGGTGAAGGCACATTAAATGCCAGACTAAAGAGCTTTATACTGACAGCAGCAGCAGGATCACAGTCCCTAGGGCTGGGTGTAGGAGTTTGGCAGCTCAAGACACTCAGACAGATGTCTTCTGCTTCCCACCTTCAGTCATCCAAGTGCCTCTGCTAGTTTGCTGTTCCAGCCACCTGTCTGTTTTGCTGATATGACAAGGCTTGCAAAAATGAAGCAATTTAGAACCACATTTTATCCATTTTCTCCAGGACTGGTTTTGTTCTGATAAATAAAAAGACAGTTTGGTTTATTAAACCAGGAGGGAAAAACAAGACTAGACATTCAGGGAGAAAACAGAGAAGACATCTTACAGAGCCTGTGCAAGACAGAAGAAATAATACATCCCAAAGTTCAGCAAAGCAATAACCTGAAATTTCAAAACTCAAAGTGTATTTGGATTTAATCTTCAGCATATGGACCTACATAAGGTCACTAAAGCAAGCACCTCTACAGAAAATACTCCTGCAGCTTTTCTGCATGCAGTTGACATATAGGTTTTTTTTATTATTTATGTTTTTTCTCATTATTATGAACAGCACCAGGACTCCCTGATAGCTGTGACCCAGGTGATTTCAGTCACACAGAGCACATAGCCATGGTAACAAGTCCAGAGCTGCCTGTTGCTTCTCTTGTCTGTATGGACATGGAAGCGATGAATCTGTCATCAGTATTCACTCACCCCCTCATGGCCACCCCTAACACCTCATAATCTTTAATACACTTGCCCTCACTCTCCCTGAGGCAGCTTTGATGGATCTGTCTCAGAGGTGGGAACCTGGGGAGAGGACTGGACACAGGCTTGGTCTGCCTCTCATTGCCACTTGTAAGGCAGAGAAAAATTTCACTTCAGGCACCCACAGCAGTCAGGAAATCCCAGCCAACCCCCTCTCCCTGAAGCCAGGGCTGTCCCCAGTCTCCATGTGCAATTTCCATGGCAGGAGGCTCCCCCAGACCATGGCCAGGCACAAGGATGGGGTTCTGAGTTTTTTCTGAAGGAGAGAACCAGGATTCCCACCATATTTCCATCTTATTGCATCCCACAGGCCACCAGATGCTCTGCAAAGGGAACAGTTGTCAAAAGGAAGCTGGCAACACACAGCTCACTGATATTTTTTCTCCTTCTTTAGCACCTTCTCTCTTCTTGGTCTTTTCAGACAAAATTCTTTAAAGCTCCAAATGAAAAGTAAATAAGCAGCCCCAGCTCGTTCTGCCTCCTGACAAAAGCTGTAAATACCATATTCCCAGTCATGTGTATTCTCTGAACTTTATGCTGAAGGAGTTTGTGTGCATCTCTAAGGCAGACCATGTGTAATAATTAATATTTCTCTGTTGACCACCTGGTCTGAGGAACCACTACACCCCCTGCAAGCAGTTCAATAGTTACCTACAAGAATCCCATTACCAAGAAGTTATTCCAATTTTTTTAGACTTCAGTATTTCTTGAAGAAAGAAAAAGTATACAAAGGGAATTAAAAATGCCACTACCTCAATCAAACTCTGCAGCATAAATAAAAAAAAAGAAAAAGGGTTACCCTCCACATACTTAAGCTGTCTTATCTGGCTTCACTGTCTCAGTCCATCCTCAAGATTGGCACCAGCTGCTTCCCAAACGTGGTAGATGAGTGATATGCTGAAGTTTCCACCAGAGTGGTCCAAATGCTCCACTGTTCCTGCAGAGGATGTCCTGCCAAGATTTTCCTTCCATTTCCATGCACATACTGCTCATCTCCTTTCTCTTCTGTCCCCAGCTTCACCCCGAGCTCTTTGATGGATAAATTTAAACTCTCATCACTGATTCCACACCAGACAACTGGGCTGGGATGAGGGAAACAGAAAGAAAACACTGGGAGGACACGAACTTCTCTCCTGTACCTGCAAGGTCATTTCCTACACACCCAGATCACAGATCCATCTATTCATTTGTTAAACCAGCAGCATTATTTTGGATTTCCCTTGACCCCCAGCAGTCAGGCAAATCAGGGCACTTTGCAGTCTACCAGCTAAGCTGTATTTCTTACTTCAGTGACTAAGCTAATGCCTCACCTGTATCCCCAGACAGATGTTCTCTTGCTGTAAGGACACTTTGCAGATTTCTACTCAAGCAGGTAAAGACGGACATGAAGCGCTACATGTGAGTACATTTGTCTAATCTGGTGGGTTCTTGGCTTGTTCATCTCCTTAGGACTCCTTTAGAACTTCAGTCAGGAAATAATACAAGCAACCCAAATCGATTTTGGTTTCCCCCAAAGTTCTTCATTTTCCTTGCAGTCCTGGTAAGCCAAATAGCCAGGCCTGGTTGCCATCTGAGCTGGGTGGAAACAGGCACCAACAGGAAATGAAGAAATGTTTACAGTTTATTTACACATATTGGGAGGGGGAAGAAAGGAAAAAGCAGCATAAATCAACTGGCTTTGTGAAAAACTGACAAAAATTAGGGACGAAATGGCAAAATGGTAGCCAGGAGAAAATCACATGTAGAAATCATACCCTGACTACTGCAGCAAATGCAGAGACATTCCTGTCCCTCAGCTTAGAGACAGGCATCTCCTGGCACAACTTCTCTTGTTACTTCCAACTAACCAAGCAATCTGCCAAATCAAAAGCATCATCCCCATCCCTATTATCTCATCATTGTCACCACAACAGCTGAACCTCTCAGGCAGAACTGAAAGTCTTAAATAACAACTCAGGGAATCTGGGAAAATTTGATTACAGAACTTCCTCGTTCTGTGCAAATGTTGTAAATTCTGTGGTGTCCTTGTGATGTGCTAGTATTCAGTAGGTCAGACTTGCATTTTCAGCTCTACTGTACACTCATATCATTGTATTGCTTTGTCTGGATTGTGTTTAATTATTTGTTCATACAACAGTGGCTTCATTATTTCCCTGGGAAGTGAGACTGGATTGTCAGTATATATGGCCACATTCCTGTTTATTTCTGTCAGGTGTTTATGCACTAAAACAACACAGTAATCACAGCTTTCCCCTGACAATTTTCTCCAGCTTTACACAGAAAAGGGCTGGCTGACCACATCTACAAATCTTACAAAGTGTATTTATATTTACAGTAAGCTCACATTCCATAAAAAGCAGTCATAAATACTCTGATCAGAGTAAATGCAATCATCAGCAAATGCATTACTGTAATCTGTCCTGCTCACTGTAACCCACAATTCATTTTTTTCTTTCAGGCACAGATTTCTTTTCAGCTGAGAGCCAAAGCTGGATAAGGGAAATTAAGTGTTTTCATCTTCCATTATAGATGTAGTAACACAGTCTGCAGCTTCCCATTCCTTCTGTGGCTGTAGGTATTGGTATAGCCAAGGATGCACACCCAGCACCTGGAGCATGTGCAGGTGCTGCTGCAGGGCTTCTCCTCCAGCAGCACACTGCATGTTAAAGTAAATTCTGCAGTTTGATTAGAGAGCTTATTGCAGGTAGAATTAAACCTACATTATACCTACTTCTCCTGAAATCACACCTTTGTTTAGTCCATAAATATGTTTTCAAATGTGCCTATTTCTAGGCAATAAACGTTCCTTCAGCAAGGCAGTGCAGATTGCCTCACCCCAGCCCTTGGCAGCCCAGCCTCAGGACACCACACAGCCCTTGTCTCCTTTTGAGATGATGCTGGAAATGCCTCCACCTTGGTTTCAGAGCAAGAAAGCTTTGCTAAGGGCAAAGACCTGTCCTTCACAGTGTACACATCTATCTTTCTCTTACTTTCTAATCTTATACCTAAATCTGCTTTTTCTGTTAAACCCAAACTCAGCTGTATTCTCACTTCATTAAAACCATCCAGCAATGCATCTGTAGCAATCAGGAGCTCACTTCACAGCGCTGCTTTTTGGGATTTGCACTCCAAAGTGCCCTTTATACATTCTTTTCTTCAGAAGCTTTTGCTGCTCTTCTAGATCCCTTAATGATGTGAACACTCTTCTTGAAGTCTGTCAACCAAAAGCACTTTTTGAGTGCCTGCATTCATTACCTGAGGAAAATAAGTTGTGCATGCAACAAGCAGAGCCTTCTTAAGTGAATCCCTATGTTTCTTTGACAGAATAGACTTCTTAAAAAGATAAGATCTGGTGCAGCAAAACTGTGTACTCTCCACTAATGACTTGTTTAACATTACTTAAGGCAGCAGCCTGGTGATCCTCGAAAAAGCAGGATAGCACTGTAAATAATATACATAATAGCACTTCCCATTAAAGTTGTAATTATCCTCCGGGTATCAAGCACGGGTATTATCAGAGCCATCAAGAATTAAGGAAAACAAAACAATCTCTAATGCACTCAGCTGCTTCCATCAGCATTCAGTTTTTTCAGAAACATTTGCTCTCACATTGATATTTGGACTCCTTAGCATAAGTAAATCCCTGTGAACATACCACAGAACAGAATATCCTCTGCTTCTTCCCCTTCTTCATCTTTGTCTTTCCTATCCTCTCACACGTGCTTACAGAATGTTCCATCCTTCTGTTTGTCTAGGTTGTTCCAATACCAAGCTAATGCCAGATTAGGTTTGTTTGTTTGTTTCTTTTGCCCAGGAAAAATATGTCCAAATCCTGGGCATCTTTAACTGGAATATATGAAAAAAATCTTAATTCAGTTGAAACGTCCTTTTTGACTTGACTATTCCTTACACACAGTGCAACATTCTCTGGATTTTTCCTCCTAACTCGTCTCAGACTGAGACCATCAGATAGACAGTCAGTGTATCTCAGGGTAGAACACGTATCCTTAAACCAAAATCAGTCTTCTCTTTATGTTTTCATAGCCCAGAACCAACAGAAATGCAGAGCATTTCTGCACTTTATTAAAGTGAAAAGACCATCAACATGAGGAACATTAGTGGTGGCAGAACAAAAGATTTTTAAGCAGTGTATGAATAGAAAACTAGTCGCCTAAATTGAATTTTCAGCCGAGGACCTAAGAGGCCAAATTTAATCATCCACCTCAAATTATCACACAAGTCAATGCTCTCTATTCTCTCACTGCAAGGGAAAGCTGCTGCTTCTCCTCCTCGTCTGTGAGGCTGCCAAGCTCTGCTCTGTTCTGCCAGCATGAGCAAAACTCTTCAGAGTTTGGCAAAACTCTGCCAGTGCAAATCTTCAGAGGAAAAAGCCACATATTTTTGCAGGTCTGTGAAACAAATGTGATGGGCAGGAAGATTTCCTCACTGTGTCAATTTATGAAGGCACAGAGAAGGTGGGAGGGATAATGGGGAGAGACTCCATCCAGCAGCTATAGATGCATGCCTGATTAGATTTATAATTCCCTCTCCAAACTCAAATCTGAGTCTGTTCATAAACTAATCCTTATCCCCCACCCCTCTCTACAACAATATAAAAGTCAAGGAATGGATAGGGATGAATTATAAAAACAGTTTTCACAAAATGCCTCAGGATGATAGAGCTGAGAATGCTCTGTGGTCTCTGGAGATAAATTCTCTCAGACCATCTCCCTTACTGTGTCACAGAAATGTTGTTTGCTTGGTATTAGGTTTAAAATGAAGGCAAGAAGAAAATACTTCAACAAAACTCTACGCCACTCATGGAAGGAGTTCTCCACAAGAGCCATGTGGTTTTTTTTGTTGTTTTTTTGTTTTACCAGGGGTGCCAGAAAAATATGTTGGGAATGTTGGAAATAACAGAAAGGGAACTGAGAATTTACAGTGTAAATGATGGTGCTGGGTTTTGTGCATATCTCTGCACCACAACTGTATGATTTAGCTTTGCCCAAAGATGTACTTCGAGCCCGTGCCCAAAGGTGCAAGCCTTGATTGTGCACAGTGCAGGGAGCTGGCAGCCTTGGAATTACAGAGACACAAGCAAACACTTACAAACTTTTAAGGAAAAAAGACAGAGAACTGGACAGACTAGAAGACAGAGCCTCCAGGACCCAGGAAATTTGTGTGCATGCCTCTGAAGTTGCAATATTTAAACAAACAGAAAGCTTCCTCTCACCTCTAGCCCAAACATCCAAGCAAGGCACTAACATTTGCCACAACTTGTGATGAAAGGGAGCTGGGCACAGGCTCAGATGAAAATTCCCAGGACAGGGAAAAAAACCCAACCAAACAGTTTTACATCTTGCTGAATCCATTTCGCTCTGCAGCAGCAAAAGGCAGCTCTGCCACACAGCAGAAGGTGGAAAACAGGAGCAGGGATTTTGTCTGCTGCTGCTGCCCCCAAACTGCAGACTGAGCAGCCTCAGTGATAACTTGCAGGACTCAGACACCCACTGATGGGCTTATCCAAAGCAGCAAAAAAAAATAACAGGAGCAGGGAAAAAAAATTAACAGAAGCCTCTAATAATTACTTGCCTGTTTCTAATAAGTTTTTTGTAAAATATCTGGGACTAAATATATTCAATTCTTTTTATATTCAAAGACATTGTAAGTGAAGAGGTTTTGAATGGACTTTTTACAAGGGCATGTAGTGACAGGGTTTTGACTTTAATCTGAAAGAAGATAGGTTTGGATTGGCATCCCAGCTGTCCATCAGTATGAATGAAATGGCAACTGCCTTGGCAACACCAGCTTCACCACCAGCACATCACAGAACCAAGCTGAAGAACCCTAAATCACTTCCTGCACTGTGGCTCTGCAGTTACAACCAATTCTCTCTGGAAAGGCTGTTTTCCAGCAAGTCATGTACAACATTGTCTTTAACAACATTTTCCTGTAACAGTATAAGGAGGCAGTTCTGCTAATGGATTTTTACCTACTTTTCATTACTGTTGCTAAGAAGAAAGTGCTAAAAGTAATTCCTGTGCTAAGAAGAGGATGAAGAGTGGGAGGGAATGGCAGACATAAGTCTGTTTTTCCTCACCTTCATGAATATCTGCCATTCTTTCTATATCACATTATCATCAAGAGTGCTTATGATGTCACCACGCGGCTGAAAAGAACTCCTGTTTCTCTTCCCACAAGTTTTTAATTCCAAATTTCTACCTGATAGCTATAGCTGATGAAAAAAAACCTCTTAACTCTTTTCCCATAACTAAACAGATCTCTGCAAAAATGGTTTCCTGCACCTGGTCTCAAACAGGCTGAAGTAGAGAAGGTTTCAGGGAGCTCTTATAACACCTTCCCGTACCTAAAGAGGCTACAAGAGAGCTGGAGAGGGATGTTCAACAGGGGTATGTAGTGATAGGATAAGGGGGAATGGCTTTCAACTGGTAGGGAGCAGGTCTAGATGAGATACAGTAATTTCACGATTATAAACCGCACCTGATTATAAACCGCACGTTACAATACAGAGTGTGATAAAAGGTATCTGTTCTATCACCATCTGTTGAGGGTGGGGGGAATGATCCTTATCTCCATGGCAGATATTATCTGCTAATGGGCCATCCATTGAAACCAGGCAGGGCATTGTTCTTTATCTTTTCACAACCCATCCTTCCTCCAGCCAGTCATTGTCTGCTCATGGCCATTGAGTCCCACTGTGGGACTGATAAAATTACTGCATCCCATTGGAAGTTGCTCCAGCCAGGGGGAAGAGCCCAACATTTCTTACCAAGATAAAAACAGAGGTTTTGGGACATTAAGGGAGCCCCTTTCTCCACTGGACTCCAGAGGAAAACCGGATTCCTCCACATCCCCACTGGAGCTCCGGAGGGAAACTGCACCTTGTACAGGAGCACTGCTCCAACTGAGCCACATCTGTCACTGCAGGAGGATGCAGCCACCATGGAATGGGACTGCTACCAACACCCTGCCTGACGGGGTGTCAGGTTGTACTCTGACTTTGTCAGGGTTTGCTGTTTGTTTCTTTGTAGTACTGTATTTCTATTTTAATTTCCCTAGGAAAGACCTGTTATTCCTAATTCCCATATTTTTGCCTGAAAGCCCCTTGATTTCAAAATTGTAATAATTTGGAGGGAGGGGGTTTACATTCTCCATTTCAAAGAGAGGCTCCTGCCTTTCTCAGCAGACACCTGTCCTCCAAACTAAAACAGCAACTTTTCATTCTTTGTCCGTATATAAGCCACACCTGATTAGAAGCCGCACTTCAGGGTCAGACCAAAATTTTAGTCAAACTGGTGCGGCTTATAATCGTGAAATTAGTGTAGGATGCATTACAAACCATGGATTTATCAAGTTCTCTTACAAGAATCCTAGGCAACAAACAATTTGAGGCACAAAATTCTCTCAAAAGCCTTTGCTGCCATCTCATGGCATATTTGGAGAAAGCCAGCCCAGCTCTGGCTTTGAGGAGTGCCACAGCCTCATCAGGCATTCACAGCACCTTCCTAGTGCAAGGACTGCCCCAGTGTCCTTCAGGAGCAGAGCTGCTGCAAGGTGATTAACCACCTTCATTAATGTCTTCGGATTGTGGGGAGCAGGCTGAAACCAGGCACCCTGCATGACCAACTTAATGTTTAAATAAAGAAAATAAGCAAATGGAGGTGGCTAGAACACAAGACAACGTTGTGCTTACAACCACTTTCTTCCCATTTCCAAGCTCTGAAATGAATGACCTAAACAAAAAAAATTGCCATCATATAGAAATATCTACAGAAATAAAAATCGATGACATTCAAGCTACTAAACACTCCAAAAAGCAAAATAAAAATCACTAGGGGAAAACAGGTACTCAAAAATCAGCTGTCAGCTTGTATCTAGGATTTATGTACAATACACTGTCCTTCCCCTGCCTGCCACTCTGGCATTCATTAGTGTGTAATTAAGATGATTCTGTAAGGTGCTGACCCAGGGCTTCTCCAAAGCACCTCAAAGCATTTTTCACAGCTTCTGCTGTTCTTGGACAGCAGGTACCTTGTCAGCACAGCAGACAACCCAGATTTCCACTCCCATTGCAACATTTCAGTGCCCACTTCAGCCCAGTTGTGACTGTGCAGGCGAATTAAGATTTCTCCTTTACACATAGATATACACACCTTGCTGGAAACTCAGCCCTGACAGTGTTCTGCAACAGAAGCTGGTTTTGAACACATTTTCTTGTGAACACTCACATCCCAATGTGACACTTAGTCCTGTATCTGCTGCCCATCTGCCCCGTGGCACTGAGCACAACCTCAGCAGCTGCACTCCTCCTGGTAAAACCCCACCCACCACCCTCCCAGGCAAAAGGGAAAATGCTACTAGAACACATTATAAACAAATTTCCCTGAGAAAAAGCCATCTATAGAGTTTTTCCACTCAGCTTGCTTCACTTGAAGCTGAGACTTGCTATTTTAGTTCCTTCAAGGCTCACTGTATTTTGAATAAAGGACACCAGTCCTGCAAACCCTTTCATCAGAGGCACTGACTATTTAATTTTACAGTTGTGCCTCTCTTCCACAAGGAATACAGAGAATTCATTAGTAGTCACACATCAGAGAGGGCATCCACCTGTTCTCCTCTGGCAATTGTATAATTCCACAATCATTTCTTATCAAAGAAACTTTTCCCTTTAACTTCCACACAGTAATTGCCCATGGCTTTTCTTCCATTTATCTCACATGAAGAAAGGGAAAGACTGAAAACACAGTTATGTGGAGGGTTGCTCTGGTTTCCTTTAAACAGCAAGACACAGGATATGTGGAGAGAAATATGTAATTGTAGTCCTGAAACCATGGAAAATAAAACTCCAGGAAAAAGTATTCCAGTGGGCAAGTGACAAGCACACACTAGAGGAGGGAGAAGTTGGACATTCCAGGTGTCACTGTTCTCTCTCTATATATATATTGCTCCTTCTCTCACTTTTTAAATTCCTGTTTGCCATTTTGTTATTAGTCCCCACACAGTAAACAACATGCTGCAAATCCTGGCAAAAATGAACTGCTGAAAGGGTTATTCATCCCTCTGAGAGACTGCTCTGTGCAATGAGAGCTACATGCTCTGCATTCTGTGACTAAGACACAGTCCCATGCGTTTTCCCTGCTCAATCAAGTGTGCAAAGAACTGTCACAATGGTTCTTGATGCCAAGGAAATAAAATTTAGGGTAGAATGAAAAACCTGAGTTGTATTTCAATGGCATTGTGCTTGTACCTGTTGTTTCATTTTTTTTTTCCTACTCTTGGTATTTTATTTGTTTTTTAAATCTTTATTGACAATTCATTAAAACCTCATCCTCCCTCTCAACAGAAAAAGAAAAGCGAGTTGTTATTGTAACTGTCTAGATAATTGTTACTGAATTGTCAAACTCTTAGAAGTGGCTATACATCTTTCATGTCAGACCACTGGGACTGACACAAAAACATTTCCAGGCTTCTGCAGGGTTTGGTGGTTTGTTTTTTTCCTTCCTCACATTTAGACGAAGACAAAAAAAAAAGAACAAATAAGTCAAAATGATAAATTATGACAGGAAAGAAAATCAACATTTGAATTGCTTGATGCAAGAAAGACCATGGGGCTTCAGAAAAGATTAGAGCAGCGTCAAGCAAGAACTGAAAGTTATTTAAAAGTGATATAAACCCTGTAGGATCTGCAACCCCACCATTGTTTCCGTTTGGAAAATCAGTTATCAGAAGCTGCAATTAGCCTTAATTGAATTCTGCCTTAGCAATACCTAGAATTTTAATTGACTGGGAAGATGATCATAAATCTCTGTTCCAAACAGAGCTGGGCCATGAACAATCCCCAGAAGAGCCCAGCAAAGTGCCACAGAGAGGGACCTGCTTATTCTGCTGCCAAGGCTGCCTCCAGACCAAAAAACAAACATTCAGGAGGGAAAATCCCAGCAGAAAAAGCCAGTCCAGCCAGTTTGTTGCTGGGTGTTTAGCTTCTGCTTGAAGCACATTGACACCCTTGCTAATCCATGCTGGGCTCTGTTTTGCACATGTTTGTCTCTCTTGCTCCCTTCCAGGCCAGGTTACTTCCAATCTGATATTCAGCTGCTCTGCAGATGTGGACTTTGCAAAGAAAACTCTGCAAGGTCACTGCACTCAGGGTATTGAGCTGCAGTGCTTTTCACATGTTTAATTCCTTGTCAAAACCTGCCCAGTCTCAGATTTAGACAGGAATGGCTGAGCAAAAGTTGTGAATTGGGATGGTTTTGCTGACTCTGTGAAATTGCTAGTAAAGGAAGCAGGGCAGCTGAGTGACAGAGCTGGAAAACATATTACAGGGAAGTTAAGCACTGTACCAATCAAAGAGGCCAGCAAAGAATATCAACAAGATTGGGATAAAATCAAGACATTTTAATAGACCAAGGGAAAATCAGACATCAATCTAAATCCTTTTTCAGGATCAGAAGGGTGCAAAGAGGAGACAGAAAGAACCCAACTGCAGTTATCTCATGTATAGAGATGTCCCATCTCACAGCTAGGACTCAGGGCTCAGAGAGAGAGAGAAGCAAAATGCCAACAGTGTGCAGAAAGATAATTTCCAGACCAGGAAGTGTCAGGTCATGTCCCAGTCATGGGAGGGAAAGGCACATGTTCAAAAGCACCTGCCAGCTCCACTTGCTCTTCCCATGCCACTGCCCTGCTGACATTCAGAGCCCTCCCTGGGTTGCATTGCATTGTAAAATATCCTGATCCAAGCCCAGACAGCCTTCCAATATTACTATATGGCTCCATTTTATACAGTATCTTTGATAAAGCAAGTTATCATTTTTCTGGTGATTCACTCATGAGCAATGGGCAGAGTTTCCCATTTGATGGTAACAGCCATAAATTGACAACACAGATATATCAATTGCATCTCCACAGCACCCAAATATAGACCTCTAGAGGCTTTGTTGTTGTTTTCCTCAGCATACCAAGCATGTCTCTTTTAAAATTATATCCAGCTTGTTTGATGTCACGGATGGTCTATTTCTCCAGCAGCAAAATATCCACTCTGTCATCAGATTCTGAGCTGAAATCAATCCAGAAGTGCAATGTCAGTGCAATAATGACACACTTTGGAGGAATAGATCATTGCTTACCTCATCACAAGAGGTAAGGCTGCAACAATAATTTGGAGCACGTCTCCCTGTAATCAGCAGCACAGGACTGTGCATGATCCCTGTGTGTGCTCCCTTTTAAGTGCCCATGGATATTTGATGCTCACCTACAAGGGCTGCATAATGGAGGCAATACATCTTCAGTGCAGAAAAATGACAGTCAGAATGAGAAGGCTAAACCAATTCATCACTTAATGCACAGCGTTCCTGGGCTGCAAGCAGGGCACTGCAAACCAGAGGATGGATTGCAAACAGGATGACACCACCCTATGGACTGTCAGTTGCATTATTATAAATAAATACCCATTCATTCTGGAGCCTGTGCTACTGCAGAGAATAGATTATATCTCAGGTACACAGTAAATATCCCGTTGAGTGCAGGGTCTCTTCCCAGCCAGAAGATGAGTTTTGCCTCACATAACACGGTTTTGTAAGCAAGATAAGGAAACAGAGAAACACCAAGGGATGGGGAGATTTGCAAAAAGTTCTGCTGATGGCTTTTTCCATGAAGGACATGCTAAAAATTCAGTGAGTTGATGTTAGAGGTTGGTTGAGGCAGGGGGGGCAATTGCAAAAGGCTTGTCCTTGCTCCTGGAAGGGAGAAAGCTTTCCCAAGTCCCCCAGATGCCACTGAGACCAAAGCAAACCTTTCTGGTATCAGAAATTCAGTGTTTCTGAGTGTTGGAGGGGCTGCCAAGTGCCAGCTGAAGCCCACCAAAATGTGGAGGAGGCAATGGCATATCCTGTCCTTATAATTCTACCTGCAACAATTACAGTTGTAACTCCCGTGGAGATGTTCTGCTAATGGGCCATCCATTGAAACCAGGCAGGGCATTGTTCTTTATCTTTTCACAACCCATCCTTCCTCCAGCCAGTCATTTTCTGCTAATGGCCATTGAGTCCCACTGTGGGACTGATAAAATTACTGCATCCCATTGGGAGTTGCTCCAGCCAGGGGGAAGAGCCCAACATTTCTTACCAAGGTAAAAACAGAGGTTTTGGGACACTAAGGGAGCCCCTTTCTCCACTGGACTCCAGAGGAAAACCGGATTTCTCCACATCACCACTGGACCTCCAGAGGGAAACTGCACCTTCTACAGGAGCACTGCTCCAACTGAGCCACATCTGTCACTGCAGGAGGATGCAGCCACCATGGAATGGGACTGCTGCCAACACCCTGCCTGATGGGTGTCAGGTTGTGCTCTGACTCTGTCAGGGTTTGGAGTTTGTTTCTTTGTAGTACTGTATTTCTATTTTAATTTCCCTAGAAAAGAACTGTTATTCCTAATTTCCATATCTTTGCCTGAAAGCCCCTTGATTTCAAAATTAGAATAATTTGGAGGGAGGGGGTTTACATTCTCCATTTCAAAGAGAAGTTCCTGCCTTTCTCAGCACACACCTGTCCTCCAAACTAAAACAGCAACTTTTCCTTCTTTGTCCATATATAAGCCACACCTGATTATAAGCCGCACTTTGGGTTCGGACCAAAATTTTAGTCAAAATGGTGCGGCTTATAATCGTGAAATTACTGTAACTATGCAGCTGCTGCTGTGCCCAAGGGCTTGCTGGCAGCCCCAGCCTTCCCACCACTTCCAGGGTGAGCCCAGAATCCCTGCACTCAATGAAGCCAGCCCCAAGCTTTGTCTCAGAGCTGCCTGACAGCTGGAAAAAACATATAATAGAAACTGCAGCAAAAAAATAAACAGCTGTGATGTCCCAGCACCCTCCACCCCACCACCCACAACCAAGGAATTGTCACCTCTCCCTGCTAGCAGCTTCAGCAGGGCATTGCCACGTACTCAGACTGAAGAGATGCAGCACACAGCAGCACTGATGCTGCATTAAATAAACAAGTGGCATTGCAAATAAAACTCCTGACCATCATTTCATATTTGATTATTATAAATATGTAACTCCTTTTCCCTAATTGAAACTAAGCTGCTGCAGAGTCCACCATGGAAGTCACTAAAGATTTGGAGAGTATGTGCTGGAGAAGACACAATGCTCACCAATCCAGGTGTTTTGGGAAAGTCCCTGCTTTGCCCTACACCTACAGGTGTAGGTGTGGAGTCAGCCCAGCTGTGCTGTGCTCTCTGAGCCAGCTCACACCAGACACCATCCATAAAGTGATGCAGAGTTCGTGCTGAAAGCTACAGAACCATACACAAAACCCATCCATGACCTCAAAACATCAGGCATATGAGCTTGTGAGGTTTTTCCCTTTCAAACAGGCCAAGGCCATGTTTATTTTCCTGTCATATCCCACTGTTTTCCAGCTGAGGGAATAAATACATGCAGAGTTTTTGTAAGCAGGGCCAGCTCTGCCCTTTACTTGACACCTCACCTGGAAATGCAGTGGTATTTCATTTATCCTGCTTGTCTCAGGGTTAATTTTTGCAGCAGCCAGGAAGGGCATATCATTTGCATCTGCAATTATGCCATGGACATAGGGTGGTGCCATTTCTCCAGTGGTGCATGGTCACATCACCCTGGATTCCACGTGGAGAGCAGTCACAAATTAATTGTGCATCAATCTGCACACTCTGCTATTAGTATTGTTGTAACTGTTTTTCCTATTCCTTTGCTTTTTCCTGTGAGTTGTTCTTAACTCTGTGCCTCCAGTTCTCCTCTCCATCCTGCTGCAGAGGGAACAGGAAGGAAGGAAGGAAGTGAGCAGTTTGTGAGTTGCTTCAGCAGGAACACTAAATTGTGTGGTGAGCAATCACATGTAAATAGTTCGCCTATCTTTTAACTCTGTTATTAGGGTCTTGTTGCTACTGTTAGTTTTCTTATTCTATTGCTGTTTCCAGTAAATTGTGATTTTTATAGCTTTTTGTGCCTTCAGCTCTCCTCTCCATTTCATCACAGGAACAGCAGAGAGAAAGTGAGCAAGCAGCACATGGTCTGGGGTGTGAGAGTGGGAACATTAAACATTCCTAAACCTCAGAATTCCCAGACCCTGGAAATGGAGCTGGTCTTTATCATGACTCTCACACATTGAATTGAAGGTGACAACACAGGAGGTAAGGGTTCTGAGAGGGGCAATGACAGCTGAGAATGGTACAACCACTGTTCCATGAATGGTGATTTCCTACACTGACAGGAGCAGCCAGTATGGCAATTACAGAAGGTTTGGTGATAATGAGAGCTGGGCAACCACCAGCACCCAGACAGGCTTTCAGTCAGTTGTGGTGTGTTTCTCTTCTTGCACATCTGCCCTGCACTGTACAAGGAATAAGTGCTCCCAGGATTTCTATATCCTGACACCAGCCCAGGATGCTGCCCTTTGACAGTGCCCTAAAGAAGCCCCAAGTGAAAATCAGACCTTTGCTTTGCTAGACTTTGGATCTTGAATGGCACCACAGGAGGGATGCTCAGTTAGGTCACAGATTGCAAAACAGCCTTTCACCTCCAGGACACACATTCAAGCCTCGCTGGAGTTGCTAATGATCAACCACTCTGGCTTCAGTGTGTTTGCCAGCCTGTTTTTGTTTCACAGGTTTGCTCTGTGCTGCCTTGATGCTGGTCACTGGGCTGCCTCTGAGCTGCCTGGACAGTCCTCCCAACATGAATTTTAATGCCCAGGGCTTGTTGTCTGTTCAGGAGGAATTTTCTGCTGACCTGGACTCAGCTCAGTGGAGGGAAAATGGATTGTTTTGAATTAATTGTTAGGTTCTAATTTCCTGAAGTGAGGAGTCTTTCATAGGGCAGTTTCTGCTCCCTTGCAAAGGACAAGTTATTCAAAACTGTCCCTTGTCCTTCCAACAGACAGAAACACTGAAATGACCCCAGAAATATCTTTGGGGGTTCTTTAATATCACAAGTGTGGATCTATTGCACGACTCTTTCACTGCCCTCACCTTGTCAGTCACTGAGTGCATCCCTACTTTATGTTAAAAAGCCAAGGATGAAATATCACCTAAACAGTGTCAGCAGGATCTCAGAAGGGTCCTGGGCAGCTCACCAAACAGCCAAGAGATGACAAAACCAGCATTTCCTAGACCATTGCTGCACTTCTCTGCCTGCCCCATGCCACACACCCAGGAGCAGGAGATGGAGGTGGCACATCCAGGTCTGACTGGTGACAAAAGCACCAAAACAGGCTGAAGAGAAGCTGAGGGAGACTGGCAAAGGCAGTGAAGGGACTCAGAGGACAGCCCTGACAGCTCCCTGAGGACAGGAAGCATGCCTTGCCAAGCAGAGAGATGCTTTCACCCTGCAGGGATCAGCTCCCGGTCAGACTGCCTCTGCAAACTGTCTTCTGGACTTAAAGCTATGGAAAGTCTGTCAGGGAGAGCCCTAATCAATCCCCTGATATCCCTGGGATAGAGGTGAAACTAGAGCTGCTTTCAAAAAAGAAAGTAGAACACAATAAAGGCAGAAAGTACAGCTGCTCTCTGAGGAAAACAGCAGATTCACCCAGACTCCAGGGAATACCCATGGAGGGAAGAGAACCTTTCCATGTCTGCTGTCCCTGGAAGGACAAAAATCTATTCACAATTAAATCTATGCTTGATGCAATTCACGTAGGTAATTCACAGACGAGTTTGCTATCCAATAAGCAGGTCATTTTTGCAGGGTAATAAACCTAGGCACAGCCCAGGTGGCCTTGCCATGACTTGTTTTCATTACCTGGGCACAGCCAGGAGAGGACATAGCCCTTGGGGAGAGGCCAGTTCCCAGCCCTTATCTTCATGGCCCAGTGTTGGCAAAACCTTGAGCTTTGCCTGGGCAGGGCAGAGGGGTCAGGGGCTGCTCAGCCACTTGCAGATGGCAGGAGAAGCCCAAAACTCCCCCAAGATGGCCAGAAGGAAGAGTCCAGTTTTGTGCACATGAATTTCAGGCTTGCTGACTCCTGCTGAGGCTGGTCAGAGCTGAGCAAAGCCACTGGGGAAAGGCAGGGTGCGAGTGGGGCAGAGGGCAAAGCCCCCAAAGCCCTGCCAGCAGGGTTATGAAAGCCTGTGCGGGTCACAGCGGTGACAGGGACATTGCACAAGCAGCAGGGCTGGTGACGCAGGCACAGCTGGCTCCTGGCCAGGGCTGGGTGGCACCAGGATGTGGCAGCAGCCTGCAGCCCAACCGGAGAGCCTGCACTGAGCACACCCCCGGGGAAAGTCCAGCCCTGGGCTCGGCTGCACGGTGACAGCCCCTCCTCAATCACGGATTTATAGCCTGGGAAGTGATGACTGGCAGGTTTCTCTGCCGAGGCACCAAGCACCATGAAACCAGGGTAACAGAGCGTGAAAAATCAAAGTTGCATTTACTGCCAAACAGGAAAACTAGCTTCATTTTACAGTGCCCAGCCAAGGGTCCTTGGCATCCCTCTCTCACACCACAGCTCTCCATCACTTTGCTTTTCAACAGGAGCCCAGAGAGCAGAAATTAAAGAAAAATGATGTCAGGAAGACTGTCCTTATCATAGCCTAAGATATCCCAAAGCTGTCATTGGGAAGGAGGATGGATCTTCAGCCCCTTGGAGCATCAGGGAGCAGCACTTGCAGATCACCTCTGACTGGGCACCAGTGACCATGAAAGGTGCTCCTGCACAGCCCAGACCCGCTCCTGTAGCCTCTACATGCCTGTGTGCCAGGAATTGCATCAGAAACTCTGCAGGGGCAGCACCTTCACTGATTTGGGCTCTGGAAGGACCCTGCAAACCCTGCACTCACTCCCATTAGCCTCAGGCTCTGAACAGAGGCAGGTGAGCCACTCATGCATCACAAAGTGTTCCAGGTCTTTCCAGCAGGTCAGGAAATGCCAGCCCTGCCAGGCCTGACCTTTCTAAGGATCCCTGAAAATCATGTCACCATCTGACAGCTGCTCAAAAGTTACAGCCACGTCACACCAACATCCTAGAAGGAAAATGTGTTCATTTCTGTCTCTCAAAAGGCAGATAATGGCTGAATGGAAATGTTTGCTAAATGTACTCAGTGGAAATGAATGATCCTCCCCTTGTTCAGATACAGGTGAGCATTGCAGCTCAAGTGGTTGCACTGGCTCCAAGGAAAAGCTATGCACTGGCTCCTTTCAAAGTCACTAGGACACACAGAAGGAAAATAAAATGGCTTTGCCCAAAAAAAGGCATATAGCAGGTCCTTGGAACATAAATAAGTATTCAAAAAATTATGAAGTGTCAGAAAGTAGATTCAGAGAGGCACTGAGCAAGTCAAGACAAAGTCTGGCTGCCTCATGTAGAAGTCTTGGAAATTTTGATTCCACAGGCAGACACCTCTTAGACAGACACCTATTTCTAAATACCAAGTACTCTATTTAACCATCCCCACTGTCGTGTATATTCATATCTGAGATGAGGTGACATGCATGTTTCTTTAACAGGATGTCAGAAGTGTCACTATCATTCCCTCTTCCTTAACTGCCTGGAACACTTCACCACCTGCTACCCAGACTTGCTGCTGGGTAGCAAAACAGATATTGGGATCAAGTGGCAGAGCTCCACTTTGTGAAATGCTTTAGTGACTGAGATGCTTGGCAAATGAGAGCTGAGGGCTTTGGAAAGCTATCTCAGCTATCTACAGCAATGCTGCCTGTTGTAAACACCCAAATCTCTGCCCTACTTCACCTCAGCTGAACTTGATTCAGGGCTGCCTCCCTCACACCTACCATGTCTGCCACTAGTCCTGGCTCCCAGCTTCTTCCCAGGAGCCCAAAATCCAGGTGAGGCGGGGAGGGGAGAGCAGGTGAGCACTCCCAGCCTAATGCCCAGGGAGGGAGGGAGCCCCACAGCAGGCTGGTGGTGGGGAGGTGCAGGGCTCCTGGTGATGTGACAGGAGAAAAGGGCACAAGGCATCCCACAGGAAAGCATCCAGGCACTGCTGATGGGATAAGTCAGGTGCTGGATGTGTGTGCACACCAGGAAATTCAAACCCACCACACTCACAGCCTGTGTGCTGCACAGGACCAGAGTGCCACAGAGCTTCTCCTGTGATCCTCTGTGACACTCCAGTGACTGCTGCCCATCCATCTCCCCTGAGACGGCACCTTCTGAGCCTGCCTTTCCAAGCTGAAAATGTTAGAGCAGCAGTACCAAACACTTCCCTGACACAGGGATGACAGGCTGGGAAGTGACTAAGGAGGTGGAAGGATCATTGTCCTCAGGTTATTACTAATCCCAAGAAAGGAGGCTTTGAGGAAATCATTGCTTTTATTAGATGCTGGGAAACCTTCAGCCAAAGCCATATTTTTTAGTAAATAACCTGCTGGTCCCGAGATTTCCACAGCATTGGAAAAGGATTAACAGTTTGGGCAGGATGTCTGAAACATGGGTGTCTCCAGGGTAAGATCAGGCCAAAAGAACAAAGAAAAGAGCATTTTTCACAGCCTATGCACCCTTTCATCTGGAATCCTTCTCTCCATTTGCTCACTGTTCCCAGCTTGTGGAAACATCAATCACGTGCACATGGGGTAGCTGAGATCAATTCCCAAAGAAACTCCTCTCTTTTCACTAAGTCACATGCACCTAAAATGAATCATTCCTTTTGTTCATTTTCAGAAGGATTTTATTTTCCATAGAAGGCTAGTAGGGCTTCTGAATCAGCCCAAGGAGTGCCAGGCAAACACTGACTCACATTTTGGAGTTAATCACCACTCTTCCCAATGCTTGGAACAGAACAGTGTGTGTGGAAAACAGATTCATCAGGGACTTCTTTTTCTTTCACAAATGCCTTTTTTATTGTCATGCAAGCATTGGTACACATGGCTAAGGAAAGCCAGCTCCCAAAAGAGCAGAGAAAAGCACATGCAGTACAGCAGGAAGCAGGAAACCTCCTGTCCTTACTCCTTGGAGATCACATGAAGAGGTGGTTTGGCCTGAATCCAACTTCTTGAGTCACCAGAAAAATAAAATTAATAACAAACATATTGCACTGCCATTCATTAGTTACTTAAGGACTGCTAAGCTCACTAGGTGGTGAGCAGCTCCAAGAAATCTGCTGGAACAGGAGGTGAGGAGGATGAGCAGCCAGCTCTGGGGGAAACCCAAGGTTTTTTCCATGGGGCAGGAGTGCAGAACACAGAGCCATGAGCATAAGATGCACCTGAATGCCAGCAAATGCCTGACAGGAGCTGAGGACTTGGAGCTCAGAGAGGTTTGTGGGATCTCCTGACAGGACACAAAGCCAGCAGCTTTCCCTGTCACCAAGTCTCTTATCTGTCAGCAGCAAAACCCAGGCTACCAATCCCCTTGGCCACCACTGTCAGGGATTTTCTTCACCAAATCCCACCAGAAACGGCAGGGCCATTGGGACAGCTCATGGATTCCTTGGATCACCAACCACTCCTTCCTTCCAGAACTATCTGGTCTCCTGAAAAAAGGAGAAAAAGCTGGTTACAGAGGTTCATGCACAACAAGCATAGAAATAAACTCTCAGTCACAGGTTTGCCCTTCTGACAAGGGTGCCCAGACCTGAGAGCAGACAAGCCCAGCCAGGTGCAGAGCCCTGCAGGGAACCAGAGCTCCCAGTCTTGCCTCTGGCTCTCCTGTGTGTATTTACAATGGGAAGGATGTGAATCAGAGCTGAGAGATCTTCAAGGAATGGCCCACGTGCTTGGAAACAGAGAAATCCAGGCTCCAGCCTGAGGCAAGGCTACTTCACTTTACAGAAAATAAAACTGAAAAAGTTATGGGGTACTAATTACCTACCTGTTGTTTAATTATCTTTCTTGGGGTTTTTAGTTTGTTTGGCAGCATTTACATCACAGTATTTTGCTTAGGGAGGGCTAGATGAGCCTACACACAGCCAGGTGTAAGTTTAGGCACCAAGATCTAGGAGCCACCTTTGAAACTGCAGCTGCTCTATAAATGACTTTTTGAAGAGAAAAGCAGCATTGAGAGAAAAACACCATCAGCAGAGGGCTTGTGAGACTACCACCATCTATGGAAATGAGTTACAAAGACAAATAGGTAAAATTACAGATGAGAATAACAGAATTAGGACAAGCCTCCAGGGATGAAATCAGAGCCAAGAGGGTTCAAAGCATCAAAATGGTTCAAGGGATCAAACCCAGCTCTAGAAATGAGACAGAGAAGTCTGAACAAGGAAGCAAATCAAGTAGATGATGGGCAGAAAGAAAAGCTAACTCCATCATCCCAGAAGACTCCAGATATTCTCCCAAATTGTCTCTGAGCCCCTTCCAACAAGTGCCTGCCAAAATCCAGGCAAGAAGAGTGGTACCAGGTGATGAAAGAGAGACAAACAATGCACCTGCCTTCAAAGGGGAAGCAAAGCTCCTTGCACCATGAAAATTGTGATGAAGAACCACCTGACAATGACAAATGTGGCTGGAATGGAGAGTACACAAAGAAGAGCAAATCTGTGTGGGCTGTATGCAGGAGACAGTGGGGAGGAGCTGGGGCAAGGAGAGGCTTGAGGAGAGCACAAATAACAAAATATTTAGAAGACATGATGTGAAAGAAGCACGTTTCTTTTTTATAGGGGAACATAAACATCAGGCCCATGAAAAGGTCTGCAAGATTAAAAGACTGCTAGAATGAGGACAGGAATCAACCAATGTTGCCCAAACCAAGGTGCACTTCCTGCACTGGGGAAAGCAGGATTAGCTGTCATGCTTAGGAAAGATAAGAACCTAGAAAGTCAGAGATCTTATGACATAGCAGTGGAAAAGATGAGTCCCATCTTCCTGATGGCACCTTGCATTTGCTGCCAGCCCTGGAAGCCAGTTTAGTCCCTGGAAAGGTCAGAACTCCATTTTCTCTGTACCCAGAGGCATGCCTACATATGTGCCCAAAAACCAAAACAAACAAAAGTTTTTTGGGAGCTCAGGGAGGTTGTGAAATCCCCTTTGCTTGCAGATTAGGACAAGGTCACGTCACCCACACAGGCAGGGAATTAATTCATCCTGACAGCACAGAGATAAGATTCTCTCCAAAACCTGACTTCTGCTAGCAGTGGAGCCCAGCCAGTGGTGGACTGAGACAGCTCTTCAGAGGTTGCTCTGGAATGGTCCTTTTTAATGCTTGCACCATACTTTTGAGGCTCACTGTTCATTCATATTGACCAGTTGTTGAACTGCCTGGCATTGCAGAGGTGGGTCGGTGGCTCCATCTGGTTAATGTGACAGGACTAGGGCCCCTTTTCCTGGGTGTCCCCCATCCTGTTGGTGCAGTGGGCTGCTGGAGCTGGGGAGCTCCAAGAGAGGGACACCCCCAGCACCCAAACAAAACCTTCCTGATGGTCCTGGAGGTCTTTTCCCCCTAAATGACTCTACTATTCCCTGTTGTTTCCAGAAGATGGCTATAACCACCCTAAAAAAAACCAAAAAAAAACAAACAAAAAAAAACTTGTCAGCAGGCACTGGAGCACCAAAACACAGGGAACACAGGGATCAGCTGCTGTGCCCTAATGCCATCCTTCTGGCAAGGGAAAGCCTGAGAAAAACAGGTTGCTTAAGCAGGTCTAATGCCATGCTGCCAGCTTATCCTAGCTCCAGCAGCAGCATCCCTCACATGGGCACTGCCTACCCCAGGCTCCCTCGGTAGTTTATCAAACATTCTGGGGAGAGGAAAAAAAAAAAAAAAAAAAAAAAAAGTCATCTTTTCAGAAGGAAGCCTGTTCAGACTAGCTGCGGGCACTGCCCTAATTTCAGCACAGGAATTCCGGGCTGCCTCTCTGGCCTGATACAAGGAGCAAAGAGGACTCGGGAAGCAGGCGGAACAAGAAACAAGAGCTCCCAGCAGAAGCGCCCCCAGCTCCCTGCTTTGGGGGGCTCCAGTGCTCTCCCCCAGCCCGGCTCCGTGCGGGATGCGGTGCTGGGTGCGGGATGCGGTGCTGGGTGCGGGATGCGGTGCTGGGTGCGGGATGCGGTGCCGCGCTGGGCAGCGCGCTTCTCTCCACGTGCTGCTGCGGCCGCGGGGAGCGGCATGTGTGCCAGCGAGGCAGCCCAGCGCCTGTCGCAGGCGGTGCGCAGCCCCGTGCGGCTGCGGATGGGCTCCCACGTGTGCAGATCCCTGCTGCTCCGGGCTGCTCCGGGCCGAGCTGAGCCGGGCTGGGCCGAGCCGTGACGTCCGTGGGAGCAGAGGGCGCCCCGTGCTGGCGTCACCGGCGGGAAACCTCCTCCGGGACACACCACTGTACGCCGGGCCGGGGGAGGCGGCAGCGGCCACGGGGCGCGTTCTTCCCATCGCACAACCCTCCGGCAGCGGCAGCGGGAGCCGCGGGACGGTGCGGAAAGCGCCGCCCCTTCTGTGCCCGCGGGCGGGCTCGGTGTGCGGGTGGCGGTGCCGGGAGGGTTTGTTTGCACCTCGCGTCTCCCCCTCGGGTGAGGGTGGTAGTGCCCGCCGTGCGCGCCGCGCCGCCGCCTCTATAAGCGCGGCCCGGGGCGGGCACCGCACCAGCCGCGCTCTGATCCGCCCGATCCCTGCCGGTGCCGCTCCGTCCCGCCGGGAGCATGTACCAGAGCTCCGCGCGCTGCCTCTGCTCGGCCCTGCCCGCCCTGTGCTGCGCTCCCGCCGCCGCCTCCCGCCTGCCGCTGCCGCGGCCCCGCTCGCAGCCCGCGGCCCCCGGCCCCGCCGCCCCGCGGGCAGCAGCGGGCGGCCCGCCCGCCCCGGGCACGCCGCCCCGCACAGGTGGGTACCGAGCGAGGCACGGCCGCCCCGGTTCCGTGTCCCTTCGCCAGCCCTGTCCGGGGCTGGAGCGGCCGTGGGCTCCGGGGCAGCCCCGCGCACACGGGCGGACGGCCCGCTGGAGCTGCGGGCTGTCCTGGCACGCTGTGCTGCGCCCAGGCGTGGGCTGGCGCTTGGAATAAAGCCGGGTATCGGTGGGCTGGGCTGCCTGGGGAGGCTCGGGGCGGTGTGCCCATGCCGCTGTCGGCAGCACGCCCTGGGGTAGCCGGGATGGGCTCGGCTCTCCGCGGGTGTTCTCACCAGGGAGCAGCTCGGGTTACCCTCTGTGTGTCCGCACCCTGTTTGCCTGCACCTTTCTGTAGTTAAATAACGTCTTCATTCCGCACATGAGGCCTGGGAGGCGCCCAGGTGTGCCTGTGCGGACACCTCCCATGCCTGGATCGGGGCAGAGCAGGGACGCGCCCACGGGCACATCCAGCCGGAGCCAGCTCACTGCCTCTGGCCATGGCTCGGAATGCTCACCCGGAACCGCTCGGAGAGCAGCTCCACACTGTCGCTGTGGGGCAGCTGATAAGCCCAACCCTTTATCACAGCATGGTTTGGGTTGGAAGAGACCTTAAAGGTCATTGCTTCCAGCCCTCCCTCCATGGGCAGGGACACCTCTCGCTGGATCAGGTTCCTTAAAGCCCCATCCAAGCTGGGCTTGGACACTTGCAGCCATAGAGCAGCCACAGCTCAGTATGTTTGATTTGTATTACATATCTGGCACCCAGTTCCATTTTGCCCTACTGCCTTCAGCTGGGGCTGGGCTGAAGTGAGCTCATTCCCTGTTGCTGCTGGGTTATAAAAGCTTGGGGCAGGGTGCTTCCATTCCTCCTGCTGAACAGCTGGGCCAGGATGCCATATGGCAGGATTGAAGCTTCATGGCACTACAGGGAAGAGGAGCATATGCATCTGAGAGCTGGCAGAATCGAGCTCATGATTAATAAAGCGCTCATGAAGATAAAGGTTTCCAGAGCTTGTGCCAATTACTGATTCTGTATAGTACTGGCGGCAGATTTAGGGTTCCCTCTTCTTTCTGGTGTTGCTTGTGGAGAACAGGCAGGTTCTGCCTTGCTCTGACAAGCTCTCCTCGCTGTCCCAGAGGCTGTCCATGTAGTATGATACCGTGGTGGCACAGACTTTGTCACATGGGGGTGGCGCCTGTCAAGTTGTTCCTAGAACTGGGGTTCCAGGGAGGGCATCTCTGGCTGCTGCCAGCCTCTGGGGCCCTGTAACTCCAGACTGCGGCTGTGTGGAGACATTCACTTGGCAGGGAAAGCCTTGTGAAGCAGGGTAGGGCTTCTGGCTGAAAGTGGTGCTGGGAGGTATGACCTGAAAGGAAGGGCAATGAGAATGTTGTTTGCCTTACCCTAAAGGTCAGGGGCCATTCCCCTTCTGAAGCAAAGTCCTTAAAGTCTCTGATAGCTCACTGCTGAGATCCTAGAAGTTCATCTCTTCTCTACTGGATGATCCTGTTCTTACATTTAATTCACAGTTTGAACTCATCCCTTGCCCTCACTATGCTGAGGTACCACCCTTGCTGAGAGGAAGGAACTTTTTGATTTTGAGCAACATGAAGAGTAATTGCTGAGTTGATGTTCCCTGTTACATCACACCAAGAGAATTCTGTTTGCAATCCACTGCTACAGTGCAGGCTCAGGGGTCTGCTTGTGCCTCTGCCCTCACCAGCACCACAGTGTCACAGCACTGGCAGCACACATTATCCCAGCCAGCTGCAGCTCACTTAGCTTGCACTGTAAGAGTTCAGAGTGGTGACCTTGTTTTGTACAGCTGGACTGCTGTGGACATGGTTCACTATTGCAGAAATAACAAAATCAATTTTGTGTTGGGAGTTTTCACGTTCAGGTTGTTGGCCTGGCCCCTGTTCTGCAGAACACCTCAGTCTGTGTTGGCATGATTTCAGCACTTTGGGTACAAAGAACTCGTGCAGATAAGCAGTCATCTTAAGCTGGACTCTTCCCAAGGAGCCTCCTCCTTCAGCCAAGAACTTTCAAGCCACCTATACCAGGGCTGAAAGTGCTTAATTTACAGACCTTCTTTCACACAATCTTCTCTGGGTCCTCAAAAGAAGACTGAAGCTCTTTTTCCTTCCTGAGACATGACTTTAAAAGCTGTCAGATCAGTTCTGGGCCATAGTAAAGGGTAGGCTGTGCTTTACCCCCATAAAGAGCTGGATACACCATGATCCCAGGGATGATGAGATTTAGACAATACTCTGGCTTTGTTTGCAGCTTGGCAGGTGGAGGCTGAGCTTAGTCTTGATCCTGCTGTAACAGCTGTAAGCTGCTCAGGGCTTTGCCAACAGACCTTTGACTGCAGCTGTATTACACCTGCCTTGTCCCTTTCATCATCCCTCTGACTCAGGTCAAGCCACAAGCAGCCTAAGAGCTTGCTAATGGCTTCTTGGAGGGCAATTATTTCCAAATATTCCTCTGGAGAGTCCCATGTGAGCCATGTTGATCCATGGCATGGCTGTATTCAGCTACTGACAGCAACCCTGATGCAGCAGAAAACAGGGGCTTATCTCCAGTTGCAGCACTTAGCCATGGGCTGTACCTGTCCTAAAAATAGGTGAGTGGCTCCCTGTGGAGTATCTATTAAAAGCTCTGTTGATTTCTTTGGGTTCCTGCATAGCAGCCCTGGCTATGTGTAAACTGTACTGTTCTGTATCCAGCACAGAGCATGCTTTCATTCCTTCTCCCTCTCCCCTTACAGCTGTGTCAAAATGCTTAGGCATTTTGTGTTTTCCCTCACTGTTAAATGCCACTTCTTGCACTTCAGCAGTACTTGGCTTCTGGAGAGGAATTGTAAACTGAGAAGGGCTCCAGAAACTGCAACACTACACGTGGCTTCCCTGGAAAGACATTCATGTGTGTGAGCTCAAGATCACATCTCAGTTTGAGGAACTCCTCTCACTTTTACTGAAAGGACAGAGATGAGGAGAAACATCCTGTATCTAATCTAAATTCCCATTTCACAGCTTTCTTGGAGCTGTTCCATGGCCTTACACATACAAAACACACATTAAAGCAAGTAGTTTTTAGTGTCTTTTAAAAAAGTATCCATTTTCCTAAATACAAGGACATGAGGCTTATACTGCAGAGTCTTTCTTTTCCTCCTGAGTGTGTTTATTGAACTGGATGTCCATCTTACTGCCTGCCCCTCTAGCCTGTCACTGTACATCTGTCACCAGCTCTTACAATTGGTAGTGCTGTAGTTCAGTCTGAACATGTTAGTTGGGTAGCACCCCAAATCTGCTGCAAGGTGCGAGCACAAGATGACAATTTCATCATTTTACTTTTTTAAGTATCTCAAATGTACAAATAAAGCTACTTAAAAACCCCTGTGGGCCAACAGCAGTGCAACACTGAAGTTCTTTTGCTTAAGATTTCCTTTGCAAAAGGCATTCAGAGTAAATAAGTAAGTTGAGACAACAACAAAACTCAGCGTTGCCTCTTATGCAAGTTGCTGTGGTGCAAGCACTCCTTCCTGCCTGTTTGAAGGAGCAAAGCCCTCTCCCTGAGCTTGGGTTGGAGAGCTCTTGCACACAGAAATACCACAAATTATGCATAAGCCAAAGAGCAAAACAGAGCAGGGCCACACCTCCCATCCAGCAGGGAGAGCTGGGGCAGCAGCTTGTGTGCAGGTCTCATGTGGGTAGGATGGCCAAAGGAACAGGAGGTGCCTGGGGCCCAGGGAGGGCTGCAGGGAACACTGCTGAGCTGGGGCACAGCACAGGAGAGTGAGGAAATAAAGGGAGAAAGGAGGGAGTGAACAGAGGGATGTGGAGCTGGGAGACACTGCCTTTTCCATTCCACAAGCTGAGGTCTAAGCCAGCAGAAGCATCTGGCTGCTTCATGCTCATGCAACATTACTGCTTTGGGGATAAATGAAGCTTTGAGCAGAGTTCCTACTAAGTACTAGCCTGAGGGAGTGAGTCACCCTGCTGCCTGCAGGCTGTAGTTGCAGCCGGGAGGCATCCCAGATGGACACAGGGTACCAGGCCATACAGAGTGCCATCTTCAGAAGCAAATGCTGCCCATGAAATAAGGAGCAGGCAGCATTTGTGTGCCTGCTGGGCTCTCTCCTCTATGAACAGGGAGAAAGTATGCTCTTTTGTGTTTTTACAACATGTACAGTTAATCTTAGCCCTGCTATCCTGGTTGGAAGACTTCTGTATTGCCTTAGAAGATAGCAGCATGATGTTTTAAAGCAGGCTGTTTGCAGGCTGACGACAGGCAGAACACGAGACTGGACAGGACTAACCCTATCTCTGCATCCTTCTTACTTTGTCTCAGACTCAGGTCAGGCTGTTGCAGAAACCACCAGTGGCTGGCACTGCAGAAGGTACCCAGGTGATGAGAAGAGCTGTGGTGGGCCATCTCTAACACCGGTTTTCCTTTCCCTTGCAGTGTGTTCCATGGGAAACAGCACCAGCCGGCTCTACAGTGTGCTCGCCAAGACGCTGAGCAGTGGCGCCGTGTCCCAGCACCAGGAGTGCCTGGAGCAGCTGGACCCAGCACAGCTGGATCCTATAGACCCCAAGGATTTGCTGGAGGAATGCCAGATCGTTCTGCAGAAGAGGCCACCCCGCTTTCAGAGGAACTTTGTGAATCTGAAGAAGAATACTGCCAGTAACCACCGCCCCATCCGGGTCATGCAGTGGAACATCCTCGCCCAAGGTAGGAGATGTTTGTGGGCTTCAGATGTGGCCTTGAGACCACATGCAGCAATGAAAACCCTGGCAGAGCAAAGGGAAGGGAGTGAACTACATGAGATACAGCTGACTGAGGGCCAGGGGGAATATTTTGAAGTAGTGCATTTCCTTCTGTCCCATAGGAAAGGAAAAAAGGTCTCTCCTTGCAGCTCTGATGCCAGAGGTAGCCCTGAATTCCTGCCTTAACTGAACACAGTGTACTCTAAAAGCTGTGACCCCATGAGAAGACTCATCCTTTTCCAAAGTTTTATTTGTAAAATTTGTCTTCAGTTTCTGATTACCTTATTGGTGAGCTACGGGAATTCTCAATGCTTAAAAATAATTTTAACTGCTAGTTTTGAATCAAGGCTGTAAGTTGACGAGTGCAGCGGCCTCCTCTTAAAATCTTTGGGTATGGGAAATTTCCCTCATTGGGATAAGTCACTTTTAACCCATGTCATTTTATTTTGGCTTAAGCTGCAGCAGTGGAGATACTTGGATTTGTGTAGTGGGGCAGAGGGGGGAAAGTCTTAATATATCATTTATGTGTAAAAGGAAATTAGTTTTTTTTAGAATGAGTCAGTGACTTGAGAAGGGGTTCTCACACCTGTTGGCAAACCTGGCACCCCTAAAGTGACCTGGAGAGCCCATGAGCTGCATGTAAAGTGCTAAAACCTGGGGCATGACAGGCTGCTTCAGCTGTTAACCCTTTGTGGTTTTTGTGCCCCCTCCCTGCTAATTGCAGCTCTCGGGGAAGGCAAAGACAACTTTGTTCAGTGCCCCATGGAAGCTCTGAAATGGGAGGAGAGGAAGTGCCTCATCCTGGAGGAAATCCTCGCCTACAAGCCCGACATCCTGTGCCTTCAGGAGGTGGATCACTACTTCGACACGTTCGAGCCGCTCCTCAGCCGCCTGGGCTACCAGTGCACCTTCTTCCCGAAGCCGTGGTCGCCGTGCCTGGACGTGGAGCACAACAACGGGCCGGACGGCTGCGCCATGTTCTTCCTCAAGGAGCGCTTCGAGCTGGTCAGCAGCGCCAACATCCGCCTGACCGCCATGAAGCTGAAGACCAACCAGGTGGCCATCGCCCAGACGCTCAAGTGCCACGAGACCGGCCGGCTCTTCTGCATCGCCGTCACCCACCTGAAAGCGCGCACGGGATGGGAGAGGTTCCGCTCGGCGCAGGGCTGCGACCTCCTGCAGAACCTCAAGGACATCACCCAAGGAGCCAAGATCCCGTTGATTGTCTGCGGAGACTTCAACGCCGAGCCCACCGAGGAGGTGTACAGGGAGTTCTCCAACTCCAGCCTCAATCTGAACAGCGCCTACAAGGTGCTGAGCCCCGACGGGCAGTCGGAGCCCCCCTACACCACCTGGAAGATCCGGCCCTCGGGGGAGTGCAGGCACACTCTGGATTATATCTGGTACTCCCAGCATGCCTTGAATGTGACCTCAGCCCTGGGCTTGCTGACTGAAGAGCAAATTGGGCCCAACAGGCTGCCCTCCTTCAATTACCCTTCTGACCACCTGTCCCTCGTCTGTGACTTTAGTTTTAATCAGGACCCTGACAGGCTGCTGTGATGTCTTGGAATGCCACCTGGTATTGCAGTGTCTGAACTCGCCAGTCTTTTATTTTAGAAAAAACCTTTGAAGCCAAATGCTGTTGAAAGATGAGGAAATACTGTTGACTAACCATTATTTCAGGCACTTGTTTTGGAGTTACACTTGCTGTTCAGCCTTCGAGGGAGGAAGAAGGAAGACTGTGTTCTCATCATGCCATGGGTTTGAAAACTAGAAGGGAAATGAGCTTTGTCCTTTCACTAAGTCCCCTGTTTTAAGGATTTAATCCTCTAATGAATGTGGAGGCCTTAGTATTTAAATCAAAACACTTGTGTTTGTAAAACAACTTGCCCTGACAGCATGCTAATTTTATTTATTTCATGTTAAGCTTCTGCAAGTACCAAAGGGAATGAGGTTTGACTACCCAGTGAGATTTTCTTAAATCTTTTTCTGTTGCAATATGAAGGAAGTTTAATGCAGTTTAGACAAAAAGCTGAGCTCATAGTAGTGTGACCATGTAATTTTTCCATGACCTGAGATGACAAATTCATTAGAAGTGTGAGGAAGGCCCCCTCCAAAGAGAGCAGGTGAGGAAACAAAGGCTGACCATGACCTAGAATAACACCCTCACTTTCCCAGAACAATGTGCATGTGTCTGTCACACACATACAGCCTGTAGGCTGTACAGTGACTGTACCTTCATCTCTTCTGTGCTTCCCTCTGGAGGACACAGCTAACCAGGGACTATTTCTTCCTCTGCTTTGAGTATTACTTTTCTAAGTGGTTTAAATTTGTAGTCTTGTCAATCTTGCTGTTTCAGTAAAGGGCCAGTCTTAATGTTGAAAGATTTTCTTTTATTTATCTTCAGAGTCTAAAGCTACACTGGAACCTGTTATAAGATAAAATTTATTTATTGAGAGAAGTTGGTGATCCTGCATCTGATTGGAAATCGTACAGCAACTGTTCAGGAGCCTCTTCCTGTGACCAGGGGAACTCTGGCAAAGCAGCTGGGCTACAACAGAGATGTGTTAGCATGTTAACTCCTGGGATTGCTCATGGGTGACATAGGAATTGCATATATGGATTGTAAACATGCCATCATGCCAGAAAATGACATAGGAAGAGAGGAGGGAAGAGGGACAACAGTTGGAGTTGGGCTGACATTTAGAGTTGAGGAAGAGATGGCAGGGTAAATAAAGCAGTATTTCCATGTGAAGTAGGGTGCATAGTAACTCTTAAATGTTCCAGGTGTTTATTAATAAAACTCTTTGGAAAAAAATAATATCTCTGCTGCTGTCTTTCTCACTTTGCTGTCCCAAGTTCCTCTTGCAAGGAGGTGACCTGTCTCAACTAGCTTGAGCTGATGCTTCCCCTTCCAGCCCTCTTTTCCTCAGCCCTTATCCTTAATCTCACAGTGACATGGCTGCTTTGCCTTCACAGCACACTCTTTCTCCAGCTTGGAATGTCCAAATTTCCCAAGTCTGAAGGGAAGGGAGTTATGCTTATCTGTTAAGCTGCTCACTCTTCTAGGTAGAGAGGAACCCTACACTGTATTACTGTAAATATTTCCCTTTCCAATGGTTATGTGGAGCTGCAAACCTAGCTAGTCCTGCAGAGCAAGGTGCAAGAATTCCTCCCTGAGGGCTGCTAAGTGTCCCTGGGAAGACTGGCCCCTTACAAGGTGCAGCTTTATCAGCCACTTTCTTTTAAAACCTCATCTGAAGAGAAGAAATGCCACAGGTGTGACCTTTACACAGCCCATAAATTACTATACTTTCATTGCTGAGAAGGGAAATCTGGAGCCTGGTGACTGGAAGTCCCAAATTCCCACACAAACACACTCCTCATCAGGCAAACAAATGTGTTGTGCAGCTGTAACACATTCTGCACGTGGTCCTGACCCTTGCAGGTTGAGGGCAATGTCTGCTTCCAAGCACAGGCTCCTTTAACCAGCCTGGGATTTACGTGGATTTGACTTTGCCCAGACAGAAAGGATTTTATAACATAGGAGACAACAGCCTTGGTGAATACTCTAACCAGGCACATGCACCATGCCAGCACCTCCTTTGGCTGGAATTTCAGAAAGAGCAAACTGTCCCTGGAAGCCACAAGGGTGACACTTTTGGGGGAGATTTTAGGTAAGAGATGCAACACTCACAATGTCCCACAGAAAGACTGACCTTTGAGCCTTGCTGCCATGTTTCATACTAGGCACTGACAGCTTCCTTTTTATGGTGCTGGCTGCCCTCAGTTGTGAAAGGGGGTGAGTGCAGTGCTTTTCCTTTAGGATTATTTTCTCTTAAGACCTTTCCTCAAATGGTCTTGCAAGGAGGAGAAATAATACAAGCAGCCATTAATGAATGTCTGTAGTCATCTGCAGCTAAACACTTCTAAAATCAACATCACAACGTAGACCTATAAGACAGTATCTTTAGTAAGTCAAATCCTTGCTCATCTACCACAAAAACTCACATCAGAGGCTGGAGCTTCCATCCAGACTCCTTTGGCAGTTTCTGGAAGAAATTATACCTGTGGTAGAGAGTCCTGACTTGAGAGCAAAGATCAGGTCTGTACTTAAAAACAGACTAAACCATACCAAAAAACCCCACCACTCCCACCAAAAAACCCATGATTTCATTTCACTTTTGTATAAGCAGCTCCATTTTCCTCAGGCCAGTCAAGGTGTCCATCAGTGTGGCACCTTTCCCACAGCCACAGGCTGGATTACAGAGGATTTTAGCAGGAACTGAACTATCACAGCTGCAGAATCCCCACTGTCACTCTCACAGTGCAGTATATGGTATCTGTGTGGTTCTTAAGACATGTTAATTCATACCCCTGCTTACAACATTAATTCTCCTGCACAAGAAAGCAAACTGTTGAGAAAGAGCATGATTTATATGGTACTGCCATCACTGCAGAACCTCTTCTGAAGTGGAAAGGGCTGGGATTCTTCTTTCATCCTGGACATGTTACAGTAGATGTTCACTGCTTCAACTCCTTAAAGGGTAATTTTGAAGGCAAGGAGGGGTGGAATAACTGAAAAGGCTCATGACTCTTCCCATCTCAAGGCAATTCTGCCTGCTCCAGCCCAATGGGGAGCCCTGTCTGCTGGATTTTAATAAAAACGTAGACAGGCCACAGAAATTAACTGGTAAATTCCCAGGCAGCTTCAGCCTTTTATTCCAGTACATCCCATCATTTATTTTGCAGACAGACTCCTTTGGAAAACTTAAATGAATTATTGCTCTTGCTTTGCTTTATGCAGCAAGAGGCAAGCCTGCAGCACTGAAACACTTTTGCCAGCTATAAATATCAGTACACTAAATATTTTTCACAAGAAGCAGAAAGGATTTTTCTTCCCTATGCAGCAGTATAACCCTTAACAGTAAAAAAAGTCTTCCAAGCTCTTCTTATGGATTCCTTATAAGCACACCAAGGCTAAAAAAAGTCTCCACAGATCCCTTGCTTTCATCTTGAATAAAGGCTGTCTTAGCTTTAGCAGTGACACTTTTCCCTCACTCTCAAGCAAGCTGCAGGAAGAAATGACCCACTTGTTTAATTTGCTGAAAGGCAGAAGCTGCAGCAAGCTTATTAAAACACCATCTCTCCTGGAGAACAATTAGATTCCAAATACATAGTGTCATTTGGATCTTCTTAATAAGCTTAACAGCTGCTATTTGAACTGTCTCTACAAGGCAGAATTGCACTTAGCTTGTTCTGCCAGCAACATGATGCACATGTCCTGCTGAGCATGAACTTGAGGCTTCAAGTACCTTCACTTTTCTCCTCAACTTCTGACTGCCCCTGGATCACCTCAGATTTAACTCTCCAAAGCCACAAAGTTGATGAAATCAATTAACAGAGGATCCCAAGAGCTCAGCCTTCCTTTCAGCACACTTTACCCAGACAACCTGAGTTGTGTCAAGGCCCAGAACACCTCACTGGGAAAGATATGCAACAGGGTTAACAAAAACAGCTGTCTCTGGAACCAGATTATTCCCCTTTCAACTTTTCTTGATACTCAGACACTTACTCTGAGTTGCAACTCATAGTTAAGACTTTTTTCCCGTGTGGATTACACAGCATTATCCTTTTCATTCTAGAATTTAAAACAGTGGGTTTGAAAATTAAAAATAGTTTTTATCTGCAAGATCAGTGGTACCAAGTCTGTCTATGTCTCAATGCCTTCTGTATAAAGCATACTCACTTGACAGAAGTTTCATTCTACCCACACATCTATGAGTTACTGCTTGCCAAGGATGAGTTAAGCCTGGATCCTTCTACAGGAGCCACCAGATTCAGATATAAAAGGGAGTCCCACTTTCACACATGTACAAAACAGCAGGTTTTTCAACTGCAAAAGCCTGGCAGTATAGCTACACACTGTTTCAATACTCTAGTGTTCCTTTCCTCTGTTTCAGGTGTTACAAACCTGACCAAAGCTGCCTCACCCTGAGGTCACATCCTCCAACACCACCAGTAAAAACACAGTAATGTACAGAAGTTAAGTCCCCTTTCCATTTCAGTTACAGCACATCCTCACACAGACTGAGATTCTCACAGCACTTCATGTACTTCATTTAAATATCCTCTGGTAGCCAGGATCATGTGCCACTCACTGGTGGCCAGGGGAGAGAGCCAAAGGACCGTCACTGGTTCTGTGGCAAGACACAGCACTGGCAGTGTCTCAGAGCTGACTGTCCCACCAGCAGTGCAGTTGGGTGCCTTCATTCCTCTAGTTTTTGCCATTACATGATGAAGTCTTGGCATTAAAAGAAGGTCATCAGCTGGAGATCCTCATCTAATTCCAGGAAAATAGTTTGTCCCCATTTGACTTCCAGTGTATCTAAATTAGGTGCTGGAAAGGTCTTCATTACAAATACTCGACATAGGTATTTCATGTTCTGAGATACAGCTTCTCTTTCAGATACAGTCAAGTAACAGCCATTTAGGATAGGGTTTCTTAGACTGGACTTACAATTGTAGGTTTAAAAACTCTTGTTTCTCTCTTCCTGTCTTTTGGCTCAGATTTGTTCCATCTACCTCTCTTTACACTGCTCCACTTCCCTTTGCACAGAACATTAGTGCCTCTCAGACTGCCAGATTAACAGAGTGATTGCTCAGCTTCCCCTGCTTCCCTTTCTTACCTCTTTTTTAGAAAAAAGAAGTCCTCTTCTCTCTCCGTTTCCTTGTGTGAAGGGGTCTTTGTCCTCTACCCCATGCCTGAAACACAGTCCATGTGTAAGAAACTTTGATTCTTGGGATTGCTGCCTTCTACACCATTTTTATCTGCTTCAGCTTCATTTTGTTCTTAAACTCCACTTCCCTGCTCAAGAGGATGAAACACAATAGTTTTTCCAGAAGCCTTTCAGAGTCCCCCACATGCTGGCCTGGCTGTGTGGAGCTATTTCCACTTTTCTTAACCAGTTAAAGGGAAGAATGGGCCTTGCTGCTAGGACTCTACACATAACCTGGCTCTCAGCATGTGACATATTTAATTCTGGTGTCTTTTAGCATTACAGAAGACCTCAGTTCCAGACAGCTGTTAAAACTGCTCCTCCAGGCACGAAGTATGATGATCATTTAGACTTTTAATAATTTCAAGATTACCCAAGTTCCTGCTTGAAGCCTTTTCAGGGTACATCCCTAGGAACTGGGGGCCCACTGGGCTGACTACCCCAGAGGCTGATGTGCCAGTGAAACCAGGGTAAGCTACATTTCAAGCTGTGCACATGGACTGGAAACATGGAGTTAATAATATCTGGTGTAGTTGGAGGAGCAGTTAGGTAGTTCAGAGTCCTGAAAATGTGCAAGAACTAGACCCCTTCCCAAAGTTACCTCACCAGCTACAGCAAGCTTCACAGGTATTTAAACAACTGAGTGAGAGAGCTGGCCAGCCCTTTGAAGCAGGGGGGAGTCCCAAAATTTCACACTGTATCACCTATATTAGGATGAATGCCTGGAAGATTTCAAATAAGAGAAAAAGGTTAACAGGTTAGCAGAAAGGGAAGAAGAAAAAAATAATGAGCACAACAAACACCATTAAATTTTCTTTCTGTATTTCAGTAAAACCTACTTGAATACACTTTGAAACAAGAGTACAACAAAATAGAATATACTTCAAATGTTGAATATACAAACTATTATAGTTCGTTCTGAACACTGGTACTTCCCTCTTAACTTCAACTAAAAAAATTTACAGGTTTAGAACTACCTGACAGAAGCTCATGCTGGGTGTGACCTTTGAAGTGAGAGTAGAGCTGAAACTGAAATGTATGCACAGATGTCAAGGCTAAGTGAGAGAAACAGGCATGGTACAGCAGAAGGCAGAAAACCTGCTGCTACTTTGTCCACGATTAAGAAATTTAGACAGACTTTTAACTACCATACAAAATATGTTACATGTTATTCTATAACAATACTGTGCTAGGTACAAGGTTTTTAAAAAATTTGTTTTAATAAAAAAGCTTTACACAAACAAGCCATTAGCTTATTTCAAGAAAGATAACTGAAAATCAGTCTAAGGCTTTCAATTTGAATCTGCTTAAGCTGTATGATACAAAAATCCCTCTAGGCCTCTGTCTTCTTTTAGAAGCTCTTTAATCTCCTTTATTTCATTTCCTACAACACCTAGTAGCATAGTTTTTCACATAGCACCAGTTGAGTACTGTGGGCACAGTAGTAATCGCTGGTTTAAAAAACAGAAAATGCATCAAATTTGCCATTTGTGTAACAATGAGACTTTCCTCTCCCCCTGAAAACTGAAAACCAAGGCAAACCTCTCACACAGCTCTCTCTTAGTGTTTCAGGTCTTAGTGTAACTTGGTAACCGGTAGCGTAGTGAAATTGTTTGGTCCCTTTTCAGTCCCTCTCTCTTTTCTTCTCCATAGGTTCAGCTGTTTCCCAACTGGAAGAGGCAGTTTTTAATCAGCATATCAGCGTGGTTTAATTCCCACTGAAACACGGGAAAATAATATTTTTTTTTTTCAGTAAGTCTTCAACATATGCATGTTTATTAACATTCCAAAACTCTCCTTTAGGACTCGGTGGTGGCATCCACATCCCTCCCCCACTTATGTCAGTATATTCAAAACCGTAACAGTTACAAGTCCATGCTGGAAGAAACCTATTCTTCATTTCTCACACGTGATGATTCCTTCTGTTTTCATTGTTACAGGAAGGGCAATAGCTGAGGGTGTACTAACTACTACTACATGGGTCACAGTCTTGCTTCCATCCACTGGCTTCTCCTCTTTGACCAGCTGCAGCGTTTTCACTTCACATTCCTGTTTCGAAGCGGCTGTGTCTGATTTCACTTCTGGCCCTTTGAGGACTGCACTGATCACTCTGGGAGGAGTCTGGCCAGAGGCCTGCTGAGCAGGAACCGACAGTCTCATTACTGGTGTCCCATGAGCTATGGACACTGGGGTTAGTGCTCTGACAGCCAGTGGGGCTCCCACAATGTTGATACTTCCTGACCCAGACAGCCCCGTTTTTGTTTGCAGCTGGCACTGCGTGAGTTGCGTGGCAGGGATGGTGATGATTTTGGTGGGCTGCATTGTGATTTTGTCTCCATTTTCAGCAGAGGTTGGCATCACAGTAGGGATTGTCTGGATTACTACCTTTGGGGTTGTTGCTGTGGTTGGACTCGTGTTGGTTATTAACGGTGACCCTGCATTTACTGACTGCACTGCCACGGTTGAGATTTTCTGTCCCAGAGAGGTCATGACCACGGGCACTTGCATTGCCACACGAACAGTCCTACAAAATAAACATGTGTGTTTAGGCCAAAACACAGGGCACCATTACAGAGGACAACAAGGACAGACAGATTTTTAACTGGCTCTTAAAAAAACTCCAAAACTTAAACCATAACAAAAAAACGAAAAAGCCAAATCAGCAAGCAAAGAACCCATTCCCAAACCTTCTGCACATCTAGCAATAGGCCTTTGGAAATTTAACAGACACATTAGCACAAACCTGGGAGCTGTTGTTACTGGGACAGTAGCAGTGGTAGTAGAAGGATGAGATGAGGATGTGTCATGAGCTGGTGAGGCAATATTCACAACTCTGGTGACTGCTTTTTCTGTTCTGGTACAGCTTAACTGAGAGGAATTTTTTCCTCCACGCGCAGAGGTTGCTGCTTTTAAAAGGTTTTCTGCAGATAAAGACACTCTTTCCAAGGACTTTTCATCTGTAGGCATTGACAAATCTTCATTGCAGGACTCATTTTTGTCATCATCTATGACAACTATGTTTTTTGGCATCTCCTTAAATTGATACACAAGCCTCTGTCCCTCAACTTTTGCCAGGATTCCTCTTTGATAATAGTATCTGCAAGGAAAGTACAATTAAGTAGTAAGCAACATGGTGACAGATTTTAAAGAAAACCTAATTCTGTGCTAACAAGAAAACCTGAAGTAATCACAGTAAAATCTGCAATGTAAGGAAGTATGGAAAGAAGCTGTTAGAACACACTGGGCAAAGAATCTGCAGGATTTACCTGAAAAAAAAATTCCTACCTTTCAATTATATACTTCAGGAATTAAAATTGCAAATTTACTGGTAACATAAAAAGTTACAGGGACTGCAAGACTGAAGGCTAAATCTGCAGAAGGGCAAAGTTTTCAACATTTCAGTGTCTTTAAATTTCTATGGGCAAAATTAAGAATCAGATTTTAAATTGTAGTAGATAACTTAAGGATCCAAGAGGTTTTTACCTCAGAGCTCTTCCCATAGTCTCATAGTTCATGTCAGGTTTGTTTTTGTGTTTTCCCCAGAGTCTGGAGACAGCTTTTGAATCCACAAGTTTAAAGATTCCTTTCTCTCTCTGAGTCCATTTAATATATCGAGGACATGTATTTTTGTCCTGAAGAAGGTCCAAGAGGAACTCCCATAAGTATGTTGTATTTCCTATAATCAGAAAGCATTTATGTGTTAGAAAACCACTTGTACAGGTAACAGAAAATTCTCCATATGACCTGCATTACAAGCAATGTTACAGAGGATGTAACCTGCACATACTCATTCATTCTGTTAAGTTTAGTGAAGTTTCCATAAATATTTACATTCTGAAAGGAGCTAATCCAAGGGATCTGCTATACAGCACAGGAGCCTGTTCAATCCAACACTGATTCTCAGTTCCTGAAAAGAAATTTGGGAGGTGGTTCCAAGTCAGTACCTATCTCTTCATCAGGATGAGGTTAGAATTTTCTTCTCATCTTTGGGTAAACAGGGCATGAAAATGCCAGCATATTTTATGACACTGCAGAAGAGGAGGATGTAAATAAGCAGTTTTTTAAAGGCAACCAGACCATGGTCATCTAGGAAGAGGGGAAGAGAACCAAAAGGAAAAAAGCAGATCACATGCCAATTTGTACAGCTGGAAGAGACTCCTCAAGTTTCTGAGAAGGGAGAAATAAGACAGATCCACAAGAACAATAACCTCAGAACATCAATAACAATTCTTTACCTCCAAGGACATGGACCAAGTTATACTTTTGTGCATGTGTGAAGGAAGGTCATTAATTCCTGAGATTTAATGGCCTAGCATAGCACTTGTTATGCCATGCAAAGATAATTAAAATAAATTAAGGTAGATCAGAGACCACTGTTGCAGATTTTGAGAAGTCAGCTATCTTTGAAAACCTCAAAGGGTAAAAAAAGATCAGAGGTTCCATCTCCTGGAAAAGTACTTCATAGAGAAAAACTGTACTTTACAATGTGCTCCAAACAACAGCAAGTACTGACTCCAGAGCTACCAAAATCCAACTAGATTTCAGAGATGTTTAAATAAGACCTATATGAGGAAAGAGGCAACAAGAGAACTCGGGAATCTTTACATCATCCTCAATTTTAGGGAATTAATTCCTGGGGCTTTATTCCTTAGCTTCTTAGAAAGAGAATTTCTGGGCCAACCACCAAATGCTGTAGGTCTGCAACAGTTTTTGCAAAAATATAAGTGGGCTTCAGGATTAGATAGCAAACAGGAGCTTCAGGAGAATAAATAAACGTTAGAACACAATTAAATCAGATTTACAGCTGCCTCACTTTGCACCAGAAAGTACCCAGAGTGCACAAAGGAAGGAGTACCAACAAGGGATCCCCTTTCCAAATATGCACAATCATCTCTCCTTCTCCATGACTTAATTCTGATAGTACTGATCTGTAGAATAATTCCTGGTTTTCCAAAAACATGCTGCATATGAAATAGCCTAACTTTGCAAGTGATTTTTTAAAATAAGCAACAAATTAAATCCAGTTAACAAAATATTTTGCAGGACATCAAGGGAAAAAAGTTATTCCTTCCAGTTGTAATACAAAATGTGGAATGAGATTCTTAGTGAGAACAAGAGACATATGTAGGTCATTAGGAAGGGCCATAGAAATAAAATAAATTTAGAAGAAAGCTAAAAAATCTCCAAAAAACCACAAAGTAGTACCATCTCCCACTTCATAAAACAAAAAGTTATAGAGCTGAATTCACCAGCACAAAAAGGAGAACAGAGAGAAATACAGGCCTCCTTTCCCAAGTTATTTGTGCAGGACATAGGACCTGGGACAACTGGAAAGCATTGTTCAGGTAATGGAAAACTGTAATACTAAAATCTGAAATAGAAAGAAAGGTAAGGATTCAAGAAGACTAAAAAAAAGGAAATAATTAAACAAGGTATATTTTTTAATACAACAGATGCAAAATCTGTCATCTCCATTGTTACACCAAATCTAAAGCAATTGTGGGCACTGCAGGGAAGTTTAGTGTTTGCACTGGTTCCCATGAGCAAACATCTCCATGAAGTCAGTCCCATTCTTCCTTGCCCTACTGACAAACATGATGACTCAGGAGCTGTAGCCAGATAAAGAATTACGTAAACAGCAGAGACCTTGCTTTAAAACAAATGTCAAAAGAGCAGTGGAGCTGACCACTGCACACTCTTCCAGCTAGCATGCTGCTACTCCAGCTCACTGAGCTTTCTTACTCCCAGCTATAGCAATATCCAAACAACTTTCAGTGCATTAAGTGGAGAAGAGATCCAGATTTTGCACCTGCAGCCAGGGGAAGAGCTGACACACTGCACACCACCTCAAAAATAACCTGTGAGCAAACGGCCCAGTGTGTCTTCTTGCTGAATGAATGGCAGGGGCTTGGAGTCCAAGAAAGGAACCTCTCTTTATCAGGAGAAACATTAGGAAACTGCAACTCTTCTGCACATAATTCTCCACTCAACCAATATAGAGACACATCATCATTTGTTTTTCCCCTTAAACTAAACTGAACCTATTAGTCAAGGAATATGTACAAAGTCAATACAATCTCATCCATCACATTTTTAAAGATAATAAATACCATGCACATACACTGCTTATTTTAAAAGACTCAATGAATGAAAAAACCATACCTTTGCCTTCTCTAGGTTTCTTCTTTATACCTAGATCTGGAGACCCATCAGATAAAGCTGATTGCTGGGTCTTGGGTTTACGGCCAGCTGCAAATAATACATGGGGAAAAAGAAGAATTAATCATATGCAGAGTAAAATTTTATGGTTTGCCTTTGCTGAAAAAACAGTTTGTGTATTTTTCCCCTGCTGCCTGCTGAGAAATCAAACACTGTTCTAAATTGTTTCTCCTCCAAGACATGCCAATTAGACCGGAGAGACAACAATTTCACAAATAAAATCTTACAGTGAATTTGTAAACTGATTTATGATTTTTTTTAGTTAGTATTTACCCTGTTGCTTCATTTCATGAACCCCAATCTACTGTCTCACCAAATATCTCCATATTTCAGACCCCAGTGGTTACCCACCACTGAAGTCCTCTTAGAATACTCTATCCTTTCTCCACTTTCTGTTAAAATACACAACACAGAAACCACCTTCCTTTATGGCTTGTCAAAGCCCATTCTCTTGCTCCCTCTTTTCTTGATGCAGACCCATTTTTCTAAGAACTCCCATTTCAGACTCCCATCAACCTGCACTAGCAAAGATCAGACCATCCAATCCATCCCCCCTGTATCAACTGCACCATCCACAGCAGTGGACAACAGAAAAAATGTTGAGATTGCTCCTATGAAAAGCCATATGTACCCTTTTTCTTTTTCATTGGTTCATGGATATCAGGGGAAGTTGGAACAGGAGATACATCCATTTGTTCAGATTCCTCTGTTGATACTTCCACCACGGTTTCTGTGATCACATCAGGTCTCATGGCTGCATGGATAAATTCTGGGGTGGACACACAAGGAGGGACAAAAACTTCCACTATAAAAGAAGAAAAGAAGAATATCTGATGAAGCTTCCACCTGATTATTTTAATGTATCTTACATTAAATTATTTTAAACAAAGCAAATGCAAAGGTGTAGGAAGTTTCTGCTCCAAAATCCTGTCACCTTGAAAATCAATCCAACTCCCCAAAACATGCACACTTGTCAGTAGTTTTAGGCAAAATCAAGTACTGCACCAATATACTTCACAACTAAACCCAACTTTAATTTAAACACATTAGAGCGTCATCTTTGATCATTACTCTGATCCCCATTTCCTGTTTTGTAGCTTTTACATTTCAGTTTGACCATTATTTCATCCAACACATTCTAAGTAACTTCAGAAGGGACATCAGTTAAAGAAACCAACAACATTAAGGTCTGGCTTTTTAGGCTGGTAACACTTTGCAATTGGTTTTGGGTAAAATAGGAAGATGAATAGAAATACTTTTCCCTTAAAATAACTCTTTATTTTAGCAATTTAAAATGTCAGGTTAACAGAACCAAGAATGGCTGGGGTTAGAAGGGAATCTGGTCCAACTCCTTGCCCAGGCTGGGCCATCTAGAACTGCTTGCCACGGATATTTTTTAATATCTCCAAGGATGGAGTCTCCATGGCCTCTCTGGTCAATCTGTGCCAGAGCTCTGTTACCTGCACAGTGTAAAAGTATTCCATGATGTTCAGGGGGAAAAATTGATTTTAAATATGTCATTACTCAGCTATCTCTTCCGAATAATCCCTCTCAGATAAATTATTTAATCTGTAAGTGTACTTGTTGCAGAGTGGAGAAATCACATAAAACTCAAACAAATCAGTAGTTTTTAAATATGCAGGCAAATGTCAGTGGCTCTCCACAGAAATAGTTTCCCACTTTGCTTGTTTTACTGATTAGTAGAAGGAGAAATGGCTCCAAGAGCAGTGACTGTGGCTGACATACCAGGACTCCTGGCATCTCTCAGGCAGGTAGGAGACTCCATATGAAGCAAGGCCTCTGCAGCTTCAATTGTTTTATCTGTGCAGTGCACATTACTGCCATGAACTGATGCTTCTACTGCAGAAAGATACAAAAAAAATTATGAGAACAGGTTACTTCTAGAAGTCCACATGCATCCCTGTACAACCATACTTCTCAATCTTTAACATGAACAACACAAGATTATCAGATGTCACCACACCTTTGATACCTTCCTGTCAACAGAAATATTTAGGGAAAACATAAGACAAGCAGAACTGACACTGTCACTTCCTAGATTAGATTTCTGGTTCACAAGCAAGATCCTCATTTCCATGAGGAGTTCAAGAGCTTACAGAAAGAGACTGAGATTTGTCTTCTGCCTTCAAATTAACCAGAAAAAAAATCAGATTGTGATGAGGATGATTACAAATTAATGCAGCAGACCAGAGAAGTAGTACCATCTCTAACTATTATCCCATTAAAATCTAAAGGTCACTTCTCTTCAGATTTTCAGCCTATTGGATAAATATATATATGTCTATGTGTTTACATATATATATGTAAATACAAGACTAGTTTCCAAAATGTATATCCTGTTTTGATTTCTGACATTAAAAATAATTATATTTTAGCAGGTTGGTTGTTAAATAAAAACACGAAGCACAACAAACAGTATAAAGGGTGCGCTTTATGCAAAAACTAAGGGAAGGCAAAAATAGTTCTTTTTTCAAGTTCTGCAAGTTTAAGAAAACTAATTAATCAAAAATAATGCAACTTCAAGACAGCACAGTTAAGTTTGACACAGTGCAGATCACAGCACCTTGAACAGAGCAGCAAGACTAAAAAAACCCCAGCGTACCACGTAAAACTACAATTCTATTCACAGCTTACTCCATATTCCTCACCCTTGCAAAGGTTTGCAAAAGTGGTGACTGCAGAAACACCTGTTGCCCATTATCCACACTCTGGCCAAGGTAGCTGTCTCTCTTCAGTTGCTCTTTCCATTTATGGCCATCTGCTCTAAGCTGAACCACTCCAGCAAGGCAGCCAGCAAGCAGGAGATCTATCTTTAGCCTAAGCACAGTCACCTATCTCTAGTATCACAGAATTAAAGAGGATTTGGGAATCATTCTCCACAAAACTTCAAGGCACCTATGCTGTTACTGAAATCTAAGAAATAACTCAAGGTTTGTTTGGTGAAAAGCAGGGAAATAAAATGCCAGAGTTGCTTCTGACTTAAGGAAATGCTGGAGACACACAGATTCCCTGCAGGCTCACAGCGGGGGTAAAAGCCTTCCAGCACCTGCAGTTTTTTCAAATGCAGGGATTAAAAACTTGCAAAACCTACTAGCCAGCAGAATAAAGATAGCAACCAGAAGGTGAAAGTGGGTGAAATGTGGAAGATGCATAAATGCAAAATTACAGGTGACAAAGTTGTTGCTGAACCAGCCTGCTGCCCACCTGCTGGCTGGCTGATGGGATTCCCAGCACAGCCTGTGAGCTGTGGCCTGGGATGCTATTTAGAGGGTTTTATCTTTTGGAACAGTAGAGACCTGTTAAAGCTGGCATTCCAACACTGCTTCACCCCGGGCTGTGAACAATAAAAGCCTACCTAAGAGCACAGGAAAATGAGGAAAGGGTCTTTATTGTGCACTCGGCTCCTTGGATAACCAATGGCACCAGCAAACATTTTGCACCATGTTTCCCCAGCTGCAAACCTTGGATGCTCCCCATGCTTGGCCAAGAGTTTCTTTTCCAAACAGCTGTTTGGGCATATCCAAAGTCAGAGGCTGACCACCTGCATGGTAACAGAGCAGCCCTGCAGGAAACCCTCTGCCCAAACTTTTCTCCTTGTAAATAAAAGTTTCAGTTGCACAGAATTTGATTACTAAGTTCCCCTCATCTACCTGATAGAATTTTTCACTGATTATCAGAATACAGGAACAATATTCAGATAGTTGTTAAAAATGTATAAATTGTACAACACCACTGAAATTAGGAAGTCCAAATCAGTATTTAATATGTTATTATTCTAATGCATGCAATAAGATCCAAAGCATGTCAGCAAAGCTTCTCCAACCAGATAGCTGCTTCTGTGCCATTAGGTTCAGTATATAAACGACTTTACAAAAGAAATTCAAACTTAGTTGACAGATTTCAGTTGTACCTCCTGAATGCTTAGAAGTATACAAAATTTTCCTACAGAGAACAGTTTAGATGCTGCACCACAACTAAGAGGTACTTAGCAGAGAGAGGGCAGGAACAGGCAAGAAAGGTAGCAGAAAAGCCATCTATGTACTTTTCCTGCTGAAGGACCAGAGTGGAGGGAAAGGAAATACAACCAGCATAAGGGACCAACACTGCAAAACCAAAACAGCAGAGCAAAGGAGCCACTCAACCTCTCTCCTAAGCAACCCTTCAATTTCCAATAAAAACAGCACTATCTACTCCACAAAAGCATCTGACATTTGAAAATACACACTTCACAAATGATCTTCCAACAGGAACTACTTGGGACTCCATTAAAACTGTCACCTAAAAAATATCAAGCAAAAAATAGTAACACTTCTGGCTTTGGCTGAACAACACATGCTGTCTGTCTATCACAACAGCTAACAAACTAACCTAACATTGCCAAAAGGACAGCTATTAAAACACTTACTAAATTCAGTTCTATTACCAAGTTTCAAGTCTTCACAGCTAACTAATTCCCCTTTACCCAGCACATGGTTTTAGCCTTAGAGGCATTTGTCTACCCAGTGACCATCAGGAGTTTGCATTTGCTCACAGGCAAATGTTTACTGCACCAACACAATGGGAAGAAAAAAGGAGAAATGTCTATCTTAACATTTCTGACATGCTAGAAAATGTCTAACAGAAGACAGCATGTCAGAGTGCTCAGACAGAAGACATGATACCAAAAAACAGCTAAAGAAGACATCATAAAAGATGAAGTGGGGGATAAAAGATGAAGTGGGGGAACAGGCTCTCAGAGAGGGGCTAAGACAAGAAAAAAGCAGGCAGCTCTTCTTGCAGATGACTACATCAAGTGTCATCAACTAAATTACACTTGTAACATAACAGTCCTCGCAAAAAAGATGGGGGGAAAGCAAAACAAGACTGGGATTCCACAATTAAAAGAAGACAACTTCCCAAGACTTTGATATACAAGTATCACAATGGGCAGAAAAATTTCTAATCAAAGGCTGAAGTGTATCGCCCATTTCTCTAAAAATGCCCTATTCTATTTCTATTATATTTGTGCTAGACCCCAAAGCTAAAACAGACTGTACTGTTTCAGCAAACAATGTAAGCTGTAGGTTTGTTATATTATACAATCATTTCAGAAAGAACTGTCACTTGCCCAAATGAAGCAAAGAAGTTTATGGGGATGGAAGTAAAATTTCCACACTCTGGTAACTGAGTAACATGAGAACTGTCATTTACTGATCTAGAACACATCAGAGCTAACACCACCACTTATCTTTCATTCTTTTAAATCAAATCTCATCTTACTGCTTTTATGAAAGAATCTGAGTCTTTGGCACTTTATTTTAAAATATTTCATTAATATTTTTTAAATCTATTTACAGAAAAAACAATCAACCTCAGAAAACAAATTGAAATCTAAAGTGTAAATAGATAACTAGGCTAGCTGATGTCTATCTTCAGTGTTGGCCTAATGTCCTCTACCTCCACTTTCTACCCAAACAGTGTGTACAGTAGATTATTCAAGGTTCTCAACAGCTGTTACAAAATACCAACTGTGGCAATTAAGTCTGACAGGGCTGTACTTTAGATTTACAGAAAAAAAAAAACAGTGGCAATATTTTATATATATATATATATATCCATTTGTTAACAATGTCCCCCCTTTTAACATAAGACTAACAAAATTAATGAAAGCAATTTATGAGACCAAAAAAATGGATTGAAATTTTCAAAATGGTACTTTTTTGGCACTGCACTACAGTCCCCCCACTTTCCCACCTTTAACCTGAAGTGCTATCAATCTCTGCATTTACAAGGCCAACACTGAACTGTAGCACCTGCAATAGCTTACCCTTTAATACTATCAGGTAACCAAAGCAATGTTTTAATGAAGACTTCACAATTCCAAGCATGGAAGCCAGTAAAGGGTGACTACCTATACACTAACAAACCCCATAAAAGTTTACTGGTGCTCACATGCTTGTTTTTTTTCAGCACTTAAAAGCAGCAGTGGAAGTTTAGTAACAGTGCTTAAATGACATCTTAATTTAAAGCATTTAAATTGCCTCTATAGGTAATACCCAGAAATCTTTCTGTATGCAAAACTTGACTGGAAAAGAAAGCATTCTTCAATTTACTGCTTGTTTTATGGAGGACATTTATTCAGAAACAAAAAAAAAAATCTGGGTTTTTCAGTATTTCTCTAAGCCTGCCTGTTCAAGACTCTCAGCTGCACACAATTTAAGGATGATGCCTAACCCACTGCATAAAGGCAAATCAGAAACAAAGATGAGAGCAACCATGTCAAAACACTTGTTTCACTGTGAGCCATATGTTATCAGCCCAATATTGACAGAAATATTAACTACAAAGCCAAAACATACCTTTGTAAAGTCATTTAGGAGTTGCTCTTACAACTGGCAATTAAGATAACACCAAGCAGTAACAATTTTGGTCCCTCTTACTTCCCACAGTTATTAAACACTGAAGTTTTGTCAACACTGAAACCAGCAGCCATGGGAAAAGGCAACATGTAATTATTACATCCCTTAGGATAAAGAATTCCTCACCTAAATCCACGTGATAGCATCTACATACATAACTAAACAGATATGGAATCTTAATAGCATGATGATGGGAATACCAGACATGTGTAGGTATCACTCACTGCAATGTGAATGTGGAAAAAAAAAAGGAATAAAGTTGGGCTAATGAGATCAGTATGAGAAAGGGCATCAGCAACAGCAACTCGAAGGTAATTCATTATTTATCCAAGGGCTCAATCTCAAGCAATCTAGTTACAGTGACTTAAGGAGCTGTTGACACAGTGATAAACTACTTACACGTGCTCTATTCACGGACAATCAAAGTGAAAAACAACTCACTGAAATCTGCAGCAGTGAGAGTGAGTGCAGAAATAAGAGTTTTTCTACTGGCAAAGTGAAGCCATTGCTCCATCCTAGACCCAAGTATCAAAGTGCTTAGGACCTACCCCCCTTCTGTTGCAGCAGAACAGTTCTTCAGTGTTTTTGTAGTGGGGTATTTTGCATGTCTGGGGTGCAGGCCACCTGCCTCCAAAAAGCCCTGTGTGTTTTTCCACATTAAGTAAAATAAACTATGACGATTATGTGACTTGGCCCTCTCTGAGAGCGTATCTTAATGCACTGATAAACAACAGAGCCTTTACCTTTAGGCCTGTAAAACCCCACTGCCATGCCAAGGCAAAGCTTGGCTCTCTCTGAAAATTCATGTGCAGCTACTGCACAATTCATTACCTATAATGCCCTACACTGTACGGATCATGGTTCCAAGGACAACTTTCAGAAGTTGTAAAGGCAAAAATAAAATCAGGTCTGGTACAAATTCGTTGGTGAACTGAATGCTTGACACTGCATTTGAGGTTTGGGTCAGATGTAACCTTGCTCGTTCTCCAGGGCTTTACCACACTTTAAGACAAGTTCTGATATCGCTGGAGTTGTCAGATTTAACAAAAAGGAAACAAACCATGCAGGACTGTGAACGCAACCCCGGAGAAGTGCCGCAGCTCGGGTGGGTAAACGGCCCGGCGGCTGCAAGCTCTGCCGGTGCGGAGGAGACCGGAGAAAGCGCGGCACCTGCACGGGCCGGCGGCAGGGTGCGGAATTCCCGCCGTGGCCGCGGGGCTGCCCGGAGGCTCGGCCCGGCCCGGGACGGTACAACCGCCCGCGTTCCCCCGCCCGTCGGGGGCGCCCGCAGGCAGGTGCGGCCACGTGCGGCGGCGGCGCGGGCACTTCCGTGTTTACAGTCGGCTTCCCTCCGGTGCCGCGCGCGCCGCCAGCGCCGCGCCGCCACTCCCGCGCCCGCCGCGCGCCCATTGGCGGCCGGCGCCCCCCGCCCGCCAACCACGGCGGCCCCTCCCCCGCGCGGGGCCCCGGGGGAACGCGCCGCTTCCGCTACGCGGCGCGCGTGGGGGAGGGGGCGCCGCCGCCCCCCCGCGTCGCACACGTGGGGCCGCGGCCCGGCCGGCGGCGCCTCCTCCCGCCCCGCCGCCAGAGCCGAGTTTAAAAGGGCACGGGGGGCAGGCGGCGGAATAGCGGGGGACGCGCGCGGGGGTGCGCTGTCCGGGGAGGCCGGGCCGCGGCCCTGCGTGCGGTGCGCGGCGGCGCTCGGCCTGCCCGCTCGGACGGCGTGGCGGCGGCGCCCGGAGCGGGCCGGGGAAGGCGGGAGGACAACAGCCTCGCGCACTTCCTGGTTCTCGCCCCAGCCTCCAAACCCCGCTAAACTCCTCCGCGCGCCCCGCCGCAACTCCCGGCGACGCGGCCCCGGCGGTGCCGCCCGCGCCGGGAGGCAAGTGCCGCGGGCCGGCCGCTACCAAGGTGATCACTTCCTGATTGCCCTCCATTACCGCCCGCCCGCCGCCGGAGCGCGCCGTGCGCCGCGTCTTCCTCCCCCCCCGCCCCGGCCCGTCCCCGCTCCCGCCCCGCCGTCGGCCCGGCGCGGCGCAGCTCACCGGCCCGAATGAGGAGGTCGAGCTGGTTCGTGGGCCCCTCATGCACGGACGCCGCCATGTTTACGCTGCCGGAACGGCTTCACATTGACGGGCGGGCGCGCGCAGGGGCCGGCGGCGAGGCGCGCTCCCGCGGGCGGGCGGAGCGCTCACCGCCACGGCGCGCGGCGGCGGGAGCGCTTCCTGCGGGGCGGCGCGCGCGCGGTCCTTCCGCCGCCCGCCCCAGACAGGAAGTGCCGCGCCGGCTCCCGCCGCAGCGCCGGGGCCGCCCGCGGGCGGGGGGAGCCGGGGGGAGCCGCGGGGCCCCGGCGGCCGCCCCGCCGCGCAGCCTGCGCCTCCTCGCACGGCTCCGGAGGCGCCCGAGCGCAAGCGCTGCCCCGAACGCCTTCCGCTCCGCTCTCCGCGGCCCTCGGCCATGCGCGCCTCCGTGCCCCGGTGACGCTTTGTGGCCGGGGCAGACCGCGGACCGGCATGAGCCGGACGCTCCTCGCTGACGCATTAACAGGATTTCTCCTTGACAAGTCCCTGGGGCACTTAGGGTAGTAACAACTTGCCAGGAAAGCTCTGTCCTCCGTGCCTGCAATCCACCTTATCTCCGTTAGAGTAACAGGGCTTGTTCCAGTTAGCCAGAGGCCCCATACATCCTTATCTCTGAAAAGATTTTGGGGTGAAAACCAGCTTCATTGCTCTCTTCATTAAAAAAGGCCCAGAGCACTACCACCACTTTTTAGGGTTGCAGCCTCTCCCCCAAAGAACACTGCATTACCTGCCGGCCCCTGGACAGAGGCAGCAGTCAGGAGAATGCACTCTCCACACTTCCACCCTGTCCATGTGCTGACAACTCCTATGATAAAACTTCAGAGCTGCACCAAGAAAAGCCAAGTACGTCTCACACAGATCTAGGCACGGAAATTACACACAGGAATTCATTAAACCACCTAAGTAGGCCTACATAGTTAAGCCAAGGATCTTCAGCAAACACCTGCTGCCTACAGAGCCTGCCTTGAACACACCTTCACAGCTCCGTTAAAAGAAGGTGAAGGGGTCCACCTGCAACCTGACAACACACAATCTCTTCCCCCTCAAGTTTCAGTAGTCCTAGGACCTAGGTGAGAAGCATCAACTTAGAAGCAATTTTCCCCAACACCAAAATCACATAATAATATCCAGCAAAAATCAACTCCAGCTGCTAAATTCAGTGCTTCAAACTCTTGGCAAATCCTATTCCTCCACTTCAACTCTCAAGACATTATTCAAATACATTTTCACGACTGTATTTATACATAATAATACACAAAAAATGAGGCATTTTGTAGACATCTTTCACCTGTTCCTGGGTGTAAGGAATTACATTTGTTCAGTGCCTCATCAGATAAAGAGCAAGCAATTTCCCTGCAGCAAGCAGTATCATTCATTCTCACATTCAGGCCATGATATCTAAGGGTAGGTCTGTGCTAAAATTTTGCCAGTCAAGATTCTTCCACAGCCAGAAGCATGGATAAAAAAAGCAAGTGGCCAGCTGTGAGGGCAAAAAGGCCTCATGCAGATACAGCTTTGCCAACAGCAGAGTGCTCCTGTCAGCTTTTGTTATTCAGAGAGGTGGAACAGCAGTACTAACAAGAATTCCTTCCATCAGCATATTTCCACTAGGGGACTCTGCTGTATTCTCCAGCAGAAATCTTCCTAGAGGAGACAAGCCCAAGGACAAGAAAAGGCATTTTAGGTAGACACACTCTTAAACATGCAATAAAATTTAATAGTCATTCATTAGAACATCCCCAGGTTGAAGTGAAAGCTTTACATGGTGTGGTTTAGCAACACCATGGCTTCAGCCTACATACAGAGCGCTGCAATAACCATGCAGTCCCATCACTTTGTCCTGTATACCTCCTGTTGTTAAAAATTATAATTTACCTACACTTCAAGCAATAAAATACAGTTTAAAAGTTTGTTTAAATCCAGATCAAAAGTGTACTGAGATGCTAAATGCCTTTGAAGATCCACACCCATGTCAACAGGAGTTCACACTACCAGACTTGGGAAAAGATGCACTTGCAGTATTTTCCTTTTTTGATTGCTGTGTAATTCAGTGAGGATTGTTTACTGATTACAGCTCTCAGTCACAAACTGAAGTGTTCGACTCATACCCAATAAAGTTTTGCCTGAGATGTGTGGACTTCTTGAATAATTCTTTGCATGCAAGAAACTGGCACTGCATAACTTTTGACAAACCCCATAGGTCCAAAATAAAAATAAAAAGAGAGTATTAAACATGAAGTTCCTGGCTTAACACCAGTTTCCTAAGTAGCATTTATTTACTGCTGAAAGCACAGACTTAGCACAATGTTTGCCAGTGCACATGAAATGGATTTGAACAGCTGCACACAAGTGTTCTGACTCTTCCCTCTCTGATCATACACACAGAATATCACTGGATGCCCAAGAGATTCCAATCAGTTGAAAATGAAAAGAATCTAAGCCCCTGCACTTTCAAGATTAATATGCAAAAAGCCACAACAAATTATGAAGTGACCTGTGCATACCTTATCTCTATCAGTATTAAAGCATAACACTGTCTTTAAAGAATGCAGTTTTCAACAAAAGTCCTACAGTTTCAGCTGTTTAAATTATATTATTTCTAGTACTTTATGAATGCTGCTGATTGATTTGTCATGCTAATAAAACCATATTATTTCAGGGGGGAAAAAACAGTAAAAAAAAGTAAATGTGCATTTAACTTTAATCTCTTTTAAAGCCCCCTTTTTAGGCTAAGAAAGAGGACCACAAAATCTACTCAGTGGGTGGCCCAATGAAGAAAGAAATACTTACTGTAATGGAACAGGGCCACAGGAAATTGCAGAAATTTCATTTCTCTGGCATGAGAAAAGTTAAAAAAAAAAGGTAGACTAACAGATTACCAACCAGCATCAGTCTATGAGACAGAAACATGTTTATTTACCCTAGTTTGTTGCTGAGGGGTTTTTGTTTGTTTCTTTTCACTGTTAGTATACAGAGACTAAAGTTTATTGCCATTTTTTAACACACAAGTTCAGTTGTCAAAATAGCCAGGTAGACCTACATGCTACATTTACCAACTGCCATGAAAAACCCAGTGAAAATGCTTAACAAGCTGGAAAGTTTCCATTCAAAGTTATGCTTCCAGTTATTACATTCCTGTTTGTCATAAGCTTTAAGTAACTTCAAGACAAGAGAATTGTATCTCCATAGTTGTATAAACACAGGAGTAAAATATCTCTCAGCTCATTCTTTCTGGTTAAGGGATATGGACAACTTTGTTCACCATAAAGGAAGTGTATCACTTCTTCTCTGCAATATACAGCACCTAAAACTCATTCTGATTCTTTTGAAAAACCAAAAGACAACTCAAAAAAAAGCAGCTGGATGTGACTAATTGCATCCAAAACAGCAGATATAAATTCAAAATATGAAATATATGAATATGCTGGGTTTCATCAGATATGCAGACTTAGAATCATCAATTATCTTAAGCATCTCCTTAAACACTCCTCAAAACAAACAGCTTCTTGAAAATAGTAGTTTTGTTTCTTCCTTAAAGCTGTGATGAAATAATAAATCCAAAACTTGTACTTGGTGCTTTGATGCTTAATAAAAAAATAGGGGGGAAAGTACTATTAATACAAGAGTCACTAAAACAATTAAATCAGGGTCTACAGTGGCAATCCTTAAATACATGTCTTAGTCATGGACTGCAAATCTGAGACATGGAGGATGCCTATGCTTTTATTTAACTGTGTTACCTTCCATACTGCTCCTATACAGAAAATTCCAAAATTAGATTACCCCATTATATCCATGTTACAGGTTCCAAATATACAGAATTGACATTATAAACAAATAAATATAATATGTTTAAATTTATAATATAAAATGTTATATTTAATATTGGCAAAATAAACAGAAGTGTAGCAATTGTTAACTTTGGACTGTTCTTTAAAAAGAGCAGCTTCTGCTATTTTAAACTAAAATGTTTTTGTGGAGTAAATCCTGAAAATGAAGGGCTAATTACTTTTAGGACAAAAAACTGTACAGGAAACGAAACCAAATAAAATTGGAGTATTATTAAAAACTTGTTAAGAAGGATGTGCCTTTTATGATATAAACACGTTCACTAGTGCAGTAAACAAAATTTTTAGGCTGTAACTCAGTTCTCCATGATCTAAAGGTACCACTCCCAAGAATACCAAACAAAAAGGGAAAGATATTTAAATACTATGTCAATCTAAAGATTATATTTCCCCCTTCCAATCATTACAAAAGGCACTCACTACTTCCACAAAGAATGTCATAAGGTCACCTGAAAAAACCTAGATTTCTATATTTTGTTTTTTCTAGAAAACTCCTTTTTCTATTCCAAGCAAATAGGCATATTTTTCTGGAATGAAAAAATGAACCACTAAGTCTTTCTTGTTTGCTGAAAGACCCTTGGGTTGTGCTTCTGTAGTTAATTAATTAATTTTACAGTTAAAGGATTAATTATAAATGATGATACTTGATTAATCAGTCAAGATAGATTAGTGGGAAGGAGTCTGATGGGGGGGGAGGAACCCCCATACTCCACTAGGATTAACTAAAAATTCTTGAGTACTTATAATAATCATATAGTATATTTTATTTGAGTTGTGGTTTCACAAATGTGAAGTTTTTCAATTAAAAACAACACTGCAGATCCAGATTCTGCCCTTGGCTCAGCACTGACTGTCCTTATAGTCCACACAGTCTCAAATCCATTCATAGAACAGCAACCACAAGTAGAACCATTCAGTGCACAGCACAGATCATCTCTTTAGTGTCCTAAGTAAATTTTCCCACAGCACTTCCCTTCAACATTTTTCACACAGGGTACTGATCCCTATCTCTGGAGGCTGGAATAAAGCTACACTTTAATAAATTATGAAGCTTTAAATTAACTGCAAAGTAGCCCAAGGGTATTTGAGTGTGTGGTGTAATGCTGTAAACCACGTAAATCAGGAGTCATTGGAACTGCCAATGAACTGTCACAAGAAAGGGAAAAAAATCAGGAAAGGGTGTATTATGTGAAAAGAGATCTTTTACAAGTACTGCCAAGGATTCTTTAAGATGGGTGTTGGTATATTTACCATGCTGCCTGTACAATCTAGAATCACAAAAGGTATTAAGTCTACTCATTCTTGGTGCAACGACAATACATTTATCAAATAACATGAAAATTTTTGTAGCAATTAATTCTGTCATTTATGAAGTAGAATCTACTGAGACTACTTTAGCAATAATAGATTTTTTCTTCAAGATGTACAGAAATCAAACTGTTGCACCTCTCTAAACTGGGATCATTAGCATAATAAAGGCATGTACTTCAAAAAATTAACACCTTAAAATGCTCTTTAAACATTGTGCCTTGTTCACTACCTTAGCCTGCTTTCTCATTAACAATTACCATGGCACCTGTTACCACCTCTCTCCTACCATAAATTGCTACCTACCCACAGCCCAGTATCTCTACTGCAAAATTAAAATTTAAAAACAGCACACTCAGATTCACTGTCCTGCAATACACTGCTAATAATGCATTACCCAAATTAATGTTTCTCAGGGTTTTCATGCTTTCTCTCTGCCCATCTCACCTCTCTGTATGAGAAATAATTCAGAAAGATTCCTGGCTGTGTCAAAACATGTCAGCCACAACACATGCCCCACGAGACTGCCTCCCTCAGAACAGCCCAAACCAAGCACTCCTTTCACCAACACTGGCCATAAAATTATGCTTAAAAACAGAGTTTATTTGCAACAGCTCTTTATCCTAAAAATCCTGTTCTATTAGCCATTAATTTAGCCATTAATCTACAAAAATCTTACAAGAAACAGCATTATTTAATGTTTAAAAAACAACTTCTGAATACAAAAACCTTCGAAGTATAAGGTCTTAAAGGTTTTCAAATATAAACTTAAGTTGTGAAACTCAGTTTGGGAAGAATACTCTCACTTCTCACTTACCTTAATCTTAAAAGTTTATTGCCATAATGAAAAACTAAATTTAAGAAACATATTATTTCCTAACTTCTCTTTACATTCATTTGTTGAACTTCTAATTGGCGTATTTCTTTCAAAATGCATTTCAGTAAACTGGAATTGTAAGTATTGCCCCAAAACCTGCATCACTGTTCATGTCCACCTTGTGAAGTTGATGCCTGTGATTTTTGCTGCAGTACTGCAGGATAACATCCAACTTGAGAAGGATGTATGAGCAATTGCATCCACTGTTTACTGAGAAATCTGCACTGAAGTTTACCTAATCTGATGGGAATGCATATAGATTTAATGGGATGCCAAGTTAAGCAGCTGGGACAGTCTCTCACCTTTGTTTTGCTTTCCTGACATCATGAATTTAAACTCCAGCTCTAAATTAGGCAGCCACAGGATAGGAGCACATGCTACCCATGTCAAGTGGGTCTCACCAGTTAAGCATGGAGTGCCAAAAAAAAAAAAGAGGACCTGTCCTTAGATTGCAGTTCTAGGTACTCCCTACCCCAACACTCTGCTAATCCAGCAGAAATTTAACTCAACAAAAATACAGAATAGCTGAGGGTCTCCTTGCTATTTTTCTTCTTGTGAAATTAGCATAGAGAAGCAAGAGAAGCAACACAAGAGAGAAGGAGGGAAGGACAGCAGGAATCACATCCCAACAGCCAGATGTTATTAGGCTGCTACAGCAGCACAGCTTTTGTTGCCACAGACACTTCAAACATACTTTGGTTCCTCTCAGAAAATGGAAACCTCCTGATCATATTCTTTGGGGAGAGGGTGTACAGAAAGATTTGTGTTTATCACTGAACAGTTCAGCTTTCACAGCAAAGCTCCACTCCTATCTTCATTCCTAACTTTTTATTTTATAGATAGATGTGCTAATTTCAATCTATTAGGCTTTTTGCCCATAAAGGGACACCCCAACTCCAATCCCCCTAGTCACCCACTCCTGCATCCAAACAGCAATAAAACAACTCTTGCACCAAAGGATAGAAAGGGACAGACAGGAAGGGGCAAGAGTTGGAAGATGGGATAAATAGAGACACAATAATAGAGTCCCTATTTCCAGCTGCCCTGCAGTAGTGTGGCTCATAGAGTGTATAACTGAATTCTATCCAGCTTTCCTGGCTCAGCTGATTTTTAAAACCTCCAAGTTTAGTTGTCTAGTAAACTCCCTGCATAAGTACACAGCAAAGACATAAATGAAGATCTGCCTGCTCATGAGGAAGAAGACAGAGTTACAATGCAGCACCCTGAATGTAATGTGACATTTTTACTGCCAAGGTAATCCTGTCACCAATGAAGCCTAAGCAAAACTAAGCTCAGAGGAAAGAGATGTGAATCCATGTCAAGACCTCCGTCCCATGGATAGACACATTCCTTGGGGATTTCTAAAAGTACCAAAACCTCATGGAAGAAAAGAATTAAGGAAGTCTACCTGTTTCCACAGTTTCAGTCTCAATTTCTTGTTCCTCTGCTACATCTTGCATCAGGTAAGTCTCATCATCATAAACCAGGACCTGAGCAGCGTAACCCTGTTCTAGTCTGGCACTAGGAACTGGTTCCACAACCACTGCTGGGAATTCAGAGACTGGCTCATTTTCCTATAGAAAGGAAAAAAAAAAAAAAAAAGGAAAGAAAAGAAAAAAAATGCTCTAAATACTGCACTATTGAACTCTATGTCAATATTTTCCTCTTACGTTCTTACATTCTTTATGGAATAATGATAATAATTTAAAATATTTTTAAAGGAAATTTTCTTCCAAAGCAAGAGATTAAAAGAATAAAAGATAGTTATTAGCCATTAGAGGGGGCCTTCTAAATCTCAAAGATACTTTCCTGGGTTTAAGAACTTAGAATTTAAAGCACCAGAGAGCTTAAGGTATTAGAAAAGAGCACACTTTCTAATGAAGACACTCAGCTGTGGGAAGTGTTTCTCACCCTCTGCTTGATGAAAGTTAACAAAAGCTTTGACTATGCACTGCAAGACACCTACATCTGACCTGTGTCTCATGGACACATGTTTTGGGTTAAGTGCACAAGTTATTACAGAAGAACTGACTACTTCAAAGCCTATATGCTCATCTCTACTTATTCAAGGATCAAAATATCTGTAAAAGCCATATATAATGAGTTACAGTGTTGCAGAAGTAGAACCCTGCCAGACTCTCTTTATTAAAAGCTATAGGAGAGTAGAATCTATTTCTTATTTGTTGCTAAGAATGCACAATACAATAAAATATACTGTGCTAGCTAACTTTGAAAGAGGTTTGTGTATTGTTCTGTTCAACTTGTTCTACACCTCAAGACATGTCTGAGATCTTTAAGGAAAGTTTAGTATAGACTATAATTTTGTAAACCCAGTCTACAGTTGTACTGCAGACTTCAAAATTTCCTGCTCCCACTGCTCTGATAACAAAATCTTCTACTAAAAGATATTTGAAAAATGACTGCACTCTTCCTCCTTACACAACAACCTCAAACCTCCATTTGTTTTCACAGCAAGTTTACAATGACATTTTCTTTCAAATTAAGATAAAAGGTGTCAAAGTTTGATAGTAAGCAAGTGCTATTTACTTTTCTAACCTCTTGATTTTTTATTTCATTGCTGTCAAACTCCAGGGCAGGGCCTCCATTGTCAATCACTACTGATGTCATGGTGCATCCCCCGAAGATTCTTTGAGAGCTGTTATCTCTCTCGAAGATAGTAATGCTGATAACCCCAGGATATCAAAGGCTTCAATTCACAATCCACTGCTCTTAAACAGCTAGGCAGAGGTTGCTGAAACACAAAATAATTTTAAGTTATTTGCATAATTTATACTCAAAAGTCTTCTCATGTTTATGAAATCTCTTGCATGCTGCATCTCTACATCTAAATAGGGCATCAGCAAACACTGAGATCAGTGCTCTACAGCAAAAGTCAGAATTTGCCCCAACATTTTTAATAAAATCCATCCATTAGAAGGCTACAACAATCACTGAGGTCTGCAAGAAAAGAGGATCATCTAATGCTCATTGAAGAAAAAAATTATCATCACTACTCCTCTTTTCAACAGAAAGTAATCTTGCACATTTAGGGAAACACTTGTTTGGATTCATACAGAGTAACTGAGCTTCCTACAGGCAAGGTTACACTAACAAAAATTACAAATGCTGATCTCCCCAGCCAGATGCAAACCAAGGAATAAGCACAAGATAAAATTCAAAAGAAATAAAAAGTATACACAATTTAGAAAAAAAAATTAGGCCTTTTTTGCTCACACAGGCAGTCCACTTAAGCACAATTCATACCTAACTACATTTAATTTATAACAGCACAACACCCCCAGTTACTACTTTATTTTCCATTGTTTCATTTGTAAAGCTAGCACCACTTTTTGATGAAGAAGAAAGCTAAGACCTCTTCTGCTCAGACTGGAAGGCCTTTAACAGGCATCCCTTGGAGCCACATACACCTGTTACTCTCCAGATTTTTACAACAAAAAGCCTACTCCTTACCTACCAATTATTCCAAAAGTCTTTAAATTCAAAAATATGTAAAGTAGAAAACCAACTGTCTATGAATATATTAAAATAATCAATCAGAAGAAAAAAAATCTGTTTTATTGCAAAACCTTTTCTTCTTCTACAGTTTTCCACTGATATACACAATAGAAATATTTCCAATGAATCACAACCCAAAACAGAAGTCCAAAGAAATTAAATTGCATTTTAATTTGGAAGCACAGATGTTCCAACCTGTTTCAAACATCAGCATTATTCCTGCAACTCAGACTCACAGATATGTGAACACACATATGGTACCTCTGCATAAGCACATCACAAAGCTAATTTCATTCTCATGCAGAATATTAATGCAAACAATCAATAATAAGTATTACTGCAAATAAACAATCACACCTTAGACCACATCTACTGTTTATTTATATTTTACATACTATAATCCCACACAGGTGGCCAAGTAACTGCCAATTGCAGCAATTGAAAACACTCAGTACTGTTTACAAGATCAGGTTCTGTCAGAAACATGTTATTTTTGTCTCCTAGGATACAGAAGGTTTAGATGACTTTTATGCTGATCCATCTCTATACAAATTACTGTTTTCCTACAGAAATGAAGTTAAGGTGATGCAGGAACATAAATGATAATCCTCATTTTCCAGTTGGGACAGAAATCCTAGTCAGGACCTTACAGTACACAGAAGAATGTGTGAGATGCTAAATCTCAGCATTCATTAAAATAATGGTATCTTCAGACTGAATAGATGGAATAGTCCATCAAGGTAGACAAAGTCTTTATACACAGAATTTGAACTTCATACTGGCATTCAGTCAGCAATGTTTTCAAAACTCTGCCAAGGTAGAGAAAACAACAAGCCCACTCGTCAGCAAGTGAGAAGGTAAGAGTTTCAGTTCAGTCTGGTTTGGAAGTTCTGTCAAAGCAGCCACTCAAACACACCCACACACCTACATGTACGTGAGATTCCCACAGACACAGCCCTTCCTCAGTGCACCAGCACTCCCCTTCTTCCCTTTCCCTAAGTACTGTCTCTATGGGAGACTTTCTGCTTCTCCCTCAAATTTCAGTAGGACACTCAATCTATTCCCCATCCTCTCTCTAGTAAATCCCAACTCATTTGATTCTTGTAAAAGGAAAACACTGCCTGGCCACTTCCAGGAATTAGCTCAGAAATTTACGTTTCCCAAGACTAAGTGAGCCAAAAGACAATTAGACCCAGACTCTTAAAGAAAGAGATGATTCAGATTTGTAAGAGACTAGGCTGTCCCCAGTGATACAATCAGCCAGCACAGAAAGCTGGTTCAAAGTACAACTAGTTTTGAATTACAGAAGCAAGATTAAAAATAAAAATAAAAAATGCGCACTACAAATTTAACTCTTCTCTGGATAGATGCTTACAATAAAGCAAAATACAGAATAACACCAGTGGAGAAAAAATAAATTTAACACTTGCAAAAGAAATTACCAAATTATGTTGTTACAGTTCTGGCATCCACTCCTGTTCTTCCTGATAGTGGAAAATTCAGAGAAAAACTAGTTCTGGAACATTTGGAAAAACCCTTACAACCACAAAAACATCCTTGTTGTTATTTTTATACATATCTCATGGGAAAACAAAACTAAATCTACATGCTCCCATCACCACGTAATAAACAACAAAACCCCAACCAAACTAAAAATTCTGAATGTTGGATGCTTTGCCCCAACAGCAAGAAGTCTCTAACTATTTACCACTACAAAGCACACAACTTTCACTGGTCAAGACAACCAACTGAGCAAGTCTTCAGAGGCTACAGGGCACTTGTCATAAAGGCTGAAAAAAACCAGTTCATTCACCTATTGGACAGTACATTTACCTGACCTACATTATGTATCCAAGTGTGTGCCTACAGGAAATCCAAACTGTTCTCTTCTGTTTCTGGCAGAAAGTTTAAAACCACTGCAAATCACAACTGTGATGAACTCATCCCACTAAAAATGTCCTAAGTTGATTCCCCTGGGCACAACCAAATTAACAGGGAAGTAAACATGCAGCTCAACAGAATAAAAGATAACTGAAAAACAGTGTGGAAAGGATGCTCGAGAAGGTCACCTCTTCTAGGCCAGGCTTCAAGTGAAGTTATTTAGGAGTGATTTCAAAACAAAACTCTAAATGTAAGTCTGCAAAAACTTTGGCACACTTTCCTTTTAACTATAAAATAAACTAGCAAAAAAAACCCCCTCAAAACACAATGCTTGAAAAAAGATGTCCATACACAAAAACAAGACAAACACACACAAGTCTGGGCAGCAGTGACCAGAGCTGCTCCTACAGCACTGAGAACCACCACAGGAACAACAACCCCCTTTCATTCAGGGATTTATCCTAAACCCTGAGGAGAGAGATACCCACACAGATGTAGGACTCCAGCTAGCAGTAGCATCACACACAGCTTTTGGTTTTTTTTCAAATCAGCCTTCTTTTGGTTTAATAAAAAAAAAAAAAAGTTAAGAAAGTTGGCTTGAAAATTAAGTCAGTTGCACATGCAGAAGTACACCAGAAGATCTGCACAAGATCACTGCAGAATCCCATTAACAGGAACAAAGCTTCCTAAGGGCACTAAGGTGTTCTTTCACAGGCAGAACCTCAAATACAGCAGTAAATGCCACTGTCACTGATACATATAAACCACAGCACACTCTGTAAAACATTTCATGCTGACTGAAAAGTCTTTTTTAAGATGCTTTCCCAGATCATATTTACAGCTCTGGCTATCTGATTCACACTGGCACATGCAGAAGAAATGGCAATTTATCTTTCTTTTTCTGAAACTTAGCAAGTCTAAGAATTTAAATTACTGAAAAATCTGTTTGAGCAGAAAAAGAACCCCTAAACTTCTTGCTAAAGTTTGTTGCAGAGGTTATATCAACATGGGGATACAAAGTAAATCATTGCATCCACAAGGCCAGGGGAGCATGCAATCCATGCATTTCACAGTACCTTAACATTTAGACCAAGCACTCAAATTTATAAAACACAAATCAAAATAGGGGATGGGTAAAACAGTTGTAGGCACACCACACTTTGTAAGTTTTCATACAAAAAAGTAATAAATTTACTGCTGAATGCACAGAGACTATTACTCTGGATCAAATTAATGATGCATCAAGTCCAGTAAAACACCAGAAGACCTCCTTCTGTGCAGATATAATTTGATAATCTGAACATCCAAAGTTTGCTCTGAAACCTCAACAGCTAAAGCTGATGAGCCCCAAAACATGTAAGCTTATAATCACTTAGAAACTATTAACGTTCTGCAAAAAGCTTTGTGGCTTCAGCAGCTTCTTCTGGACCTTCCTGCATCTCATCCTATTAGCAGGCTCTCTTCCCACTGCTCTCTATTTAAAGATCCCTTGTAACCTTCGCTTCCCTCTGACACACGTCTCGAATACTTTCCCTTAATTTGCACCTCTCTTTCTAGCAAATTGATTGTTGGTCCTTAACAATCATTTCCACTCCCCCACAAGCCGGAGTGGGGAGGAATTATTCATCATTTTACATACTAAAGCAGCAGCGACGATTAAATTAAATGGTGAGGATGTAGGTTTAAAAAACAAACCCCGACACACACTCTAAAAAGAAGCAGCGTGTAAAAATTGCATAATTAGCTTTGTTAGCATATTCTAGAGGTCAAAAACTTGTAAGATTTAAGTTAGCTTTATGAAGGTAAAGCCTGAGTTGGTTATGAGCCCAGCGAACATAAAGATGTGTGTAACAGTATAAACTTCTGAACAAGGCACTGCTGAGAGCTGAGAGATGAAGAGCCTGTCACTGATGGCACCGCACAAAAGAACCATCCTTTTCCCAGCACCTTTCCAAAAGCAACTGAGCCTGTCCACTAGAAGAGATGGAGCGAGAGAAGGAAAAGCAAAAGCAGCAACGACTAGATCTGGTTTTAAACTTAGAGTGCTGTCTCTCCTAAAGAAGTTACATGAGTAAAGAAAACTCACACGAAAGGTAACAGTGACCAGCCGTACGGGAGGGAGCAGGCAGAACGAAAAACTGAATTATTCAAGCAGAGGGAACACATCCGAAGAGGCACCAGCTAACCAGGACCCGGGCTCACCCAGCCCGACGCTCCTCACCGCGGTACGCTGCCAAGCCAGCCGGGCTCGGGCTGCTCACGGCGGGGCGAGCAGCGCGGGGGGCTCGGCGACCGCGGGACGAGGCACGGCCGGGCCATCACGCATGACAGCGAGTGTCCGGCGCAGCCGGGCTGCCATGTTCTCCCGGTGTAAACAAGGCGCTGCCCCTTGGCGCTGCCCCAGCCGCCTCCCCGCTCCGCCCCCGCGCCGCTGCCCGCGCCGCCCGGCCCGGCCCGCCCGGGAGGCCACGCTGCCCCGGGCTGTTTACACTGACAGCGCCGGGCCCCGGCACCGAAACCGTGCCCGCGGCGGTGGGAGCCGCCGCCGGAGCGACCCCCGGCCCCGCCGCCTCCGGGCCACCCCTCAGAGCCCGAGCCCGGGCGGCCCCGCGGCCCCTCCGCACGGCAGCTGCCGCCTGTCAGCGCCCGCCCGCCCGCCCGCCGCCCCAGCGGGAGCCGACACCGCGAGCCGACACCGCGCCCTTACCGTGGCCGTGCGCCCGGAGGCCGCGTCCGTGGCCCGCCCGAACCGGGAGCAGGAAGCGGCGGCGCCGCCCGGGCAGAGCCGAGCCGAGCCGGGCCGGGCCGGGGCCGCCCCGCGCGGGAGGGGCGGGGGCGCAGCGCGCGACCTGCCCGGCCCGGCCCGGCCCGGCCCCCCCCGCCGCCGGGCGCGCGGGGGCGCCGCGGGCATGCGCGGCCGCTCCGCGCCTGCGCGGGGCTCGCCCGGGCCGGGCGGCGGAGCGGGGCGCGGGAGGGCCGGCGGCGGAGGAGCGGCCGCGCGTCTTCCTTGCTCCTCATCCTTCCTTCCCTGCTCCTCATCCTTCCTTCCCCGCTCGCCATCCGTCCCCGCTCGCCGCGCCCCCAGCCGGAGCAGTCCGCGCTCGGAGCCGCCGCGCTGTCGCTGCGCTGTGCAGGAGCAGGTGCCTGCGCCCTCAGCTCGCTCCGGTGCTGTCCCGGCGGTGTCCCGGAGTGTCCCGTGTGTCTCAGCCATGGGAACCGGTTGCAGGCAGTGTCCTGAATTGCCGGGCCCCGGTTCGGCCCCGCCGCTGCCGCCTCACGGGGTTTGGAGCCAGGCGAAATCGTAATCCGGCTTTTGTTGGACGAGATGCGCCGTCGGACTCTGCTCACGAAGCGAGAATGCATCGAGACTGTCTTGCTGAGGTGTTGAACAGAATTGGTCTTCTTTACAAACATTGGGCTTCAACCATTATGCCCTTCTCTGGAGTTTCACAGGAATAAACAGAAGAGCTTTAGCTGAAGAGGAGGCATTACATTTTCATTACAGACAAAAAGAAAACCCTGCATTGCCAAGGAGATCTTCTGCAAGGAAAAGCCGCTTGCTGTAAGGAGCTCTAGGACGATGGTTTTGTTCAGACTGATTTGGGCTCCCTGTGCCCTTACAGTGAAGGGAATGATTTAAGGATCTCCCTTCTGACAGGAGCCCAGCCCCTGGGACAGGCAGTTCGGCCATACAAATCTGCTCCTCACCTCCATGTGCCAGCAAAAATACCTCTGCTACATCTGAGTTTCCATCTGACTGTCCTCATCTACTGCTCCTTTGGCACTCTGTGCATCTCCTGCTTCACCAGCTCTGATTTCCAGTATTCAGCTTCTGCCTTGTGCATGTTACCACCCACTGCTCTACTGCTCTGGCTCATACATTTGAACAGAATATTTCCTCCCTCTGCATTCTCAGGGCATCAGCTTCCTTTCCGAAGGAAATTAAATCTTTCAGGGGTCTTCAGGCTGTGGAATCTGACTGACGTTTACAAGTTACGTACAATTTGAGTTTTCCAGGATAAGTAACATGTGCAGTTATTTTACTCAGGGATGGCACAAACATCTCCCTGAGATTAAAGGTAGCTCCAAAACAATACCAGTCCTGTGCCCTGAAGCAGGGAAACATTGGTGATTCTTTCTTCCCAAAAACATGTCAGGCATTGCTAATAATAGATGGTGCTACCAGCAGCCTCTTATGTAAGTGGCTACAACTGAGGTGTAAATTTGTATGATTTGTGTAGTAAAGCACACACCATAGCAAAACTGAGCTTTTACCACACACTAAGCCTACCAGACATGTAGTCAGGCTTACTCTTGGATGTCAATTACAGATTTTGCTCCTAGTTTATATTAACAAAAAAAATCAGTTGTCTGTCTACTCTTTAAAAGGTATGAGGTATCACTTTTAGGTTTTTTGTTTGCCTTTAAAAACAAGATTCAGATTATATGGAGAAAAACATTATCATTTATTAACAATATAGCTGACATCCATGTTGCTGCTAGAAATTACAGTATTCAGTCTTTGCACATTAGAGAATGTAATTATTTTAATAGTCTAGCATGTAAATTGTATCAAAAAGATAACAAAGATGTAAAGTTAAAATCTCATTAGTAGTGGATTATGGAAGACAGCAGATTACAATTATAAAATAAAAGGAAGAAAAGGGCAAGTCAAGAGAAGGGTGGGGTATTGAGAGGAAAAGATTAAATACTTCCTGGCAGAAATTGCCTTGTTATGGATTGGATGGGAATTTTAGCTGGATGGGAATTTTAGCCTTCAATGACAATTTTTTGGAGCCTGACAGACCTAAGTGCTATCAGTTTCATTTTAGTGCTAATTAGTCCTGACTTCATGTGCTCACTTTCTGGACTTTGAATGTTTTTCTTTCCTTGTTCTTCTTTCCATGGGTCCAAACCCAGGTTAAAACTCAGAAAAATTAGAAAACCTCTTGCCTTGATCCTTTTCATGGAAAAAGAAAGAATTACATAGAACTAAGGACAAAGTGGCTTTTTGCTGTATAGTAGACTTTAAAATACAGCAGTTGAACTTCATTATAGAACTTCATTAATAATTTAAATGATAACAAAGACATTCACATCCAGCCTCATTGTGTGCCCAGAGGCAAGAACTGTCAAGCCTTGAACACTTACTCCAGGTTTGGCTCCTTTCACTTTATAAGACCCTCAGTACCAAATGTGCTGTGCTGGAAATTAATCACTTACTGAAACAGTGGAATGAGAAGTGTTTGTATTACTTGGATTTCCTACAAACAACAAATACAAACATACAAACAACAACAAACTCCAAACAAACAACAAAAACAAACAAAAACTCAAGCCAATTTTCTCCTGTGGGAGAAAAGCATACATTATTAATTTCTTCCTGTGTTGTTCAGCTCCAAGATTTGAGGATGAGGGATTGTTTCTCTGTCCCAGGTTTTAGTAATGTTACTGCTTTTGATTTACTGCCCTCTTCTGCTTGATGATGTGAGTTGTCCAATAGTTAATTATGCTCAGTTAGCCCTCACTGGAGAATAACATTTCCCACTGACTACTCAGAAAGAAGATAGCCATGTGCAGGGAAAAGGAAGCAGAAAAAAAAATCACATTGGGGGTGATCAATGAACCTCCATGGGCCTCAGTAACTTAATTATATTATAGAGCTAGAAAGAGGAAATATGGTTTTGATAGATATTGCTGTCTCTTTTCTTCCACTTCTCTGTATTTCCCTCTTTAATTGGTTTGCATGCTACAGTCAATGCTGAACTGAGAAGAAGCTGCTCAGCAGCTGAACTTCCTGAGATAAAACACAATTGTTATACAACAACGTATAACACTTTTCCTAGGGCACATGCAGACCTCACACACATATTTTTTTAAAGATCTTTAAGTCATGAAGGTTTTTAAATAAGGAAAACTATCACTAAAAATCAAGATGTTTAGGTAATAAAGAGACTGGATCTGCACATGAAATCTTATAATTGACCACACAAAGAAGAGTTTTCTATTGCTCAGTAGTTTCCAGCTTGTTATGCAGGAGCTGTTGGGCATTAATCAAAATCAGCCTTTCAGAGCTTGCTAGAGCCATCATTTCAGCTGGGTAAAATATCAAGAGGAAGTGGAGAACATCTGCAGATAGAGAAACATCCCATTTCTCTCTGGGGAGGATTCTTTTTGATAGACTTTTGATAGGCTTGTTGGATGACATAAAGCACAAACACAGCAATATTATATCTGAGAACTGCTTATTAAGAAAGATAAGTGTTCCTACCAAAGGGGGACAGAAAAGAGAGCAGAGAGAGAAGCAGAAGGACAGAAGGTTCCCTCTGTCCCCAGGGCACTCCTTTGGAGTCAGCTGTTAAGGCTCCCCACATGTGTACAGCCCCCACAATATTTTTCACCCCATGCCAGAAAATGGATTTGTAACATATGTTGAGGCAGAAATAAAAATTAAAATGCTTTCTCTCAATGAACCACAAGCAAACCACGCTGTTTCAACACACTGTTTAATTACCTGTCATTCACGCAAGCAGCAGGAATAACTCCAGCATAGAAACCTACAGTTTTAGCCCTCTTCCCCCTGCAGTAAAGCTGGAGGAGGCAAAATCTCCTGCAGCATCCCAAATAAAGGAGTAATGCCCAGAATGCAGGAGAATCCAGTTACCCATGGTGATGTTGATGCCTGTTGCTTGGGAAGGGAATTAACTTCCATCATCCTGCACAGCCTCCATCTTCTGCAGCAGGTGAGCAGGGCAAGAAAGAGAAGCACCCAGCCAAGAAATACCTTTCCAAAGAGCAGAATTTTCTGTGTCACAGCATGGATGGCACTCCATGGAACTGTGCAGCACACAGAGTGAGCTCCAATGTCCTTTAACATAAAATTCCTTCTGTCCCTGTTTGTCTTCCCTCGCCCTCAGTCCTCTCAGCTCTCCTCTCAGCCTTCCCTAACCACCCACAGGGAGGAAATAGCTCCTACAGTGGCTGATTGCAGCCACAAAAATGCCACAGAGCTGCATCATTTATCTGCTTATCCCCTGACAAACACAAACACTCCACTTAGCTACTGGTCTCCTCATTCATCACTCAACATTGTGTTCCTCCCACCTGCAGAAGTTGTGGTGGCTAGTTGGCTCAAAATTTTTGAGGGAAAGAGCCCACCAGGTAAGGAAAAGAATCACAGCACATTCTTGCTTGGATGAGAATTCACTGGGATTTTGATTTGGGGTTTTTGGGGTTTTTTTTGGTTTTTTTTCTTTTCCAGCAAAACATTTAAAAAATAGTATCACATCATCCAAACCTGTTGCAGACATAAGAAATCTTCATTAAAGTATTTCACTCTCAGATTTTCCAAGTGCTGAGTACCAGCTTGCAGTTTGAATTATGATTTTTAGTAATTGTCTTATGTTTTGAAGGAGCAAATGAAAATAAAATTGAAATTCTGTATCCACATCAACACAGGCAAAAAGTAAACCTGAAATTGTTAGATGGACTTTGTTATCTCCAGAATTTTCATCTCTGTGAATAGCTGCCCCAGCAACAGGCTGTTCACCCTTCAGAGAGGTGAGCTAGAGGGAGGTGAAAATCCTTGCCAGCTGTTTTCACAGATAGCTGCTGGCAGCAGAGGAGCAATGTGCAGTTTGGACAAATTCTGGAATCTCAAGCTTTTCTGGAATCTCTGGCCTGTGAAGTGTATTCATTCTCAAGACCAAACCTTTCCTCTGATCTCCTGTAGTCTTGCATTATGTCTGCTCTCTGCTGTGGCATTGTTCTCCTTAATGATCCATTTCAACAATATCTTTCAACATTTTCCATGGTTCATCACAACCTTTGTGAAGCAACTCAAAAATTCACTTTTTTGAAAGTGAAGGACAGAAAAATATTAATTTATGGGGTATGCAGACTCCATACTGGCAAGACTGAATCAATAATTCAGTTGAACCTCTGCCAATTGCAAAATATCACTGTTGTTACTCTAAGAGAATCAAGTGCTGAAGCAGACCATGCTGTGCTGCATGTCCTCTAGTTCTTCTTTTTAATTAAAAAAACCTAAACAAAAGAAAAAAAAAAAAAGGAACTCTGGCACGTGTACAGGCTATTCTGGGACTCTCACATTTTTTTGAAATTGAAAGGATGAAAAGCTTTGGAAATCATAGTTTGTGATTCAATCATTCAGGCAGCTGTTCCAGAGGGCAAACATATTTTGCCAGGTACCAGAGCAGTTCCAGAGATAAATAGCCATTCAGAAAAGCCTACCATTTCAGAAACCCTACTGTTAGATGTAGTTAAAACAATTTCTATTACTAGGAATTGGTGAAAATGAAGAAATAGAACATTTAAGTGCATACATCCATCACAGCATGTTTAATCTACACGATAAATAGACTCTTATCCAACAAAACATCAGTCTAAGATTTTTATTCCAGTAGCTTTGTCTACAAAAATTGCTTTTAATCACAGAGGCTTTATCCTTTAAGCAGAAGGTTTGTCTTCTTCAGGAGCCTGCTTTTGCCTCTGCATTATTGCAGTTATTCCTAAGTAGGTCCAGGAGCAATAAGCTATATTTTGGGTGGAACACTATTATAATTTGCTTTATGAAGGGGGAAGGAGCATGTGCTGCTGTGTGCCATGGGTAGGAATGCCATAATGCTGTCATTTCCCTTTCAGCATTTCCCAAACTTCTGCTTGAAGAGAAAGGAGTCAGACACACCTTAAGAAACACACTTCCTATACAAACAGTGCATCATATACCTCTTTTGGCTGTGGTTTAGAATCATTGCCATTCTGTGATGGCTGCAGTGGGGTCTCAGGATTTTCTTAGATGCACACTTGTGCACGTAGCACAACGAGGGGTTGGCAGCACAGTGGCATACAAACCTTTTATTCATAATAAATGTGTTTTTTATGAAGCTAACACTGAGAAAGCAAGGTTATTTAGCTGTTCAGTCCTTTCTTAGTCCCTAAGAATGCCTGTCCATTAGAACACCTGTTGCACAGCCCTTCACAGGGTTTTTTCTCTCTGTGTGCAAGTGCTTGGAGACAGGCTTTGCCATGGCATTAGAGGCTTGTGATTTGTAGCAGTTTGAAGGTCTACACTACCACTGCCAGGACAGAGCAGCACAGAGAGACCCCAGCAAGCTGAATGAGATTTGGGAGGAGCAGAGCCCAGCACACCCAAGGCAGGAGCCACCACTTTTGGTACATGATGACAACACCAACCAGTGCTGTTTTTTGATTGCCATGCTATGAAGTACCTACTGCTACTGGTTGTGAGCAGGTTTTCTTCCCAAAGCAGGAGCCTTAAAGTGTTTACTCCTGGATGTTATTGGGCAAAGAATGGTAGCATCTGAAATGTTGTTATTTTGCCTGTGATCCAATTTAAAAATCCTAACAGGTGTAGTATTTTGTATAATTATAATGTATAATATTTTGACTTGATTTTAAAGCCTTTTCCTTACATTTTAGCATGGAATGCTACAAAGGTATAACTATGCACAGCAGTTTGGACCAAAGGTAAGAAATCACTGTACATATCAAGACAACAAAGACACAGAAGGAGTTCTTCTGGCATGGTTTAGTTAAGCCTACTGCTTCTCTTAGCACATCTATTTAGGACATGCTGGGTGGCTTAGCTGGATGCTACTTTCTAGAGCAGAGATGTTAGTCACAGAAGCGTTTCTCTAGCAGCAGAAATCATGTCTTGCAGCACTGAATACTGGCTGTGATGACCAGTGTGTGGTAGGACAAACTGCACAGTTTCTTTTATGTCTTCAAGGAAGAGTATGAGGTTTCACACAGGAATCAGCTGGTTGGTCGCCACAAATATTTGCATTAAACTCCCCAAAGGCATCTGCACTGATTACTGCAAAAAAAACCAAAAAAGAATCTGATTTAGAGGAAGCAACAAAAAATTATGTTTAGCAACAGACACAATTCAGCAGGGCTTTTTCTTTGCAAGCATTGAAAGCACACTGTAAATTTGCCTGTAGGTTGCCAGTTAAGTGAATTACAGAGTACTCACAGCACTGATTGTGGAAATCATGCTTACCTGATGGCATAAGTGAATTCCCCAGTGTGCTGGGCTTCTACAAATAGTTACATGCTTAACTTTAAGCACAAGGTAAACCAATTGTTTTTGCTGGGATTACTGATACAAGTAGTTCCATAGCAGCCCCACAACCACACTCAGTGGAATGGCTGAACATCTTTACTAAGGCATGCTCTGAGCATCAACTTAGGGCTTTGTCTGATGATTTAATCCATCACTACTTCCACTATCCCTTCACCAAATCATCAATAATTTTTTTTAAAAAGCTAACTAAAAAGTTATTTGATTCTCACATCAACATTATTTTAATTTCATTTTCTTTGCCTTGAATTCCTTAAAAAGTATAATGTGTTTTAATGCAAAGTCAGAATTAAGCTTCATATTCCAAAGTGTTTACAATCAAAACACCAAAAAAAGAAGAAAGAAAGAATTCTTTCCTGACTGGGAATCCTGACTGGGAATGCAATGTGGTTCTACACTTGTAAATTGGTCGAATGACAGCCAGTAATCTTCCAGCATCAAGTAGTAAAATATTTCGTAAAACTTTTCCCCCCTGCCAACAAGATCAAATTGAAACTCAGTAAGAGGCTTTTTTGTAAACTTGTTTTGCTATATTCATAGAAAAAGTAATTTTTTTGTCAAAAAGAGTCCAAGCAGTTTAAGCAGAATTGAGTGAACCTGTACACTAGTAGGAGATGAATCTATTTTTAAATCTATTTTCAATTTGTTACATCAAAAATGTTTCCTACAGCTTGCCTTCTCTTCACCTTTTCAGTTACTGTCTCTGCCTTGATTAATTGAGTTGCCTGTAGAGGGTACTTGTTGTCTAAATCAAAATCTGGAATAGCAACCATTTGTAGGGTTGTCAGATATTTACAAGGAAAAAAAAAAAGGATTCCCAACTCAACTGCCTTCTCTATACCACTGCATTTCTGTGTTCCAGAGCAGAGAATTTCTTGATTATTTGGTTTTCTGATGTGGTACCCTCAGCTACCCTTAGCTTTCAATTTGAGCAAAAATAAAAACTTTGAGAGGCACACACTTGCAACTTTTCTGACAATAAAAAAATAAAGCCACATGAGAATGACACTAGCAAAATAAAAAGAATATTATATTCAGTATTTTTCATTAGCACAAATTGAAAGTGCAGAGAGACTACGTAATAATGAAAACAAATATTTAAAATAAAACAGTCCAGTAGGCTATTGCTTTATTGTACAGAACAATAATCTAGAAGTCCAATAGCTGTATATAATTTAAACCAAATATCCAAATAACATTTTTTGCCTGGAAGAAAGCTACAACTCTCAGGCATTTATCCAATTTGCATGGGACTAAGATAAAGCTCTAAATAAATACACAGCATGACAATTGATACAGGATTTGCTCCCTAGGCTCTAAAAGATGCCAGCAGTGGTTCTCATAAAATAAGAAATACTTCAACAAAGTTCTTTTTTGTGGAGAGCAGAAATAGAAATTCCCCATAACAGTGCATGTGCACTTACCACATGCTGCAATTGCCACTAACTGAGAACAAAAGATAGGTGAAGAGCAGAAAACCACATGCTGCAACTGTACTGTGTACCTTTAGGGCTCCTTAGCAACTTCTTCAGGTGTCTTCTCCTCCTCAGAAACTGAAAATGGAGACAAAACACCAGTGAGAAACACTGGAAATTATTCATTCAATGACAAATAGTCAAATAAGTTGTTTCCCTTAGTCCAAAGGATCCTTGGACTAAAGGGATAGAATTTACAAAGCTGTATTAAGTATTTAGACATTTTCCTTTTAGCTTTTTAATCCTAATTTTAAAAGAGTTTAGAGGTCAAACTTCTAAACTCCTGCTGAAAATCTCCACAGTGATGATTTTAACACAAATTTTTCTTTGCATTCAATCACATCATTCAACTTCAATAGCAACATGAGATTGTTTATGGTTGCATCAAAGCACTGCAACCTTTATTCATACCACATGCACTGTATTTCTCTTTACACCACTGCCATTTAAGAAAATTCTGTCTTTCAAATCAAGACAGACATTGGAAAAAATGTATTATATGCAGCACAAGGAGAATTTCTTGTCCTTAAGGAAGTTCAGGGCACTGAGCTCAACACACCAGTGCAGAGCACATGATTTCAAAATGAGATTTTCTGCTAACACTGACACAGCCAACACTGCATCACTTGGGTTCTGCATGCCCTTCCTTGTCACTGAGTGTTCCTCATGGGCAGAAGCAGCTGCAACATCCAAGACTTTACTCACAGTTTCTATGAATCAAATTAAAGAGATAATTCTCTTCTCTTCCCATTTCCCATCATAAATGAGGGTGAGCAAGCAAGGCTCACAAAGCATGCCAAACATACATGCTTGAAGTAGCTGAAGACAACAGGATCTATCAGATAAATTAAATTTTATCATGCAAATAAAACTTTGCAAATGGAATTCCAGGGAAAGTCTGCCTCTTTCCAACCCTGGGGCAGAAACCTATAAACTGGAGCTATTTTCATGTATTTAGACACAGGCAAATATTCACTAATGTATGTATTCTCTCTTGCAGATACTGTTGTTTTTTTCTGATTTCTGTCAAATTCCTAGGACATTACATTCCCCATAACCTTGGAAAGACATCATGGGTAGCTTTAATGCAAAAATATTCTAGCATCAGGCTGAAGATTCTGGCTGCAATTCCATCATTGCCAACTAGCCATTTTTCAATACTCCTTTCAGCATAAAGAAATCTATAAAAAGCCTGTAATAGGTAATATTTAGTAACAGGCAGTCCCTACACAGATACACTCAGCAGGAAGACTGAACACATCACCCAGCAGTTGCTTGTTAAATTTCACTGGAGTAAATTCCTGGAGTAATTGCCCTGTTCTCCTAACTTTCCTGTCAGAGGTCTCCATCATCACACTCTTTTACTGCTCAGTAAAACTTTCTTGTTTCATCCTGTGCTAAGCTACATGTCTATTAAACACAGCTAAGTAAACAGCTTCTTCAGGAGTTCAATAAATGCAGCAAATAGGAGTTTTATAGAACTAGCATCCCACACCCTTCCTTAAATATCACCTTGCAGCTAGTTAAATACAGCACATTCTGAACAATTATTTCACTTTACTTTTCAGAATGCTTTCTGGAGTTTGAAGAAGCAACAGAAAAAGAAATGCTCAGGAATTGTCACTTTTGCCTTTGTAGGGAAGAGCTATGCAATAGAAATAGTACATTTGAAATATGGAAATTTAGATATTTTACAGCAAGCAATACTTGATGTAATGCCATATATTCACTATGGTAACAAGCTGCTGATTTCAGTTTGTAACATTAAACATTCAGCTTGTATGACCAAATTTTTTTCTTTGACTGACAGTATTTAACTTTTTTTTTTTTCTTGTGAGTGTTTTAATTTCTTTTGCACTAAGAAGAGTAGAGGGAGCAACATGGTCTTTTCTGCTTTTTAACAAAACCTCATTTCCTTTGGATGGGAATTGTGTTTATTTGTCACCTACATGAATACCTGCCTTGAAACCTGACATTAACCAGTTGTACTGGAAAGCATCTTCCCCTACTCATCAGCAGGTAGCATGATTTAGTTCAGGCATTTCTCCTTTGTTTCCCTGGATGTCAGATTTAACCCCACTGCTATTCACACCCTCTCTGGTTTTGTTTTGTTTCTTGGTTTGGTTTTTTTTTTTTAAATCTGCATGCATTTCATATTTTTTCAATCCAGTTTAATCTCTTGCAGTTGCTCCATGTAAAATCCTGCAGTGACACCCTGTTTCATACAAGATACTTTAATCTCTGCCTGGTACAATGGTGACTCATTTTCCATAATCCTTGGATGAAGGATTTTCTGTCTGTTCAATTATTGCAAAGTTGTTAATAAGCCTGTCGTGAACCCTGCAGCAAATAATGCATGTAACTGAAATCAATCCTAACTTTTGTTAAGTTCAAATACTAAAATATTAAGCTTCTTTATTCTTTAAAAATAGCTGTAGAGGAGCTACAGCATCTTCACTGTGTTGTTTTCTGAATGATGATTACTTTGAAAACCTGAAGTCCCTGCATTTCTTCATGGAGAGATGATTATGATGCATTTTGTCTTTTTATGCCAGATTTCTTACAATTTCTACAGGCTGTAACTGAACAAAATAATCTGAATTGTGCAACTGCTTCTCTGCAATGAGGACACATGGTATTTAATATTTCCACTGAATGCCCAGCTGCTTTATTATCCTTATAGAACAATAGCACTCCAGCTCCTTAACATCTTTACCAAAACACCCACTTGCAGCATTCCTGCCAAATGGATCTCAGTCAAGTGATAATTCCATCCTGACCCATACAACTTAAACCCTGCCAGAAATTATTTATTTTCCCTTCATATCCACAAAAGTGGGGTTCATTTGGCTCTTTCTTCATTCTCTGAGGGAAACTTTCTCCCCACAAACACAAATTCTTCTTCAAAAGCACTGGAGTTAAATGGCTTCATAATTTTCCTGCTTCATTTGGAGTGTTGTGCTTCCACCCATCCTAGTAGGATATATTATTCTACAGAATATACAGAATACTACTGTACAGAATATCCAGATTATTACTCCTCAGTATACAGAAGGTATACTTCACAGTTTCATACAAGGTATTACATTGGTAGCATATTATTATCTCTTTTTTTTCTTAAGCTTTTTCACTGATTATTTGTCAATTTTCAGTTTTCTCCTTGGATAACTAGCTGCATCCCAATATTGCTGGCTACAGCTTTCTCCAATTTTGCCAGGCATTTATATATGCACCATAGCTTACTTACAGGTCTGAATCAGGAGCTTAACTTATAAAACAATATATAAAAGAACTTCAAGGCTCAGAGGACTCAAACTAATCACATTTACTAACTGTAGTCAAGGGGCTTTGCATATGGCACCAACAGCTGTTGCCAAAGCACTCAGAAGGATTTAGACACACCTGGGATTTTGAGGGCAAGCATCCCCAAGGTTATTTAGAGCCACAACATAAATTCAGTACACAAGCATCCCTGTATAACATCTGTGCAATACTCCCTGCTGATATGCAACAGGGAATCCCAACCCAATCCCAAAATACTTCCTGCTCCTGCCCAGGATAGCTGCAGGCACTCCCAGGCAGCCCTTAGCTCCTCTGCTTTAGGAGATAAACAAACACTTGGAGAAGAAATGCATCCTCCCAGATTGCCCTTGCAGGAACAGAACATGACTGGGCAACATTACACATGCCCCTAATGCAATGCCAAACCATTTCTGCTGTGGGAACACATCTGCCTTGAGTTGAATAAATACAGAAAAGGAAATTGATTTTACAGAGTAAAGAAAACTGTGGGTTTGTTTTGAAAGCTTGTGTTTGGTTGTTTGCCTTTTTTTTTTTTTTTTTTATAAGGCAGCAGTTTTAAGAAGCTCCAGTAGCTTAAATACCATTTTTAGGAAACTACCTCTATCATTTCAGTGAAGAAAAAAACAAAACAAAACAAAACCAAAACAACAACAAACCTGCTTCTTATGAAAAGTAGTAATTCCTGCAGTCTTTAAAGACAATTTTTACAAGTTCTGAACTTGCAGCCCTGAGAGTGAGTGCAGAACTATAATTTCTGTGCTCTTACAGTAGAAAACAGTCCAAATACAGGGTGATCCTGCATGCTCATGATGCTCAGCTCGAATTGTGTGAACATTTGTGGGCTCAGCATTCCCCCAGCAGAACAGAGTGGCAAGATAAGCAGGGACTTGTGTGCCCTGTGTGACTCACTCATCTTTGCTGCAGCTGATTGATAATAAAAGATAACACCCCCAGATTGACTTTCTGCTGCTAATAATAAAGGAAACCCCAATGCACTTGCATTGACTTCCAGAACCAGATCCTACTGCTTCCATAGCCTCTTCCCCCAAACCTTTCAAGTTTCTAAAACAAGTTTTGCAACTTCCCTGGGGCAATTTTTATACAGAATCACCCTGAATTTTTGTCTGGTGTAAAATTTGGCCAGCTCACACTGGCAGCTATGCCCTACCACTTAGTAGAAAATATGCTGTAAGATGACCTTGGAGCAAGGAGGTGGAAGAGACATAAATTAATTTGTGTATTATATTTTTTAATCTTACTGGATTTTAATCTTACTGGTTTTCTAAGTATGTTTTCCTTATTTACAACAGAGATGAGGAAGACAGCTGTTTCATATTTTAAAATGAGAGCTGTATTCCGTCTTTTCCTTGCTTGGGGAGAGGTGGGGATTCCTTCCAGCAGGACAGAACAAGACCATAGAGGATAACCCCAGCCTTCTCAGGAGTACAGCCTGTATTTCTTCCCTCAGTTTTGCATTTCCTTACCAAGGCATTTACAGCTAACATACTTTGATTCTAATTCTTTGATTCATTTAAATGTTATCTTTCCAGCTAGAAACAACAACATTTAAACAGCATCCTGTGTTTTTTAAAGATATTTAAAAATACACTTTGCTGAGTGAATCACTTTACTTAAAGCAGTATCCTTCATATGATGATTTTTTTTTCTAGGCAGTCAAGATGAAGCTGGTATCTGTAATGCCAAACACCAGGCTCAATTACTTTAAAAGCATTCTTTGCAGAAGAATTTGGTTTTATAAAGCTACAATAATACAAGTTAGCCAGCATGATACAAATGGAATCCACCTGGAGCACGCAAACCAAAGCTGCAGTACAAAACAAGGCTTTGACATTTCAGGCTGCCTATAACATAACCAATGTCACACATTAATTCCAAAGTGGGGGAGGAAGGGGAAAAGCCAAATTGAATTGTGAAATTAGAAACAATATTTTATTTACAGTCTTACATTAGAATGGGATGCTTTTGTTTACAGAAAGCTTCCTCAGTCAGGTCCATTGGAGGTCTCAGGATGTCCCCTGAAATGTTAAGATAAGCAGAGCAAAATATTCCCAGTTTCTTTTCAGAGTTTAAAGGCCTCCTAATGGAAAACTGGCAGTGGAGTAGAACTGACTTTTTAGAAGTCAAATTCTGTCACATTTAGAAAGTAATTCAAGAATTTATTTGCAAGAAATTGTGACTCCCTTCAAGAGCAACCTCACATGTCTGGGTTCCATCAGCCTTAGGGAAAATGGAGAGGGAAATTGTCCCAAATCCTGGGGTGATGATGACAGCTAAGGTCCCTTCCATGCTGTCACCAGGAGGCACCTGTCACCCAGGCATGGCTGCCTTGGGTTCCACACCTCCTCACTCTGCTCAGGGGGGCTCAAACCACATCAGCAGGAGCAGGGAGAAATAGCAAGGCAGTTTGGAACAGAACAGGCAAAGCTGTGCAGCTGTCCCTGTAACATGGCCAAGGGCTCCAGGTGCCACAGGGAGATCCAGGAGCTCAGCATGGAGGGGTGCAGACACCCACCAGGAACATCCCATCATCAGGAATGTCCCTGTGACATGGCCAAGTGCTCCAGGTGCCACAGGGAGATCCAGGGAGCTCAGCATGGAGGGGTGCAGACACCCACCAGGAACATCCCATCATCAGGAATGTCACTCAGGACCATCTGAAATGCTCTCTCTCTCTCCTCTCTGGTATTTTATTCAGTGAATATTTAGGATTCCAACCAGCTAGAGCAAGTTGCCCAGCTTACTGCTTAGAAAGGGAAAACAACACTTAAACATTGGGCTTAAAAAAGAAAAAAGGTAGGGGGTGGTTGACCACAGACTAACATCTCTCTACAACACTGTCAAATCAGCACTTGGAAAAAAATAACCAAAAACTTTTGAGTTCCAAACAGAGTCAAGGAAAGAACAATTACTTAGAAAAGCAGAGATTATTTTTCAGCCCATAGGAGCTAGTAGCTGGCAGCTGATGAATTGTTTATGGAATTGCCCTGGCCTGATCCTGCTGTCACTTGGACACAGATCAACCTCAGCCCTCCCTCACTAGAGCCCATCAGCAGTTCAATCCCTCTGGCATTCCAGCTATTCCATAGGATGAACACAAACCAAAGGCTCAGAGCCCAAGGTCTTTGGGAAAATGATGAACAAAGGAAAGCTGAGACTTCTAATAAACCTGCCACTGTACAAATGACATCCTTTTCCTTTTATCCAGATAAAAATCCACCAGGTCCAGCTGAGAGCCTAAATCACAGCATTACGAAGCACATTGTTGAGAATAAACATTTTCATCACTCCACACTGACAGAGAAGCATGTTCAGCCAGCCGAGCACATCACAGGTTGTTTGTGCTGATGTAGGTCACCAGTTCCCAAGAAAAGCCTCATTAGCTCCTACTAATGACCAGAAGACTCCCTTGAAGAGAGTTCATTCTACAATCAATGATTAAAAAAGATTCAGAGAGGCCTCTAATGGCCACAATGAAAGCATAACAATGCATGGCAAATTAATCCAGAATACTTTATAATACCTCATAAAATTTCAAGAATATTGTTTTATATTCTGTGGAATGGTAGCAATGAGAAGCAACTCACACTGTTTGTTTGTTTGTTTGAAACATAGAACAATCTTTAGTTACTGACTGGAATGGATCACAAAGAAAGCTAGCACAAGTTAATATAAATGGTGTGTATGAAAAAGCCCTAATAATTTGATGCATTAGATCCTTCAGGAGTTCTAAAAAAACTTCTAATTAAGACATTTTCTTTAACATTCCTCACACAAAGTAATCTACCAAATTTTATCCATCACACAACTTTTAAAGGAGCAAAGTGTTGCTTGAAAAGATGTTTTTCTCTTATTTGGGCAATAAGAAACATTACCCAAAAATTAACAAAATCCCCATCGTTCCCATTCTGCCTTGAACTGCCACCACAGGAAAACAGCAAGGGGAGCCTGTTGCTGTCTCTTCTCTAAAGCAGGAGACTAAAAGTATTCCTGTGTTTGTTGTATTTACAGGAAAATTTCAAACACAGGTAATTTCTTGTCCAAAGTGGGTTGTTGCTTTCCAATTTAAATACATACAGTTATTTTAAACTTCTTTTTAAGTCCTGACAATGAGCTATTAATGCTAGTAAAAGCAGTGCATCTATTTTCTCCTTAGTTGTGACATTCATTTAGGCATAATTATTCACTGTATGTCCTTCTACCATTTTTGAGAAGCCACTTGCCCCCTTGTTCTAGAATAGACAAATAGCAAGTCTGTTATTTTAGGCAGCTCTCCCCCACTTACTTGTTTGCATCCTAGCTGGGAATTTCTAGGGTTTTTTCCATTTTACCAAAATCTTCCTCCCCAGCCCAGTGCATGCTGTAGAAATCTCTTTTTGGCTAAGCTGATCAAAACTGATCAGTCTCTACATGTACCAACTAGGGTCTTCAGAACATTTTTTCTAAATACTGTTCACTTTCTTCCAACAGAAAATTTTCCAGTTATGCTATGATGACTCATCTAAAACTCAGTTTTAAGAAGGAAAAAACAAGAGGAAGAAGAAGAGACTAGTGGCCAGTGCATGGCTATCAGAGAGATGTAAGTGCAGCAGTCCAAGAGACAGATAAAAGAAAGTGATAAATGTGAAACAAAAATACCCAGCAGAAGCTCCAGATACAGATACTTTCCTCGTAGGATAATATTTATGTAATTCAATTTTTGGGGGCTTAATTTAGCTAGATGATAATCAATAAAGAGAAAGAAGTCCTCATTCCTCCATCTCACACAAATAGATGCCTGGAAGGATGTGTCAGTTTTGCTGAGTAACATCATTCTGAAAGCCTCTGAGTAAGTATGAGCAGTTGTAAATCACTCTGAGGACTCTTCAGTAACTTGCTAACAGCGTCAGCACAGCCAGAATTTGGTAACTCACCAAGCCAAGCCAGCGTGCACTGATTCTATCGGGTGCTTTTGTCTGCTTGGCACCACTGTGTGATGGGCTCAGCAAAAGTCCTGTCCCAAAAGCAGCAACTCCTGCCCGGAGCAGCCTCCATTTGTTTCTCTAGGCTGCAGACAACTGGCACTGTAGTGGGTTTGAGGCTTAGCATGGAAAACACTGGCACATTCACACACTAATCCCCCCCAAACCCAGTCACTCACTCAAATGGCCTTGGAAATAACAGAGGAGAGACCATGCCCTTCAATACTTTCAAGATTAGAAAAAAAAAATAACCTATGCTAGAGAAGTCAGGAAGAAGTCTTGAAAAGCACAGTTTGGGGCTAATTGATTCAAGGCTGGGTTGCTTTTTGCTTGTTTGATATCAGTTTTTTTGGGATTTTTTTTTTTTTGCACATCCATGTACAATCATACATTTACATTTATATTACCTGAACACCCAATGGATCAGGCAAGGAGAACACTCCTTTGCTTCAACTTTTGCTTCAACTTCTTGATAATTTTACATCCCAAAGGATTTTACCACCCAGCCAAGAAAAACCACTGCAGCAAAGTTTGGTAGAGGGCAATTTGTTTCTCAGGGAAGACCCTATCCAATAAAATGGCAGAAATATTTACCATACAGAAGATCCTACCTTATCCAACAATTAATAGTTGTGAAAGGAATACACAACCACTTCCAGACACAGCCAAGTGCTTATGAAATTAAAGAGAAATTCTGCAATTGCTCTGTAGAGCAAGAAATGCTGCGAGACATTTTTAAACACATCTCTTCACAGCTCAAATTCACCAAATTTAACACACAACAGACTGCTTCCTCTCTAAATGAAGTGGTCTAAATATTCCATAGAAATTTAATTTTTAGGGTTCTAGGTATTTTAATTGCTACCTTACAAATATTTCTATATGTAAACAGTAATAATCACTGACAAGGTACTTACTTCTATTTTCTATAAACTGTATTACAGCAGATCAGACTAAGTATTGTTTTAAAATGTTATTTGTAATAAATTGTTTCACAGACAAGCACAAGAACTATTTACATTTGAATTAAAATTGCATTCATGCCCAGGCCTTTCATAAAACTCAGCAATTAGAAGTGCTGCACTATTTCTCAAGCTTATTTGTTAAAAAGGTAATTAAGATGCATCCCTTCCTCATTGGAGTCACCAAGGAAAAAAGTGAAAATAATTCTAAACCTGACACCTTTGGCAGTACTATGATAAACACCTATAATGTCAAAATACTTTTAATCTCAGTTTGATCTGTTTTAGACATATCCTCTCAAAATCAGTGGTAAAAATAAAATTAAAAATAATTCAAAATCTGCAAAATTAAATTATAATCCTGTATCTTGTGCATTTTATGGGTAGTTTTGCATTTGTACTATTGCAATTTTTTAAAAAGCACAATAAATCAAAATATTTCAAACACCCTGACAGCTCAAAATACTGAATGTTTTACCACCTACAAATTTCAGTGTTTAACAACAATTTGATGTTTTATTGTGTTATGAAAATTTATCCAAATATATCCTTAAAATTGAGACCATGACATCATTTTCTTTGCTATGCAAGATCCTGTTTAAGTCACATTGCTAGAACAGGTACAATTATTCAAGGTGAATACCTTTGGAATGGCTAGGGAACCAAAGTGTTTAGATTCCTTAACAAACCCTTAAGAACTTGATCACTGAAACAATAAACTGATCACATTATATGCTCAACTTAATACCTTAAGAAATAGGATGGGGTAGTAAAAGAAACATTTGACTCTGCTTGTTTTGGACAGTAACTCTGGTGCCAGAGGCAGGATGCTTTCAGAGACACTGATTTAATAAACTTAATTACCTCATGCTCATGATATGTCAAGACAATGCCTGAATTACTTTTCACTGCAGGACAAACTCCACTAGGAACACTGATGCTCGTTCTTAATGCTGTGTAAGAGGCAGAGCTTTGGAACCCACACCACACACACTCAAAAACCACATTCACAAGTTAACCTTGAACTGCAGCAGCTTCTGAATCAGCGGCAGGTTCCGAATTAGCCGCAGCTTCTGAATCAACAGCGGCTTCTGAATCAACAGCGGCTTCTGAATCAGCAGCAGCTTCTGAATCAGCAGCAGCTTCCTGCTGTGCTTCCTCCACACCATGGGATACCTCTGGAGCCAGTAAGTCATTCTCCCCTGGAGCTTCTGGGGATGCCCCAGCAGTCTCATCCTGTGCTGTGGGTCCAGCACTCTCATCCTGTGCTGCAGGTTCAACAGCAGCTGCTGCATCAGCCTCCTCCACAGCCTTCTCTGCTTCAGGGACTTCTTCCACCTCTTCTCCATCACCTTCTAAGGATTTATTCAACACAATAAAGAGAGTAAAATGCATGCATGCAACAAAAATTTCACCAGCTACTTTCTATCATCACCCTCATTTAAATTTAAAGTGGGAAGCTAAGATTTGGGATCGGAATTAACAAAAGAGATCAGTAATTCATCCCCTGTATTTCCTAACGTGGCATCAAAAAATTATAAGGAAACCATATTCTTAATTACTGAGTTTCATAACATGTTTCAGTGTGGTAAGAAAAGAAACTGGCTTAAAGCAAGTGTTGGGGGTGCAGGGAAGGACAACAAAGGACCTTGCCAAGTGTTGCTTCAAAGCACTCTGCTGAAAGGGTCAGTGATGGTGCACACAGGTGCCAGAGGGAGCAGGGAATAAGACTTTTGTGGGAAATAAGACTTTTGGTCTTTTGTAAGCAAGATTTAAGTGGTCAGAGCTGACTTTCTTAGAGATATGACCACTTATGACTATTTTCTTCTCCCAACCCACAATTCTCTTTTAAAGACTTGAGTTTATACCACTCTGGGTCCGACTCCTCAGAACCTGAAAAACAGTGTTGCCCAGTCATGCATCACTTCAAATTCACTGAGGCAAGTCATGAAAAACTTACAGTGCAAAGCAACAAAGATGCTCAACCACCATGCAAACGTGCACTAACATCAAGCTCACAAAGAAAAAGTTATGCACCAGCTGTTCATCACAAGTTCACCACTAGAACCAAATCACCATGAGAAAAAATAGAACTAGAAACAGAGTTTGCAATACGGTGTAAACTACGTGAGAATTGAAACAAAAGAGCTTAAAGAGACATAGTCAGAGTCTGTTAGATTACTTTGTAGCTGTTTATAAACAAAACAGATCGATTTTATTTATTGTTCTTCTTATGCCAGTGAAAGCCTATCATTTTGTGTTCAGGTTTCAAGACAAGTCCATTCATTGCTAAAAACCAAAACTTTGCATTATGCAACTGATCATGTCCCTTTAAGAAAAAGCTGTTAAAAAAAACAAAACCTGAATTCATTACACAAAGAACAGGCTAACAGCCAAGCTCAGCATTCAGTACACTTTATTGGACAGTCAAATATAGAGTGCATTAATTCAGAACAGCCAGCTTCTCCATCTCAGAACTGCCTTCTACAAAGCAGATTCAGTAATAAGCTCAATATGGTTTGGCCTTGCAAACATAGGTAGCTCTTTTAAAGTCTCACAGGAATGGAGTTTTACACAATAGAAGGTTTAAAGTCATCCCAAGGTAGGCTGCAATGTACTCAATGGTAAACGATTGTCCTTTGTTTGTATTTAACTTCCTCAGGTTTGGAAAGAGATTTCCCTTGTGTCTGGAAAGTGTAAAAGCAGAGCATAGATTAGAAAGTCTGGAAAGTGTAAAAGCAGACTACAGATTAGAAAGATTGAATCAGCTTGTGACGAGTTAAAAAGAGAAATCATAGCTGAAAAAGAAGGAAATCAGGAACAAGCTCAAAGGTCACAAACAACAAATAGAAGACAAAACTCAGTATTCACTAAATAAGCAAGCAGAACATCCTGCAAGCAAACATCATTTTACATTTCAAATGATGTCCCAGATTTTCCACTGCTACTTTGAGTCAGGCTTCTTCCAGGGGCTTTTTAAATCCCTCCCTAATTTGAGAGTGGCCATCAGTTAAAAAGAGCCACAGAATATTTGCTATCAGATCTCTTTCTAAATGTCTGTTATCATTAATGAAAATACCATCAAATATAATTTCAAGCCTCTAATAAACAAAGAACCCTAGAGTGATTGTTTCTCTTGTTTTGACAGACTTGTTTGCTATGTACAATTTTCTAATAAAAATTTTGGCTTCAGGCATAAGGGGAGAATTTTCCCCGCCATGAGAAACCACAAAAATCCTATCAAAAGAATATTTGATCAGCAGTTATCTAGAATTAAGTTCCTAGAAACCTAGGAAGTTTTTTTTACCATAGGCAGCAAATATGCCATGAACATTCTGTTTGGCATACTGCTTTTCTATCCACCACTTCACATGGTTACCAGCTCTGTTCTAGAACTTATTTTAAGCTTCATTTAATGTGCCCCTAAAAAACAGCAGAATACTCTGAGAACAGAATTTTAACTGCTCTTATCAGCAGTGATTACTGTGAAAAAGTAAAAGGACTGACTCTAAAGAATGCACAGGGAAAGAAACTGCAATGGCACTTTGGGAAAAGCAATACTATGCTAACACTCTGTGACAAGATAAACACAAAAAAATGACTGCAGGGAACAGGAGAAAAAGGGGAGGAAGAGGGGTGTTAACTCTTTGGAGAAAGCACACACAGGATTCTGTAGGAAAACTAAGAACAGAACTGATGCTTGTTCTTAATGTTCTGTTCTTTCAGGTGCACACAACTGGGAATGAAGAAGGATTTTAAAAAGGAGCTGATTCAACTGTGGTTTTGTATTGTGAATTGGAATTAGCTACTCAGAAGTCCAATTAAAAACTGGTTTTTATTTATTCACGAGTCAAGTATTGAAAATAATACAGGAAACAAGTTTCAACTGTATTCACTGAATGGCTTAGAAACATTTTGGACTTCTTACTACCAATAAAAAGGGAGGCAGCAATCATCTGCCACTGGCTGTGACATTTGTGTGGTTTATTAAGCAGCACAAAGCAGCAGGTGATGGGATGTCTGCAGAGCACCCAAGACCAGGTGCTGAGCACTCAGTCCTAAGGGTATTTCCAACATGTGGGTAGGTCAGGGCCAAAACTCAGTACCTTGCAGAAGTGCACCCCAAGAGAAAAGAGGGAATACACTGACATCACTGGGAATATGTTGGAAGGTTTGTTTAATGCTTCCCCACTCTCCCAGCCATGGCAGTCAGAATGTAATAAGGGTAATCCTCACTTCTGCCCTAACAGCAGGAGACCAGGTCACTAGGAGAGATCTACTTTGGTCCTGGTCACATTTTTTATTTTAGGAACAATGAAATTTTGAAAATTGTGGCTGAATTCTCGGTATTTACCTAAACAAATGAGTTTTAAAACTATACTGTGTTCAGCTGCTTTCTTTTATAGAAATCAAGGTATTTTACCACTTTAAATCTTAAGATCTGTAATTTTAAAGTTCTGAAACTAAAGCATTTATTGTAGAAATTCAAGGCTAACAACTTCTAAGGAAATAAATACAGAGGCAATTTAAACCATGTTCTCACACTGAAAGCAAAATTTAAATTCAATATACTTTATTAAAATCTATTATTTGTGTACATGCAAATATACTAAATCAATTACCTAGATGTCAATGTTAAAAAAAAAACAAAGAAGAGCTTCAAGTGCTCTGGCTTCAATATTTAATTTCTTTTTTAAGTAACAACCAAATAAATATAAAGATCCTTAAGAAATTTTCCTAATTGCTTTTCCTAGCAAGGCCATGCTTGCCAAAGTTCCACCTTTTACATTAATGCTATAACACTAATTGATGTAGACAGGGACAACATTCCATTACAAGTATTTGAACTAACAAGGTCTAATTATTCAAGCATGAAGAGCTAAGTAAGGATTTGCTATATATTTAGGTAATGCCTGCCTTTCATTTAACCCCAAATCAAAAAAGACAAAATCAAAGTTGCAGGACAAAAAAATTGATCCAAGTTAAAACATTTTTTTTTAAATGCAGGAGTTTTTTTCCCCTATTGAACTGTATTTCCTGATGGCATACAGCCTGAAGCCAACCTGTTGACTGACAGAAATGATCTTCTCCCCCCACTGAAAACAAAAGAACAAAACTGATTTTGACAGCATTATGTACTCAGTCAAGTTTCATTAAGCTTGCAGTAAATCAAATGCCCATTATACAATTAACAGTATTCACACACCAACTCTTTCTATCCAAAGAGACTCCACAGGTGGATCAAAGACCAGATTCACTGCCTGAACATTGAGGCCACTCCCAAAATTGGTGCAGCAGCAGCTTTGTAACACAACAACACTGCACAGCCACCTCTGTGTTCACTCCCACTCACGCAGTTCAGACAAGGACTTGGACAGTGCTAAAGCCTGATTAAACAATCCAGAAATCTGTTCCAAATCCTCATGTACCCAGGGAAAAAGAGAGAAGAGCTCAACTCACCCTTCGTTGACCAAAGATTGCTCTTCTGCCCCTCGTCTCTCTCGCGAAGAGCATTTGTGTGTTCAATATACTTGCTGCGTGATGAGCTGACTGCTCTGTAGGCCTGGAAGGGAATTGTACCTGAATTTACAGCTGCAAATTTACCAAACACACAGGGAGAAAAGGGATTTTAAGCAAGTGCTACTGCCCATCTTAAAATGCATATAAAATTTATCCTAAGCAAGGTTTAAAATAATTAACAATCTGCTATACTAATGTATTTATGTATTTCATATTTCTCCATTGTTATAAAGCAAATACAATATACCATGTGGCTTTTGAAGTGCTGCAGTGTTTCAGGAGTTGAAAACAGTTTGTTAAAAGATAATTACATTAAGATTTCTGTTTTTGTAATGTGACAGCAAGAGGATATGTTATTCATCCACAAATGTAATCACACATGTTTGATATTTTGAACAAAGTGCTACTTATTATTCAAGAGGATTACTGTGTGGGACAGGGAAATATGTGCTAGTCACTATCTCAGATCATGGGGGAGAGGGGTAGAAGTAAGCTACAAAATGGAGGATTTAGGGATGTGAAGCCCAGCATCAGATATATTTAAAAGCAAGGAAGAGAATGGTTACAGAAAAGCTTAACAAAAGCAGATGCTTACAAAACTTTAACATGTTTTCATGGAGTAACTAATGCACTTCCTTACTTGTGCCCAAATTAAAAGTTCATATGTTCCCCTTGCAGCTTCAGACTGTTATTTCACATCTGCCTTGCCCACTTTGAGATATTGCTGATGTTTACAGTTGACAAAGACAGGCAAGGGGTTAAAGACAGGTGCCTTACTCCCTCTTTGGACACACTCATTTCACACAGTTTTAACAATGCTTTCCACCAAGGATGACCCAGCAACACCTACCAAAGTAACAGCGAAACAGGCAAGCACTAAGCTTTCAGCTTCACCAAATTCTCTTAAGCTGATTCCTAAGTTAGGCTGCACTGAGCTACATGCTACAGTATCTGCATTCACTGACAGTTTGCATCCTGACCATTCTCTTAAACCCAGAACACATCTTACACCATGCCAGCTCAGAAAGCACAAACACTTACATAAAACAAACCACCAAAAGCAGCAACACCAGCAAGGAGATAGATCATCATGCTGTCTCTAGAAGAGCCAGGAACACTCCCAGATGACATCTGGCGAGGAGGTGCTATAAAAACCATTAGGTAAATTGATGCAAAGAGCTGCTAAAATACGATCACAAAAAAAGAATGATGAAATCTGAATGTGTATGGGAAAGGATGATTCGAAAAGGTTATAAAACAGAGAGGTACAGCTTATTGATGTATCCTATGATTGAGTAACACAGGGTGTGGTGCTCAAATGAACTGTCCATGGCTGAGCTCCTCCTAAGAGATTTTTCTGTGAGCTACATTGTCTGCCCTCAGCTCCCAAGTACTGGGCACAGTCTACAAAGACCAAGGAATGTTAAAAAAAAAAAAAAAGAATGTAAAAAAGTTTCCGACTAAGATAGGTAAAATACTTAATCTTACTCCTTATGATCAGCAGAAGTAATGAATTCTCTCTTCTGGTTAATAACAGGCAATTTTTAAAAAAGCTTTTTTATTTGAATTGCTGTTCTTTGAGACTGCTGACACTTTGATACATACCCTTCACCTCACGGATTGGCCAGCAGAGCAGAGAGGTAGCATTACACAGTTTTTTACCTGACTGGGTACATGTTAACTCCAACTGCAGTGCTATCCATTGACTTGTTATAAACTGATCCTTACTACAGCATTGGATTCATCTGTACATCTCAAAAAGAGATCCGTGAAAACCACGTCATTCTCTTGGCCAACCAAGCTTTCTTGCTGAATTTTGTGACGTGATCCCAGATGAAAAATGTCTCATTGAAAAAGCGCTCATGAAAAATAAAATGGCTCTGGGCATCGCAACTGACAGCTGCAAAAATAATCGCAACGTCAAAACATTGCCATTGTGCTCCAGATTATGTTCAGCATCATCTGCCTCATGACACACTTCTCAGACTGCTCTCCGTGAGCCGGGCATCCTAATGCATTTCCGTACATTTATATTTTCGTTCAGCAGCAGTGTGTCCTTAACCCTCTCCCCGGGGCTGCCAGCTGTAGCAGGACAGTGGTCAGCAAGCTGCCATCGCCCAACACGGCTGGCAGATTATTTTTTTTGCCAGCGGTTACACAACCCGTGATGCGCCAAAAGCCGTGGATGCGGCACAGCGGGTGCGCTCCGTTCCCGCAGCCCGGCCGAGGCACCGCCGCTCCGGCTGCCCACCGGGGCTGCGTTCCGCGCTGATTTATCCGGCAGGGAAGGCAGCAGCGCTCTGCCGCGGGGCGGGGATGGGGGGTCCCGGGATGCCCGAGCAGCCCCCGCCCGCGCCCCCCGGTGCCCCCGCCCGCCCGGCCCGCGTACCACGCTGCTGGAGGCGGCTGGCGGCGGCGGGAGCGCGGCTCAGGCGGGAGGCCAGCGCCTGCGAGGCGGCCCTGCAGAAGGACATGGTGCTGGCGGAGCGAAGCCGGCTCTCGGCTGCTCGTGGCGGCGGCAGCACCGGGCCCGCCTCGGGTACCGCGGGGCGGGCCGAGCCGCAGCCCCGCCCCGCGCACCTGCACCGGGGCTGCCCCGGCACGGAGCGAGCGGAGCGCGCTGCGGGGAGCGCACGGGGCCGGGGATGGGGCTGGGGGGACACGGACTGACAGCGAGGGCACTGACAAGGAGAGAGAGGATAGACAGTGAAACGCTCCAAGGAAGCGCTGCTCTGGGATCATGTGCACTGTCAGGCATGGGCGGCTCCGGGTCAGACCTGGGCAGCTCTCCTTGTCCTACCTACACCAGCAGCCCTGTTTCTCCTCCTTCCTCTGCACAGAGCTTCTTTGTCCCCTCAGTGCTCCAGCTAAAGCCACATTCTGCCGCCTGCCCTGTGCCATTTGTTCAGCCTTTGTCCTTGACTGACCTTGATGCACGAAGAGAAAGCAGAAGCTCTCACAGTGACTGACACCACTGTGGGCACCTTTCAGGCACGGTTCTTTCACCTTTCCAGTTCCCAAAGTGCTCACAGGAAAACTCACATTTTAGCATTTATACAGAGCCTATTCTTGTATTTGTTTATTTCATAAATTTAGCAGTGAAAGTGATGGCAGAGCAAGAATACACTTCTGGAATATGTACTAAACTTAATCTGATGTCTAATTTTGTGATTTATCTTCCAGAATAGCAAAGACAGTTTTGAAAATAAGACTGATAAACTGTGAAATGGAAATGCCACATAAAACAACTTCAAGACCAGCAGAATAAAATATTGACAACAAAGAAAGCAGTTTCAGGTTTCTTCCAGACTTTATAATTTATTTTTAATTATGCACAGAAATGTATGAACATACAAGTCATTAGGTAACTTTTCATTTCTTCTGCACTCAGTCATTTGTAGGACAACGACCACGTACAGTTTGCCCTGTAGTGCACATCTCTTTGTGACCATGTCATCAGCCTAAGAGGGAAGAGAAAAAAATATTAGCAATAAGAAAAACAGGTGTGATGAAAGTGGTCACAAACATCTCATAACATCCTGCATTTTTATCTATAGATGAATGTTTGTGGGGAAAAATAACCACAGCACCACAAGCTTTTCTGCAGTATGAGGAATTTTTTCATGTGACATATTAATTGCTCTGAGACCATAATCCCCAAAGACTTCTTAGCTGGCAGAAACACAAATTATGTTTTTATACTGAAAAGGGACAATGACCACATACACTTTGCCCCATAGTACACAACTACAGGGTCAATGTAAATTGACTTTACATCATTTAATGTAATATAGAAGTGACACTGAAAAAAACATACCTCACTTTATATATGTCAAAATAACACACAAGATAAAAAGATAAGCTGTCATTAGTCACTCTTGTTTCCTTGCCACTGAGCCATTTATAAAGCATTCAGTTTACAACCTTTACTTATTGTAGACACTGTAAGAAATGTGTTATTTTCTAAGAGCCTGCATGATCAAGATAAAAAGCTGAGAGGGAATATGCACACAAGTGAATATATGAAAATACAGATCAGCCACTTTATCATTTTAAAGCTGGGAATGAGTTACAAGAATAGCAAAAGCCAAAATGCAAAGTACTGAGAAAAAAAAGAACATAAGTCAGTTCAGTATCTTGACTCCTAAAAGATGTCCAAGATCTTCAGAATTTGTGTTCAGCTAAGTCAAAAGTGTTTGTATGTGCACACTTACTATGAACATCCTGTACACTTATGTTTTCTCTCTTGTTTTCTTCTTTCATATTCCATTACATCTTCATTATGCTCCTTGATAAGCTATAAAATAGCAGTATGTTATAAACAGCTCTACAATTCACAGCTGCAAACAACAAATAGAGTTCTACAAAATACAAACCAGCTCTTAATGCAAACCAGTATGTAATAACTGGACCCATCCAGAACACAACATATGTAAATTAACAACTGAAAAAGGTGTGGAAACAATGCCCCATAGGACAAACATCTTCTCCTGACCAGACTGGGGGAGGGGGGTCCCACTGCCAATCAATTCTTAATCTATTGAAATCAACCAAAACCAGCTTAACCAGCTGAAAAGTAAAAAGAAAATGCATTGCTAGTCTGATAAACTCAACATTGTCTGGGCACATCTCTAGGTCTTCCTTCTTTTTAGAAAGGTCAAGGGGAAAATAACGCCAAAGCATTAATCCAACAGGCTTGAAGAATTAATTCTGTTGTGGCTGGTTTAAGCTTGCAACAGAGAGAAGCTCAAGAAGTTGTTCGTTTCTTAAAATAAGAGTACAACATAAAGCTGGGAAAACATAAGTAATGAACATAGTGATGCTTCAGTCTTGACACCTGCTGTGACCACCCATTAACCAACAAACTCCGTCACTGCATTCATATCACTATGATGACTTTAAAGGAATAATTAAGTTCAACAAGAGCAAATGGAAACACTTACAAAGCCCCACAAGGCAGCAGTGGTGCCAAACGCCGCGCCAACTCCCAGCCAGTTTGGCTGGCCACTATTCGCTTTTGTCACAACAGATGCAGAACGAGCAAAAGCTAAAAAGGCACAAATTTACAAATGTATTAACATTCCTTAGGGTTAGACTACCAAGTACCCACTGACATTCATAAAATCAGAAAAAAACCCCAAACCACAAAGCAAACCCCAAACGAACGCAATGATGAAGTGGTCTCCGTAACATTATTACAGCCGATCCCTGTAGGATGCCCGCAACTCCCTGATCCAGGAGAGAGGGGACGGAGTAAAAGCAGTGCATTTTGCCCATTCCCAGCCGTAATAACTATTTCCCTGCACCTTCTGCTCTACGAGGATGCCTCTCACCGTCCCCTGCCCAAAGCTCCCAGCCCCGGGCCTTCCCAGCTCCCACTCCCGCTGACCAAGAGCGCTCCGGGCAGGCACCCCCATCGCGGCGACACCAGCTTAAAACAGACAAATAAAAGACTGAAAAATAACTAATGGGCTTCCACTAAAAACAGTAAAAGGAGAGAAGCTACCCCTGACGCTTGCTCTGACCCCAGACGCGGACTGGCTCTGCTGCACAGGCAGCAGGACTCCCACACCCCAGGCCCACGGGCCGGGTTAGAGCACAGCCCATCAGCCTGCCCCGCCATGGCTCTCGCCCCGCCGCCGCTCACCAAGGCGGGGGGGTGCTGCCGCCGCCAGCGCCCAGCGCCTCACCGCCCTCAGCCCCGCCGCCATCTTGTCCCCCGGACGCGGCTCCGCCCGCGGGGGTGGGACCGCCCCGCCCCGCCCCGCCCGTGCCCCGGCCCCCGGGCGGGCGAGCTCCGCCGCGCCAGGCCGGGCGGACCCTGCGCAACCCCATGGCTCCCCGCCCTTCCCCGCCCGCCGCCGGCACCCAGCAGCGCCCCCGCCGCGGCGGAACCACGGCGGGCCGGCCCCGGCTCGGCGGCGGAGCGCACACAGCCGGCGGGGCGGGGCCGGCGCGGGGCCGCGGCGCATGCGCGGGGGCGCCGTGACCCGGCTGGGGAAGCGCCGCGCTGCCATTTTGGCGGCGGCTCGGCGGCCGCTCGGGACCACGTGAGCGCGCCCGGGGCTGGCGCGGGGAGCCCGGCGCGCGCGGCGGCCGGAGGGGCCGGGAAGCACCGGGAAGGGCCGGGAAAGGCCGGGAAGCGCCGGGCCCGCGGCGGCGCGGGCGGCGGGAGCGGCTGTGCTCCGGCGGGGAGGCTCACGGCGGCGGCGGCCGAGCGGCGAGGACGGGACGTAGCCCGCCCGCCCACTCACTCGCTCTCCTCGTCGGAGCCCCTCGGCGGCGCCCGAGCCGGCGGCGGGGAGGATGCCGTCGGTGAGCCTGCCGCCCAAGGAGAACGCGCTCTTCAAGCGCATCCTGGTGAGTGGCGGGGCGGGAGGCCCGGGCTCGGCTGCGGGGAGCGCGTTGAGGAGGCCCCAGGTCGGAGCCGGAGCCGGCGGGGAGCGGAGCCCCGGGGCAGGCCGGGCCCAGCGCCGCCCGGGCCCCGCCGCCCGTCCCGCCCCAGCCAGCTCCCGGCGCCGGCCGCGGTGAGGCAGCCCGGGCTCCGGGAAATGCCCCGCGGCCGCTCCATTCATCGCTCGCCCTTGCAGCCCAGCCACCCACCCTGCGCTCGCTTTGCTTTTCTGTCGTTTTGTTTGGTTTTTTTCTTTCATAACTCAGTTTTGCTGTAGACAATAACCGTGTTTGTCGGGAAGATGGCTTTCGAAGGAGGAAGTGGAGAAGGATGAAGGTTTTGAAGTCTTCCCGAAGTTTTAATTTGCAGCCAGCTCCTGTGGAAATGTGTCAGTCGGTTTTGCTGGGTGGCGGCTGGCGTGTGGATGAGAGAACGTTCGGTGGAATTCAGGCAGTAAGCCTGGTTTTCGGAGTGGGGTTAGGATGGTCTGCACTCCAAATACCCACAAAGTGTCCCCAGTTCAGCTACATCTTAAGGAACTTGTTTCAGCTTTCCTGCGGTGTTGCAGGAACATTGTGCTTCCAAGGACTTGGGTTGAATTGGAAATGTCTTAAGTTTGTTAGTGAGCGACTTCAGTGGATTTATTTAGAAGATTCTGTATCTAGACCGAGCTATTTCCTCTCAGAAGAAGTCAGTTTTGTCTAAAAATCTCGTGTTGTCTTTCAAAGAGACTTACACTACTATTTTGAATCATTCCAAAGATCAGAAGATGAGTACTGTTGGAACAACAGCACTCTTAAGGCTTTGTAAACTTCTGCCACTTAAGTGGGAGGGATGTGTGCAGTCTTCTGTCACTCCTGTTTCCAAAATATTTTGTGAAAATGGAGCACGTAGAACTAGAAAGCCCTAGGAACAGGCATGTGACCATGAGACACGCAGTTTCACTTAGGGTTAAAAAGTAAATATGGTGAGCTATAAATCTGATTTCTGCTTTGAAAGGTTCAGTCATGCTTCCGAGTTGGTGTGACCTTGTACTGAGTGTGTAGTGTTTGATATTGTATGGACTGGGAAAGATCTAGCCTTGCTGCTCAGTGATCTGTCCTCCTTTGCATTGGGGATGGTTTGTGTGATTACAGGGCACATGAATCAAGGAGCTTGTCTGTGTTTAAATCTGAGCGGGTTTGGTTGGTTTTTTGTTTCTTTCTTTCTTTTTTTTTTTTTTTTGATTTTCCCATTCACTTGGATGTGTCTGAGTATTTGTGTGGAGGGCAGGAACAAACAAGGAATGAGTGTCTTTGGAGAAAGTGCTGGCTCAGCACCTCTGCATTCATAACTTGATTCAGATTACAAAAGGTGTGCCCCAGTGCAAGCAGATTTCTGTGTGCTTTTTTTTTTTAATCTGAAAATCTTTAATAAAAAATCGAGGAGCTTGAGGTATCTGGATAGGCTAAAAGCTGTAGTGTCATTGTGATCTCTTCCTGTCTCACAGGGATGAGCCTGTGAGACAGATGTTTAGTCTGGTATTTAAGACTGCCTTGTGATGAGGTATCTTTATAACACGTGGTGAATAGAAAAGGCTTGAAGCTGATTTTCATCACACTGAAAATTTTGCTAATGAACTGCTTGTCTGCCTAGTTCTGAATAATGACTCTACTTTGTGAAGTTTTGATTACGTGTTTGACTTGAATTAGTGAGACATCTTTTAGGAAGTCCTAAGAAAAATTACTTCTGTTCCTTCACACCTCTCTCATCCTGCAGCTTCTCCTGTTCTACACTGTCTTTTCTGGAGACTGTAGCACTTCATCCTCTGCCATCTCTTGTGTCCTGTGGGAGGAGCTGAATTCTGTCTGTGCAGCTCTGAGCCCCTGGCCAGAAATTGAGGTGTTCCTGGGGAAACCCACACTGCCTCCTGGCCCAGCCAGGCCACGTGTCCTGCTCAGCATGCCTGGATGAGATTTCTTCAACAGATGCATTGGGAACTGGCCCAAGTGTTACTGAAAGCATGCCATACCCTACAGATATGTAGTTACTGGTACACAGGCTGTTAATAGAAGTATAAACCCATTCCCATTCTGATTTTCATGGAGATAATAAACACAGGAGCTAAGTGGATAACTGCCTCCTATTTTTTGCAAGTGAAGCGTGAATTTTTTGTGTGTGTTTTCAATTCTTAAGGCCTAATTTCTCTTTTTTTATTTTTCATTTTTTTTTAAGATACATACCTGTAACACAAATGTTACCAACCCGCCCAGCTTTGCACAACAAAGGGCAATAATTAGCTTTTAGAGTTTGTTTTTTTTTGTTTGTTTAGTAGTAAGCATCCTGCATGGTCAGTACCTTTCTCATGTGTATGGGTTTGCTCACAAGTCAGCAATTCCACTTACCTGACCAATTCTGACTTCAGAAGCGTGTACACACTGCATGTTCCAACACAGTGTAACTAGACTAACCTCTTCTAGTCCTTTTACAGGCACGTGGAGGTTCTGATAGAAACATTTTTCCATTTGATAGACATTTTACAATTCAGAGCTCCTGTAGTACAGCAGGAAAGAGATCTGCACGATTAGCTTGAATAAAAAAAACCACCCACAGGATTAGCAATCACTGTTCTCCTTAAACTTGCACTTCCATTTAAAAAGTGTCTAACACATGTAGTTTTTATGCTTTTAGCTATTTGTAATTATCTCTATGAGTAGTTGTTCTGCTGCTCAGAGATTGAGGAGTTTAGAGCAAAAGTGGGTCTCAACATCTGAACATTAAAATAACTGAGTCCTTATGATTTTTTTGAGCACACACAGTTTCTAGGCAGTCAAATTACTGGAGAAGGATTCAGGTGCAGGCAGGGGAAAGGGTAGAATAGTAAACACAGCACAGTAGTGGGTAAGTTGGCATTTTGGTACACAGAAGGCTGGATGCACTATGAAGTAATGGGAAAAGTTGCTTACTCCATTTCCTTCCCCACACCCCTTACTATCAACTATAGAACAGTAGTTGTAGGAAGTATGAATGACTGATTTTTGATTTATTTTTAATTAAGTATAACTGATGAACATTCCTTGACCATTCCTGCCATTTTGCCACATTATTCATCTGCTGTATCTGGTCAGGTACAGTTCATCAATGCTGTTCAGTTTTATTTCACAAATCCCAAAGATAATATTTGATTAAATTTTCTTTGGATGCAGAAGTTAAATATGTTTATTGAAATGGTACTGAAGAAAAAATAAATGCAAAACTCTTAGAGGTGCCATATATTTTGTGGAAGAGTTTTTTCAGTCCCTTGAAAGATCAGGTCTGGCAGACTAAGGTGGTGCAAGTATTTTTCACCATGTGTAGTGAGCTTAGCCTTTAATGAGCAAAGACAAGCAAAGTCCAAGTATTTAAGAAATGAAACATCATTGTACTTGATGTTGGAAACAAGCAATGCAGTTGTGTGTGTTCTTTCTTGTTTAAACAGTTTCATTGACTCACAACACTTTATTTTGTGCTGTTACTGGTCTGAGCTGGTGCATATTGCATTGTGTGAAGATCAGAGTTTCCCTGTTCAGGCCTGGGGATTAGCCATGGCCATTTTGACATATGGAAGCTGTTCATCTTTCATCTCTCTCAGTTTCCTTAGGTGCTCTGCAGGCTTGACTGGGCACGACCAGAACCCGTGTGCTGCAGTGGGGCATTGCAGTAAGCAGCTGTGTGCTGCAGGAACAGGGACATTTCACCTTCACATGGTCATTTTTACCTTCACACTGTAGTGCTTGAGGGCATTGTCTCTGAGCTGGTGGTCTTCCTTTCCGTGCTGGCTTTGACAAGTGTTCTGCTAAGTGATACAGGAACTTCCCGGTGATAAAAAGCCTGTTGGACAACCTCTCCTCAGTGCCTCTGCTGTAAATATGCCAAGTCCCTCGTGCTGGGCCATCTTCCTGTTTCTTCATTCCAGAATCTGCTCCCTGGCCCTGCACTTTGAAACTAGACAGACCAGTGCTTCTCCTTTACTAATACTGTCATCAGCATGAATCCTTGAAAAGAATTGTTCTGGCCATAGAAATTCAGGTGCTGACTTCAAGATTGCTGAGGTGACAGACTTGAAAATCTCCTTCTGTGTCATCTTAAGATTAAAGACTTGATTTCCAGAATTTCACTTTTATCAGTAACCAAGTAAGTTAGTTTGTTTGCAGTCATTGTTGCATTTGCATGGCTGTATAGTAATCAGGAATTTTACCATGTACTGTCTTTCAGTTGAAATATGGAATTGCTAACAAGGCTTTTCCAATAACTTGTCTGTTGGGATGTCAATCACTGGGGTTTTCATTGCCAAGAAGAATGCCCTGCTTGGTCAGTAGTAGTAGGAAGAGAAATGATATCTTGGCAGAAACATTGGAATGGAAGTACAGGATAGACTTGCTGCTTTAAGCAGAATTACTGATCTTATTTTTCACAACTATTTCTCAAAGCTACTTAAGAAATTAATTACTGTTTGAGACTCTTGGATGCCACTGAGGATTCACTTGAGCAATACATGTGTTAATAAAGCCTGTTCACAAAATTAGGCCATTTTTTGTCACTGGGGATGTCAGACATTGTAGAAACGTGATTCACTGCTGTGAATTTCTGAGGAGCAGCATTATTTTACCTGTTTCACTGGTGAAAATAAAAGACATTAACAGAAACATCCTCAGTTTTAAGATTATAGCCAGTCTTGCATTGTTATGGCTATAGATACTCTTAATTGAAACCAAAATTGTTTTAATTGGGGGGGGGGGGGGCAAGGAAGTTAATTCCATTTATATGCTACTGCCCTTTATTTTGGTTAGAATTTGATGCACTTGTGTTTATTTCTGTTTTGGAAGGTTTTCTTAATGAGATTTTGTTGCTTGCAATTTTTCTGGAGGTCTTGGGTTTAGATCTCTTGTCTGCAACAACACTGTGTCAATACAACAAGAGTGGGCCTAAGGAATCATCCATTTTCTGATTTTGCTGATAAAGAATTTAGAAAAAATTAACAATTATTCATTTCCACCCTTAAAATGAGGCCAGTGATTGTTACAAAGATTTCTGTTTGCTTTTGTGATACCACACAATCAACTTAGCGAACCTTGTAATGTTGAACAACCTTTCTTATCTTAATAGAGCCATTTAACTATTTCTCAATGCTCAGTGCTAGCATACCTCGGTGCTAGGGGTGAGGAGTAGGTGTAATACATGGGTAGAAAGTGCCAGTAGCCTCACCATGTCTCTTGGATTATTTTGTGAGATACATGGACACTTCAGCTCAGGTCTGAGTCCAGAACAACCAAGGCTCCTTTAGGCATTTTTCTACCAGATCTTGGAATTTGAATTGATGCACTTAGTTGTTTCAGATGAGCATTACAAACCAAACATATCCTGTGCATTCTGGATTTCTTGTGTGGTACAGTCAGTTTCTTGGTGAGTTGAAGGGTGAAACCTCAATGTAGGGATTCCAGGGTCATGAACACAAGTCAGCATGTTTTAGTTGGCAAAATTCATGGTAATTCTCCCCAAGAAGAGATTAATATAAGCAAGTACAGGCCCTCAGAACTGGTGGTCAATAATTGGTTTTTTTTCAGCAAGCCTGTCTTCAGTAAGTGAGGATTTCTAGTCTTTGAGAGGAGCTGTAGTTAACTAATTGTCAGCCCCTGTTTCCAGCTGAATTTTGTTAAATATAGGAATGAGACCAACTCAAAAGCATGGACATAGCATAGTTTTTTTCTTACTTAGTGTTAAATGGAAAGGTACACATATTTCTTACATTTTTCCTAACTAATTTGAATTTTGACTTTTTCTATTCATCTATGCTGCCAAGCATACAAGTTAGGAAGCTACCAGTGACTTCCAAAAGGCAAGACATGCTGTGCAGAGAAGGATTTATGAATCCTTTGAACCAGGCAAGTGCTGAAACTGTTTGTTACACTGAGCAGTTCAATTAATTAACACTTCAGAGCAGTGAAAGAAGATTTGACAGGAGAAAACTATGCAAGTTTGTTCCAGAGTTTTTCAGCACTAACATAGCTGCAAAATTTGTGTGGTTCCTTCAGTCCTTGGGTTTAAAATCTTGTGTTTTTCATAAAATTAAATCAGTGTGGTGGAATATCTTTTGCCTGGAGCTGCTGAGTTCTTTGATATGGTTAGTGCTCAAAGGACCCACTAATTCATGGTGAGTAGTAGCTCCTAATGCTTCCAGCTTTCAGAATCTTCTTTACTACATTTAGCTTGAATTAGTGCACCTGAGTGACTTGACCTGATCTTGTCTACCTGTAGAGAGAGGAAGTGTGCTGGGAGAAACAGCCTTGAGCTGCCCAGCACCTGAAGTTACTGCCTGGTAAGTGCTGCAAGAAATAGATAGAATCAGAGTGGCAGATGTGCATATCCTGTGATGTAGGTGCACACCTTAGGTAATGCAAAGGCCAAGGATTCCAATGCTTCCTGCTGCCAGAGGCATCACAGCATTGTAGTTACCAGTGTTGCCATGGGATGTCCCAAGTGTACATCCCTGACTGCCCCTGGGAGCTGTAGGTTGAAAGGTGGTTGAAAGGTTTTGTTGTAGAATCACAGAATAATTTGGGTTGGAAGGGACTTTTGAAGGTCATCTAGTCCAGGTCTTTGTCCACCATGGATTGGCTCAAGCCACAAAACCCTAGGGAAGAGGACAGCAGTGTCAAATCTGTGAATTGTTTTGTTTAAGCAGCCCCTTCTTCATTGTACTTCCTCCTGGGGAATTGCAGATACAAGTAAAACTTTCACCTGTGCCCATGTGTAGATCAGCTGTCCTGGTAACTCTTGTATATGATAGGGAATAGCCTCCAGTGTATTTCCTCTGGCTGTGACACTTGCTGGAGAGGGGCTGAGTACAGTGAGCTACAGAGAAGTTCAGTCTGTAGATTGCAGTCTTTTGGGGCTTAGTCCCAGTTTTGGCACCCATTTGGTGAAGAAAATAATATTTTTCAGCTGGTCTATCACAGCACTAACTAAATTAGGGTGCTGGCTTTTGCAGTGTTACTCGTGGGTGAGAAGTGATTTCCTGTGGGGGTTTTGGTGGGGCTTTTTGTTTGCTTGGTTTGGGTTGGTTGTTTTTAAGTATTGGGGCATTAGGTAGTTTCCATTCATTTTACTTCAGTTAAATTGCAGTGTTACATTGGAGTAAAAAGTGTGACCTGCTGGAGCACAGTCTTAGAAGAGAAAACAGTTAAAAGTTCTTCCTAGTGTTTTTTGTAAAATTCTGTCTCTTTAATGGAAAATAGCACACTATTTTTGGTTCCTGTTCAATTTCAAAGGGCATAACAATTGGTAATGTGATCCCATCCCACCCACCTGGTTCTGCTGTATGGATTTTATTCTCACACTGCTCTTTCATATAACCAGTTGTGCTGATTCAAGTAAGAATAAAAAGAAAGTCAATAATGCCTCAGTGCTCCCGCTTGGGGAGTAGATGCTACCTTCTTGTCTTTGATAATTACTCTTGAGGAAAATCCTCAGTTTTGCATGCTTCCAGGTGAGAAGACAAAGGTGGCTTCTCCTTTTATGTTGGTCTTCTGTGACTGTCTTCATCTTGCTCATGAAATACTTTTGGGTCTGCTTCTCACCTGTTTAATCAGCTGAAAAATCCAGGCTGGATAGGCTCCTGTGAGACTTTTATTTTGTTTCACTGCTGCAAATTGGTTTTAAAACACTGTTCAATCTGGTAGGTTGTACCAATGTATTTTCTCAAGTGTTCCTGCTTGAAAGGGAGTTTTCTGCTTTGTTGTGATCAAAGTGATTCTTTGTGTAGGTTGAGTGGTATTTGGTGGCAGTGTAGATTCACTGTGAAGCTTCTAGTCAGGCTTATGGAAACTCCTGGTGTTATGCTGAGCTAGAGCTGTTGAGCTGATCTTAACTATTGATGTTACTGAACGTGCAGCACGCTTCAGTCTGCAGTGTAGTTATTATAAAATGTCTTAAAATAGCACATGTAAGTCTGGATGGCTATTAAATTATTTACCTTAGTTATTAAATGCTTGCAGGATGGGAAGACTGCTTTGTGATATAAAAGAGGATTTGCACTCCTGGGTGTGAATATGTGCAAAATATTTCCTGCATAAATGGCAGAGTCCAGTCTGCTGTGTCCTGTTTATTTGATCCTGAGGGGCATACCTGCATGTCAGAATGCTGCCCTTGACTATTATCCTTTAGTTTTAGTTGGAAACACTTTTATTTGACTGTTAAAATGTCTATTTGAGAGGGAAGAGTTACTTGGGAGGTAAAATATACTGCCTGCTTATAGGGAGCTGTCATGGGTTTGATGCTGGCCAAATGCCAGTACAACCATGAAAAATCACTCACTCATTCTCCTCTGCCATAGTTGAGCAGAGGTGGGGGAAGGAAAAATTAAAAAGGAGTTCATGAGTTGAGGTAAGGACTGGGAGGAAGCATTTTAAGGGCAAAACAAGCTTAAAACTTAAAAAGGTATAAAGAAAAAACAGAGTATAGTGAGAATAAAAGCAGTTAGCCTACATTTCAAAAATATAAAATCTCTAAAATGCTCTTGTGACAATGTATTTGTTTATACTGCATATAAAGAAAACAGTGCTGGATTAAGTTTGGATAAAAGTAATTTCTTCTATGGTAAGCAACTCTTAGTGCTACTGTAACCAGTTGCATGGCCCTTGTACAACAACCTTGTGGTTATCTGGTTAAAGAATCCATGTCATTGTTCACTACCTGTAGGTTTGACAACAAGGTTTAGAGAGTAGATAGGGGAAGATTCAAAAGTGGGAAGCTGGGACAAGGGGAGGAATACACTCTGTGTAGCCATGAGCTGTGGCTAGATGTAGGTAAGCTGTAAAGAGTGGGAGTATTTTCACCTTTCTTCATGGCAGCCACCTCAGAAGAAATGTGGAGGAATTTTTTCACATTTGACATGGTGAGCCATGTGCATGTGTAAGGCATCTGCTGACCACAGACTAAGTCTGCACAAATCCCTTAATACAATTTAGAGAACACCAGAATACAAGCTCTCCTTCCACCTCAGACTTGGGATTCTAGAGAATATGGGCCATCTCTGTTCCTTAAAATTTCCATGGCAGTCTGTCTAGTAATTGCTGTGTGTTCTGACCCATTGAATAAACACTTGGTGGTGGGGGAAGCAATGCAAATTGTCATTTGCCTCCTATAGTCTTGCTTGATTTTGAAGGAGTCATACTTTGCCTGCCTCATCCTATTAATTCTTTGTATTAAATGGAATTGTATTAAAGCAGATGTTATTTCCTTGCTATAAAGACAGAAAATCAGTTAAGGGGTATAAAAAGCATCTTGATGTGTTTGGAATAGGTTGTAACTCTGGCCACAGCATGTGTAGAAAAGTTGGGTAGATATCTTAAAAGATCTGGTAACTTATTAAACTAAAAACTTCGAAGGGCAGGAAATGTGTAATAAATTCAATACTGATGTAGAGTCAGATTCTGTTCTTTTAAAGTTTAGCTTTTATGTTTTCTCATTGCATGATGTCACAAGTTGTAGCTGCAGCACTTGTCTGTCAAGCATCACAAGCACGCTCTCACTGCTGGCTTTGAAGTTTATATGTGCAGGAATTGAGCTTAGTGCAGGCAACTGTGCACTTCTGGCCATCTCTGAAACAGAATAGTATGTTACTTCTGCAGAACATCTGTCCTAAAGCAATGGTTGGAGCTCTGGGAATGACTGCTACGAGCATCTGGGAGGAAACAAGCTACCCAGATGAATAAAATTCCTGTTTCCAGAAAGCCTCTATCTTTATGTCGCAAGAATACTTGAAATGTCACTATTTCTGTTTCTGTGATTTTTTTTTTTTTTTTTTTTAATTTAAATTGCTGGTTCTTTCTGCTTCCCTTACTCAGAAACTACTGACTTTCATAAGGGTCTTCTTTCCCAGGCTGTGTATATATTTTCTGTCTCCTTTCTAGTAGAATATTTGTGGTTTATTTGTCTGTTCCTTGAAAGTGTAGGTTCATTGAGGTTTGCACCAGCCATGGTTCTATCCTGACTTCCTTCTGTCTCATTCACACCTTAATTTAAGTTTGTTAGCCCTTAATCTCTCTGGAGGATGAGTTAAGTATGTGCAAGCTTCAGGCAGGGGAATCTCAATGGAGCTGTTGGGCCCACTATGAGGAAAGTCTCTTCTTTTCTGAAGAAATAAATGTGACCTCAATTTCATTTGTTCCCTTCCTTCCATTGTCAAAACATACAGTGTGTACACAGAATACATACACAGAATAAGGAAACTCATGAAACAACACAACTTGAAATGTTTGCATTAATAGAATGAAATAAACTTGAAAGTATTAAGTAGAAAACTTGGAGAAATTGTGTACAGGAAATCATTCCAACTTGTCTTGATCTAGAAATAACCTGTCAAAGGAGACCTTTGTTGCTTTACTGGGGAATATACAGAGCTATATTCTGGAGATAAAGTATATCCAGATTGTTTCCTGATAATTTGTTGGCCCTATCAAAGTAGTTTCTGGGTTATGAAAATCTTTCTGTAGACATAAATGGATATAAACTTATAAATCTTTCCTCCATGAAACTTAAAGAATCTGTTAAAATTCTCAGTGAGTTTGCTCTGTTCCAAACTTCCTTGCATTATAAGCTCTGCATCACCCTAGAAAATTTTATGTGCAAATATTTCCTGTCTCTAGCATATATCCCATCTTTGCTTAAACTTCAAGGTGAGAGCCTGGTTGTTAAGAGTACAATAAATGGAACCATTCAGTGATAAGATTTCGCATTCGTAGCCAGCATCTGAGCAAGCTGTACTCCAAGCCAGACTGCAAAACCCCAGAGTGCCCCATTTGCTTGTGACAGTGCCTTAGTTACACTGCAGGCACATTGTTCAGTTCTGTGGCTGCACCACTTCTGTGACAGGTTCTGCTGCTTCCACAGCTACCTGGGTGGGGGCAAATGGCAGCTCTACTTTTCAGGGAGGAGGCCTGGCTGGTAGCCTTTATGACTGATGGTTTCAATTAAAAAAAAAAAAAAAGTCTGTCAGCTCTGACTAGTGGCTGATTATAGTGACTCAGCCAGCTACTTGAAAGTTGGTAATGACGGAAGGTGTAATACCCAGTCAAGTTTAATAGAAAAAAAAAATAGTTGCCTGTACAGATTTCCTCTTACCTAACCCTTAAAATGTTCTTTACCTACGTGCTTGCAGTGCTGACTTCTCCTGTCCTTGGTGAACAGAGGGAGTTGTCTCTGGAGGTGTTCAGAGTCAGGGTTGGATGGGGCTTTGAACAACGTGTGAGAGCTGTTTCTGCCCATGGGGGTGGGCTAGGTGGAACTAGGTGGGCTTTGAAGGTCTGTCAAAGTTGAAACCATTCTAATTCTTTTGTTGATCTGTTCCTCTTTGAATACATCTTGCTTGCTCTCTGGGCATCTTCCTTCTCCCTCCTTTTCCATGTGAACAATTCCCTTTCTCCTAAGAGTGGTGACAGTGTAGAAGGAGCAAGATAGGTGGTTTGTGATGCATCTTGGTCTTCAGTCATATTTCAGCTGAAGGACTTTAATGCTAGAAAACAATACATGCACTTGGTGTTTTATCCTTCTTTTACACCTTTGAAGTTTACTGTTGGTATTTCCAAGAGAAAATGAGATACTGAAGAGCATCTTTCATTATGAAGAGCAGCATAAAACACAGGAGTTGCAAATATGCTGTCTTCTTTTTTCAGCATTTCCCCTAACTTTCATGTAACTTTTTAAAGGTTTATTTTTAGAACCTTCTGCTTGAAGGGAAGACCCCTTGGGTCTGCCTTTCCTAAATATTTCTCTTGAGAGTGCTTTGAGGACACATGGTGTCCATATGTGCTTATGAATGCTCTTGGATAATTGCTTTGGAGCAGTGTGAGGAAAGATGGAATCCTGAGCAACAACTTAGTTAGAAGGACTTGAAAGCTCTCAGCTGTATCCAATTTTTACACCCCTGTCAGCCATCCTGCCACCAGAATGGATCCACCAGAGTCAGTGAGGTCCTGTTATGAATGACTTTGTAATTAGTAACAGGATTAATAGGATTTGGGTTGGTGCTCAATCAATGTGTGCTCCTGGGCTCATAAATGTTTATTTCATTACAATAAAATTAAATGCAAGAGGTTCCAAGAATTTGCTGAAGTGACCTAAAATGTATGAATTGGTGTTTATAATGTTACTTCTTCTGGCTTATATTTAAATATGAGCACAAGAAGTATATTTACATAAATAAAATACTAAAACTGGATTTTAAAGTTCACGCTGTGTGCTGTTGGGCATCGTGGTCACCTTGTATAATGAACAAGGCTCAGACAAAAGACTTGGACTAAGAAAACAGTAGAGGAACATTTAAATTTCCAGTATGGCAAGATAATGTTGTAATCAAACTGATGATACATTAAACTAATTTCCAATGGTTTATGTGTCTTTCCAGCCTGTGTGGCTCTTGGAGGTTGTCTCGTGGGGTTGCTGTCCAGGATAACTGGTCAAACTGGGTTCAGTGCTTACCAATGTTACAACATATGGTTTGCTTTCATATTAAGGGAGAGTTGAATCTTTTTAGGCACTTGAGCTTCCTGTGGTGTCTCACCTGAGAATCTGCTGTATGATTATATGTCTTTGCTTATACATTTAAACTCATGGTGTTGCTAACATTTTTTTTTTCTGCTATGGAAAGAATTTTTAAACACAGGAAGCTCAATAAACAGAGTTCATTAAAATATTATTGCATTTTCTAAAATCTGCAGCTGTACTAATTCTTAATTTCAGGCATGCATAAATACTTCCTCTCTAAAATTTTTGAATAAACTTATTTTGTTCTTTAACAGAGGTGTTATGAACATAAGCAGTATAGAAATGGGCTGAAGTTCTGTAAACAGATCCTTTCCAATCCCAAGTTTGCAGAACATGGAGGTAAGTTTTCAAATGGCATGTGCTCTCTTTTTCACTGTACTTTAGAGTAATTATTTTAATGTTTTATACCCCTTCACTGCTAACTTTTTGCCCATAAAGCAATAAGGACATTCAGGAATGTGTATTAAGCACTAACTGTTGGGAAGATTTGTCATTTTAAAGACTAATCTTACCAGCAGTCACAGCTTCCTGTTCTTTATCATTCAAGTCTAAGATTCATGGTGCAAGTTTCCTAATACAGGTATGCATTAATTTAATCACTTTTCCTGGGAAATTGATATTTACTCACATAAAAGTGAAAAACAAAAGAGGCTGAATAGTGTTCAGTATTCTGTCAGCTCTGTGGGCTGCTACTTTTCTGAAGGAATAGTCCTATTTTAAAAGAAGAAAAAGGTGTTTATTCCTTCACTGTATTTTTAGTCAGCTCATAATACTGAGTTGAAAGTCTGTTTGCACTGTTCAGAAATGCTTTGTGGGTTTTTTTGCAACTTCTTTGGTATGGGTGGATGTGTAGAAATATCAGAGTTGTGAATAAATACTTGAGTAGGGAAAAAAATCTCCAAATGCTTGTAGAGCAGACAGGTTTAAAATAAAACATTACTTTGTATTTTGATGGAAGTAATATAAAAGGTTTATTGCTGTGTATGATATACTTAAGTGAATAATCTGACAGTAGGGAAAAGAATGTGAGAAAAGTGTGAGATCTTGATAGTGAGAACTGAACCTAAATTTGCATTTATGCTATGTTTAGGGTTGCTATATGGAGCTTAAAACTCATGAAAATGAATAACAGATCCTTATTTAATATTTTTTTTTCTTTCTCCTTAGAAACCTTGGCAATGAAAGGACTAACATTGAACTGTCTAGGGAAGAAGGAGGAAGCTTATGAACTTGTGCGCAGAGGCCTAAGGAATGACCTGAAGAGTCATGTCTGTATCCTTTCTGAAACAGGGCTTCTGCTGATGAATTGAAAAGGCTCATTTCTGCAACTACTGGATTTATAGAGTAGCAGTAAAAACCAGTTTAAACTTCAAACTGGAAGTTCAGAATTTTCAGTTTTCAATAAATATTTTGTCTGAGCTGCCCAAAGGGCAGACAGTTTGCAGTCCTTGTAGTCACAGTTAGTTCACATATTATTCTGGCATGCATTGTGTATTTTTATCATTAATCTGCAGCTGTAATCTCATGGTGGGCATTTAAGCATGTGATTTGCTTTGGAAGCATGAGTAGTTGCCATTACATTGTTAAAGACTGGTCATAAACCTAGAGTGCAGGAAGTATGAGCATTTCAATTGTCTAAAACTGTGTTCAGGTAAGCCTAATGGTGTTTTCGGAGATCCTGTTACTTTATTTCCTCCCCCAGTGTGTGAAAAGTAACCTTTACTGTTATATAGACTGTATACCTATAACTGGCAAAGTTCTGACAGCATCATAATGTCCATTTATAAAACAACTTTGAGAGCTTGTTGCCAGCTGTTCTGTCACTGCCTTGTTGGAGCTGATTTGTCCCTGCTCAAATTCAGTGGAAGCCTTAATAGAGTTTTCCAGGTTGGCATGTCTATGGCCTTCTTCAGAGGTCAGACAAGAAGTATGATGAAGCTATCAAATGCTATAGAAATGCACTGAAATGGGACAAAGACAATCTTCAAATCTTGAGAGACCTTTCTCTGCTGCAGATTCAAATGAGGGATCTTGAAGGTTACAGGGTAAGTATGCATACTGCATTTAATTATCATCTAGGGAGCTGCAGCAAAGGTGGCAGATTGGTTAATGACACTTCAAAAAGAATAATAATTTCACAGGGTTAAAACTGTATGCCACTCTTTCACTTAATGAAAGCAAAAGCAGATGTACTACTGAGCAATTTCTAGAAAATACAGATATTTAATGGCAAATTAAATGATGCATTTTCAGCTCAGTGCAGAATTGTTTGCCTTATTGGGTTGGGGTCTTTTTGATGCTTTATAACCCAGTCTTGTTCTTTTCTTGAAGGGATTCCTGTGGGTAAGAGGCAGGCAGTGTGTTAAGAATGTGACTTATTCAGGCAAAGGAGTTTGTATTTTTTTGTAGCTTTGTGCTATATATTCCTCCACCTTTACATCAGTGGCCCCCCATTTTCAGTAGGTAATAACCAGAACAGTATGCTGCATGAAACATCATATTTTGGTTCCTGGCCAACTTGGGCATTAGTGAGTGACAGCTCCATTTTTTTGGCAGATTTTCATCTTTTTATGTTTCATTGCACCTCTAAAGTTGTGTTGTTTAAAACACATTTGTTGGTCTCTTTGTGTATTATTTCCTTTTCAGGTTAGGGTAACATTAGTATTCCCAGGAGCAAGTTCTGTGCTCAGAATTGAGTGAAACCATCAGCTAGAACAGGTCCTCAGAGAACTTATTCCTGAGTCAGGAGATCCTTAATCACTGATTTTTAAATTTTTTTTTCGTATTAGTAATTTAGAAATTTGGTTCTGCTCTTGCTGAGACAAGATAGCTAAAACTTAGTGTAGGAGCCAAAATGCACATTTGCAAAATGTGTTTGCAAATTTCTATTTTTTTGGCCCCTGGATAAAGATGAATGCAAATTTTGTAATCTCTAAACATACAAGTAGCACATGGCTACCAAATGCTTTAAGGATTAAATGTTAGGATGCTTAGAAATCAGTAGTTCATGGCTAATGGTTTGCTGCTTTCTGAAGAATGTGAATTTGCTCTCAAAACTGAGAATAAGGTAGTGTTTTGGTTGCTTTTTTTTTTTTCTTGGCTTTAAATTCCAGCCTCTCCTACTTCAAAATATTTTGAGTGATCATCATTCTATTAAAACAGCTGTAACTAGTTTTAGTTCTTTGTTAATCCCCACTTCTGACAGGTTAGGCGTTTTCAGTAGGAAGTAAATTTTTTCCTTTAAATTACTTGAAAATCCCTTCCAGAAGTCTATAACCAAACAAGTTATAACATTTTCCCCCGATGAAAATTGCATAATACCAAGCAAATATGTTGTCTTTTCCAGCTGTAATTATGCTCTTGCCAAAGAATAGGGATGTGTTTGCGTGACCTGTGTTGCTTAAGAACACTTCCAATTATTTAAATACATATGTACTTTCAAGGTTAATTTGAAACACCAGTAAATGTTCCTGCAATTCAAACCAGGTATCCTTAATTATGTTCTGTTCATAAGTGGTTAGACAGGAAAAGCATGTGTGTCATACATTAACAAAATTAGTCTGACTCATCAGGATTTGGTTGGACGTGCTATTTTGTGAAGGCTTATTTTTTTTATTCAATGAACACCATTATAGTTTGAAGTTTATTCTTTCTCTGTTTAATAAAATGCATATACAAAACTATTTTGCAGTGACTTCCTTAAATACTAGAATATTGAAGGCAGAATATTTCCTAGTGGATTCTACAAAGTATCAGAGTAAAGTCAGGAAAATTAGCAGCTACTTTTTTGCAGGAAACAAGATACCAGTTGCTTCAGCTCCGACCTGCACAGCGAGCATCATGGATTGGTTATGCCATTGCTTACCATCTCCTGGAAGACTATGAAATGGCAGCAAAAATTTTAGAGGAATTTAGGAAGACACAGCAGGTAAGAGGAGAACATGAAATTGCTATGTGGAGTGCTGCTTAAGCCAAAAATAAAACATTCCTTTCATGGTGAGAAAACTTTATGCAGTTTCTTTTAGTCAAATGAATTAGATCCCGAATTTTAGAATTGGAAGGCTGAACTCTGTCCTGTTGGCTTTTCTGTGTAGACATCACCTGACAAAGTGGACTATGAGTACAGTGAGCTGCTGCTCTACCAAAATCAAGTCCTCCGGGAAGCAGGGCTGTATAAAGAAGCCTTGGAGCATCTTTGTACCTATGAGAAGCAGATCTGTGATAAACTGGCTGTTGAAGAAACTAAAGGTAATCACTCATTTTCTGAAGATACATGTAAACACATAGCATACAATGGGATGTCCATACTGTCAGCTTTTCCCATCTTTTGGAACTTTGATTTCTTTTTAGCTTAATTTATTCTATTTTGCTGTTGTAAAGGACTGCTTGTCTCTCAGCTTATTCAGTCCCTCTCATGCTCTTGTCCCAGGTTGGTAAGACATCAGTGAAGTACACACATGCTGTTCTGAAACTTTTAAGCTAACAGGTGTTTCAGACAGGAAATCATCAGTTGATGTCCTGAAATTCTGTCTGACCTGTGCTGTTAGAGCTTTGATGGTGGCCCTGACAAGGATACCACATGCTGAAAGGGAGAATCATCTTTGGCACAGCAGGAGGCTTTAAAGTGGACTCAGTCACCCTTGCAGAGTATAGAAATAGCCTCTTCAGTGAGGCAATCCAGCACAGGCTTCTGCTGTACTACTATAAACTTGGTGTACAATACCACAACAGGTCAATACAATAGTGCAGCTTATATTCCATAAGTGGAATTGCAGAGTGAAACAAGTTCACTCTGACAGCTCTATGAACAGGTGCACTTCCTTAAAGCATGCTTTGTTCCTCTGTGCTTGATGCTTGCACAGTCTTTCTGTGAAACTACCAGTCTATTGAAGGTACTGTTTGTTCTTGGTCCACACTGGAATCTGTTAAAATGATTGCTGTAAGTAAAGAGAAGAAAATCTTTTACTCTAGTTTGTTCATGTCGGTGTTGTAGCTAGTTCCCTATTTCTGCTAATAGTAATCTCACTGTCTTGAAAAACCTGGGAATTGAGTAGTGACAATTATGGGAGGTGTGGTGCTTCCTCAACTGATTGCAGATGAATCTCCACTGTAGCTGAATATCTTACTTGATTTGCATATAAAAGGAAGTGGATGTAGAGACTACAGTATCACAGATCATTTTTCAAACACAGTAGTGGGTCTTTTGGCAGTGGAGGTGGACTTCATAAAAAATAAACCTGAGACCAAACCACAAAGTCTCCTAGCAAGTTACTAGCCAAAAGGATGGAAATACTCTTTGAAGACTGCATACTTTCAACAGGGTACAAGGGTTTAATTTTTTTGGGCACATCTTCCATTGTGTTGATTTGGTGTGGCTTGGCTGCTGTGTAATCTCCAGAAGAGCCTGGTAATAAATGAGTGTGTACAGATTTTAGGCACACATGCAAAAGCCACTGTGGATGAAGTATAACTGACAAAGACTGAAAATTGCATTGGCATTTGCTGCTGTTAGATAGAAAAAAAAATTAATCTCAGAGGAAGAATTTAAGAATAATTTTCCCAATTCTGTCATTCTCATGGAGTGAACTATTGATGTTTTCCTGGGCACTGGATTCTGTGTGTAGTCCTCAAGTTACTCTAACTGTGGAAGGCACCATCTCTTGACAAAATTGCATGTTAATTGTGTGACATAGGGAAGAAGAAAGGTAAATTGGGTAGAAAAATCTTGCCTTAGTCTAGAGTGATCCTGGTCACCTCGTGTGTGATCTGTTCATGCCTAACATTTGCAATAGCAAAGCTTTGTAAAATAGTTTCCCACTGTGAAATGGGAAATTGAATCCTGTTGCAGTTCCAGCATTAGCAAAGATGCTTATACAATTGTTAGACCTAATCTTTATCAATTTTAATTTGCATTGAAGTATCATTAAAAGGAGACTTGTTTGCAGAATCTTGAAAATTCATTCATCAAATTACAGCTTGATTAAAAACACTGAAGTTAATTTCATCAAACATCAAGCTGAAGAGCCATTCTCTTACTTGCAACTCTGCAATTTGTTTGGTTTTCAAGATGCTGTATACATCAAACACCATGTACTACTTTTAGTTGCTTTCTGCAGTGAAAACTGGGCTTGAAGTAACCAAACCACCTGCATTCTGTATTAAATCTTCAAGTAAGTTTTCAGCAATTACAGGCCAAATTGTAAACTTACTATAATTGCAGCTACTGTCAAAGTAAAAACATATCTGCCAACTGGTTTGGAATGCTATATGTAGTGCTTATTTTTTCTAAGAAATTAGAATCTGAATGAGTTAAGGATTGTTCAGTCTTTTACCGTAGAGTGATAAATGTTACACTGCTTTAATATCTTATTACCTTAATTTAAAACTTCTTGTTTTTCACACAGGAGAACTCCTGCTTCAGCTTGGCAGACTTGAAGAAGCAGTTGAAGTCTACAAGGGACTGCAGGAAAGAAATCCTGAAAACTGGGCTTACTACAAAGGCTTGGAAAAGGCACTTAAGCCAGGTAATGATTTGACATCTTGTAGTAAAAAATTTTTTTTACATATTTGAAATTAATAAGGTTATTGAAAGTTTATATTGCTTCAGATACTAAACCTATTATTTTAAAAGTCCCCATTTAAATTTTGTGTTTTAGTCATAGTGTTTACATATGATCACAATGTTGGTGTTTGTTAAGAAAGACTGGAAATTTTCTTGCATTGCTGTTACCGTGTCTTATCTAAAATCATAGAATCATAAAAATGCAATAGTCTTTGAGTGTGGTTGAAAGAAGAGAATTATTTCTTAGATGACAGTTTTAATTTTGAATTTTTTCTGTTGCTCTTATCTTAATCTTATGTTGTAGCTAATACAACTGAATTATCTCTTTGAAGATTTTTAGATAGCAATAAGGCAGGAGCTCTTTTTAAGATGAGTGATAAGCTGTTAGTATTCTAGTGCTGGAAGAGGAATTAACAGATACTGAGTATCTTGGAGTCATTCAATTCATTAGTTTTAGCAAGAATGAGGAGGAAATTCTGGTTTTTAGGAAGGATATAGACGTTATATGTATTATATTATGGTTGCTATATATTCTGATTCTTTTTTTAGTCAGGTATAAATTATTTCCCTGTCCCCCTTTCCTCCTTGCCAGAAAGGAAGGGGAAACTAAACTGTAATATTCTCTTCCAGCTAATATGATGGAGAGACTAAAGATCTATGAAGAGGCCTGGACTAAATACCCAAGGGGACTGGTTCCAAGAAGATTACCATTAAACTTTTTGTCTGGTAAGTGCATTTTTTGCTGAGCAGGTAGTGATCAACACTTGTGTTTCTTAGATTCTGACTTAACAGTATAAACAATCTGCAATTGATGAGTAATGTCTGGTAAAACAAAATCAACAGGTCTTTTTCCTCTCAAGGTGAAAAGTTTAAGGAATGTCTGGACAAGTTTTTAAGGATGAATTTCAGCAAAGGTTGCCCACCAGTCTTCAATACTTTGAGGTCATTATATAAAGACAAGGAGAAGGTAAGTGTTCTAAGCAGTTTTTAAATGTTCTGCCTCATAACTGTGGTGTATTGAAGAGATTAAAGAAACCACTTTCTTCAGTGTTCACTTCATCTGCATTGCTTTAGTTGACCTGATATAGCTGGGAGAAAAATGAAGTACATACATGTGCCAAAGCTGGTAAATGTAGAAAACTTAAGATTTAGTAATTTTAAGCTGTGTAAATCTTGACCATGGGAGGTCTTAATTTGTTAAAAATAGTGAGATTGAGTACATTCTCAAGTGGAATGCAGTTCATGGTATTGCAGAGTTTTTTTACCAAAATAACTAGTTTGGGTAACACCAAGTAACTCAAGTTGAAATAAAATACTATCAGGCCCACGGATTATTTTTTGTGTCTCGTCTTGCATGTGTAGGTGGCAATCATAGAAGAGCTCGTGATAGGTTATGAAACCTCTCTAAGAAGCTGCAGGTTATTTAACCCAAATGGTGAGTGCTGAGACTGTTGTGCTTCATGAAGTAGTGCCTGGTTGTGAGCATTGTCTGTCCATTCAGAAGTGGGGAAATAGGGAGGGAAGAAACAGTGGGTTTTTCTATTTTTCCTCTAACGCAGAACTGAATCGTAGCTGTGAAATATAAAATCTGTATTCAAAGTATAATCACTTATTCTAAATTCTTTTCCTGAATCCATTAGTCATCTCTTTGCAGTTTTGAGTTCAAGTATGCTATTTTCAAGACTTGAGTTTATCACTGTTCAGGAAACTAAAGTTTGAAAGCTGTGTCAAATCTATAACTACAGAAATGCCAGCCAAAAGGCAATATATACTGATAGTACAATCTTCAAGGAGAGGTGGAGCTTTTGGTGGGGACTAGGTTTTGTGTTCTTGAAGGTTTCAAAATCTCATGGTCCAAACCTGGAACCAGTTGTTTGGAAGCTCTCCTAGGTCTGATAGAGAGTCAGAATTAACTTTTGGTGGCTGTGTTCATAGTATTCTACTTCAGGTATGTTGTTTCAATAATAAACTGAACAAACAACCTCTCTCCATTTTACTGCTGCCAGATGATGGTAAAGAAGAACCTCCAACCACTTTACTTTGGGTCCAGTATTATTTGGCTCAACATTATGATAAAATTGGACTGCCATCCCTGGCTCTAGAATATATAAATGCTGCTATAGAAAGTACTCCCACTTTGATAGAGCTCTTCCTTGTGAAGGCAAAAATCTACAAGGTAAGTTTGGTTTTATTCTTAGTGACCAAAGATTATTAGTTTGTTAGGAATTGTAGTGAGTTTGAGGTGGAGTTTTGTGCTGCACATGAAAAAGCCACAATGTAGGTTTTTAACTCAGTAAAGGAGAAATGTGCAGCAAAATGTGAATTCTCAGTTTAAAAACCACACTGATAAATTAGATTGAGTCTTTCATCTGTTCTTATCCCCCTTATTTTTAGCTGCTTAAAACAATTTTTGGAGTGCACTGTGATATTGTATCAGAATGGGATTAGCCAAACTGGTTCTTTAAGCATTTTCATTTAAGGATTTTTTGCTTTTGAAGAAAGCTATTTGTTTTAAAAGAGTCTAAAAAGAAGTGAGTAGATAAAACATGTATTTTATAATTACTGAATTTGACTTAAATTTCTATCTTTATAGCATGCTGGAAATATTAAAGAAGCTGCAAGGTGGATGGATGAGGCTCAGGCTTTGGACACAGCAGACAGATTCATCAACTCCAAATGTGCAAAATATATGTTAAAAGCAAACTCCATTAAAGAAGCAGAAGAAATGTGTACTAAGTTTACACGGGTTTGTTGCACTTAACTAGAGGTCTTTGGAATAATGTGGGCCTAATCCCTTGTGGAATCTTGTAGGGGATCTTGTAAAATGACATATTTTATATATGCTCAGTAGCTTTATGTGGGAGTTTTGATGGAAACCCACTACGAATTTAGGTTAATTTGATTGATTGGTAAATTAATTCAATTTGGTTAATTAATTTAACTAATTGACACCTCAGTGCCTTAAGCAGCTCTAAGTTACCCAAAACTGAACTTGAAAAAAACAATTTGATGATGTTGTTCTTTAGAATTTTATCTCCATTTGATCTTATGTCTACTGCTCAAATACAGGCTTCTTAATTAAAAAGCAATAATTAGAGGAGTCCTAGATTATGCATAATGAAAATAGAACTGACACTTTTTCCTCCAGGCTGTTTTGAACACTGCTTTTTTCTTTCATTGCTATCTGTGCAAGTATATATAAATATCAGATTTGAAAGACAACTGTAATCCACTTTTTTGAACCAGATGTCAAGGTTAACAGTATTCCTTTTCCCTTGCTACTCCTCTCTAGTACTGATTGTATTAGAAATAATAATCTGTTACTGCTACTGAGAGGATGCTTAGCTCAGTCATCAGTTCTCTGGAAGATGCAGATGGCAGTTTTAGTCGAGGGGGGGAAAAAAAGTCCTGCAGGATTTCCTGCAGGTTTCAGTGTAATCAGCAAAGCTAGTCAGTTTTAACTGTGGCATTTCCAACTTTAGGACTCCAGTTCTGAGATTTAACATTCATTTTCTTTACTTGTGCCTTTAATTAGGACAAGATAAAAGAAATAGCAGCTGGTGGATCCAATGAGATTTATTTTTTGTGTAATGTTGTTTTTGCTTTTAGGAAGGAACCTCTGCAGTAGAGAACCTTAACGAAATGCAGTGCATGTGGTTTCAGACAGAATGTGCACAAGCCTACAAGGCAATGAACAAATTTGGAGAAGCACTTAAGAAATGCCATGAAATTGAGAGAGTATGTATTCAGCTCAGCTGCTTGGGTTGGAAAACACTGGGTTAAGTGTACTGTGCTGGCATGTTACTTTTCTGAGCAGTAAGGGTGCATCTTGTGTAGCTTCAAGAGAGATTTCATGCTGGTCACTGGCAAGTTTGTATAGTTGCATTTCCTTCTAAAAGTGTCATTGTAAACTGTGTATTGTGAAAAGGTTTTGTAAAGTTATTTGAAGATCCAGATGAGAGCAGAAAACTGTCAAAAATAATCTTAGTTTTGGCTGTGTACATAAGAAATGGGTATTTAGGTACAAACTAAGAGTATGTGAACTTGAAGTCCAGAAATAAGTGTCCTTAATGCAAAGGACAGATGTCAGTTACTGTTTAATGCACTATTTTAGAGGTACACAATAAATGTTTAAAAAATTACCAAAAATATTAACTGTCTTCTCCTTAAAAAAAAGCTACAGTTTAAAAGAAGCTATTGCAAAAATAAAGACTTCTTAAAGTAGAAATTTTATTAAAAAGGGGGAATACTTGCACATTAAATGTAGATATCCATAGTGAGGTAAACAACAAAATTTGGATGCACAACTTTCAAAAGAAGCAGGTATGGGTTGCATTTTTTTTTTAAAGCACATTAAAGTCTAGAAAAAAGACCAGACAGCTGAGGGTGTAAAAGAAGTGCTGAAAGAGCAGAACTTAGGAAGCTGTGCCTCTTTGCACAGAGAGAGGCATTAAGAGATTTCAGCACTGCTGCTCTCCTGCAAGGAAGACTCAGCTCTGGAATATTCTCTGATGTGAAAAAAGTGATGTAAAATTACCTGGCCTAGTGAAAGGTGTTCCTGCCTATGGCAGGGGTTTGGAAATAGATGATCTTTAATTTTCCTTCCAACCCACACCAGTTTGTGATTTGCCAGAACCATGTTATGTGTGCACAAATCCTTTAAATAAATTAGTGTCAATTTCTTTTGTGTGAGAAAAATCAGTCCTGTAAATTGTCTTGGGGACCAGAAGAGGTCAGCAAATGAAGTGATAACTTAGGGCACCCAAAAAGATATTTCTAAGGATTTAAGTCGCTGTGTTTAATTTGTTTATTGGATTAATTGATTGAAGGTGTAATAAAGTTCAACAATAAGATAAGCAAATATGTTGAATTCAGAAACCATCAACAAAACTTTTGTAAGAAAAAGCAGTGCTTTCTAAATCTTTTAGAGGGGCCAGTTATGCAAAGAGGGGCAGTCTAGTTAATAAAATGTGTTCTGGTTTTTAGAGCACTTTTTATCTCATACTTCACACCACAAAGGATCTAAACTGTCTCAGAAAAACTAAGGGAGTTGATCTCATGGATTTAATAGCTGATTCATGGCTGGAAATACACAGAGTAAGAGCAAATTACCAGCTTTTGCAAGAAAAGAGTTTATCATGGAGATGACAAAGGCATGTCTGCAGAGTCTTCATTATTTCATCAATAAATGATCACAGGAACAGACTGAATACTGCAAGGACAGCACCTGCTCTGTCTCAGTGCTAAATGATTAACCAGCCCATGAAATGGGATGTTCAACAGTGTAGTCAGTGACAAATTCTCTACCTATGCATAAGTAGTAAAAGGTCTTAGAATAATTATTGCTGCTCAGGAATGCTGAAACCATTAGAGATAATACTGCAAAGACTTCTGTGCTGGTGTGGAGCAGCAGTCAAAGGACATGTGAGGAATTAAAACTGCAGAGGTAGTACTTTTCTTCCATTATGTAAATCTGTGACACACTTTACATCTGAGTGTCACACCTTTAAAAATGTGCTGGTAAAACACCTGCTGTGGGGTAACTTCCAAAGGAAGAGACTGCAATTAGCTTGTTTTCTATCCTGAGCTTTGATAAACAAAGCTGAGTTAGGATAAAGTTATTTGAGATCATAAATACTTGGAGAAGTTCAAGAGGGGAATGACTTTCTGCTGTTCCTCAAACAAAAACAAAGGGACACCAGATAGTGTGGAAAGCAAAGCTTGAACAAAGGAAAGTAATTTCTCACATCATGTCTGATTTAAATGTGGAGTTCATTGCCATAGTATTTATTGAAAATTAAAATCATAGTTTTGAATTTAAAAACTACAGCAATTCATAGAAAAAAAACTCCTCAAATTATGTTTAAATACAATGACTGTAAAACCTTTGTCAAACTGAAAATTCTCAGAGATAGTTACTTTTAAGAGACTGAAATTGGTGTATTTTTGTTCTGGTTCACCATAACTTTATTTCTGGAGGGTTTTGTTAATGTTTGTAATAGTTAGGCTGTATTTGTCAAACAGTAGACTTGTACTAAATCATTACTTTGAAAGTCCAGGTTAGTATCTCATTGCTAAATAATGTTGTGTTCCGTTGTTGACAGCATTTTGTAGAAATCACAGATGACCAGTTTGACTTCCATACTTACTGTATGAGGAAGATCACCCTTAGGTCTTATGTGGACTTGTTAAAATTAGAAGATGTGCTTCGACAACATCCCTTCTACTTCAAAGCTGCACAGATTGCCATAGAGATCTATCTGAAACTTCATGATAATCCCTTAACAGATGAAAATAAAGAACATGAGGCTGATACAGGTATTCAACCCTCAGGGTTTATTCATCATGCAGTTTCACTAATTGGTGGGTGGTTTAGGGAGATGTAGCATTTGTTATGGTTGTCAGCTGTGGTAGCCAAAACCAGAGCTCTGCACAACTCAGAGTAGGCAAATTGCAGCTTGTGGTAAAGTAGATGTTCTGCTGGAAATTAAAGTGATGTGTGCTTGTATTGTGGTTATTATAAAATAATGATGATTGTAGTGAGAGCTGCAACTCTTAAGTACAAATGTTTGTGCTGTGGAATGACTCCAAAAACATGAATTGTCATGGTTGGTCCATGGAATAGGAGATTGAAGCAGATGTGCTTGGTAGTAGCTCTTTCTAAGCATTTTATCAGTGTGCAGAAATTTCACTAGGTAGCAACTTAAATTTTATCATCCCTTGCTTCTGATGTAAAAAATAACATTTAAATTATCTATTTTTTTCTCTCATTTCTGATTTGAGAGCAGCTTAAGCAGTTATGCGTTGGGGCACCTCAGATTGTACAAATAGAGGATCCTTCAAGAGAGAATCATTTAAGAGGAATTTGTCAAGTTTTAGTATTTTTCATCTCATTACACTATTTTACTTTCTGCTCCCTGATTCCACTAAGGAATTTGTGAATTATGAAGCAGCATAGGTTATAAAATAATCTATTCACAGTAAATAAGCTTTTACAAAGGTAATGACAGCATTGTTCTTAGTAGATAATGGTTTAAAAAAGGTGGTGATGTCTGACAACTGCATGATGCTGTTAATACCAGACATCAATGTTGTGTGGTTTTGTCCTTGTGTGTACAGCAAACATGTCTGACAAGGAGCTAAAGAAACTACGAAACAAGCAGAGAAGAGCCCAGAAGAAAGCACAACTGGAGGAGGAGAAGAAAAATGCTGAGAAGGAGAAGCAGCAGAGGAATCAGAAAAAGAAGAAAGATGATGATGATGAAGAGATTGGAGGACCGAAAGAGGAACTTATCCCTGAGAAACTGGCAAAGGTGCAGTGTAATAATGAAGTCTTAAAAATTTCTAGAGAGTTGCAGTGAGCACACATAGAACTTAAAAGCCATTCAAATAACTTGTTTGTTTTTGGTATGGCATCTCTTCACAGGCGGCATTTTAAAAAGAATTCCTTTCCTGGGCTAGTTTGTTAGATACAGTGTCAGTAGTGTGGAAATCACAGCTTTAGTTCTCAAAGGCAGTAATTGAAGTCATAAACATTTGCTGCATGTGGAGTTATCTCCATGTGTTTACTGCACTAACTTGTTGATTATACCCTGTTTCTAGTTGGTCGTGTGGAAGTCTTTCTATCCTGTATGTAAGGTGATTATCATTCACTCTTTTATGCCCCCTGATACTCTTTGGTTTGCACAGTCAGCCTGTGAAAAAAGGAGACATTGAAGCACTGAATGCTTTAACAGGATTTGTTTTTGAATGGGGAAAAAAGGAATAAAGAAGCTGTAGTAGTAAATAGTAGACTAGACTGAGATGGATTTAGAGATCTGTATTAACAGCTATAGAGAGAGATAAAAGGGAGGTGACCCAGAATTTTAGCAGAAGTTACACCTATAAGGAGCAGGAAAACACTCCAAAAAATGTGAGGGAAAGATAATATTATAGAGACTGGAAAAATTAATTTACAGCAATAGTAGTGTAGATTGCAAGTCTTTATAGATCCAGTGTTCTGGATCTGTATTCATGCTATTCACACTGAAATGAGTTGTATTTGCTCTTGAGGGGATATTTGAAAGTTGAGTCAGTGAACTTGACTCTATAGCCAGGAAACAAGTGACTTGTTTTATAACTCATTAAATAACCTGACTAGTTATTAAGAATATTGTTGGTATTTCCATTGTTTAGTTCACTGGCTGCAAGGAGCAGAATTGCAGTGCTAGGCAAGGTGGAGGTGGAACAGCATGTGTTGAAATTCTGTAGTAGAGGGATGTCATGGGACAGCTGTGAAAAATCTAGTTATGTCTTTAATATACAGATGTCAATATAATATAATTCTCAATTCAGTATCACAAGCATGGGTATAGACACTTCCAAATGCACCTGGTGCCAAAAGACCAGTTTTGACACAGCTGGTCACTTGCAAATAGCTCTCCTGAAACAGCTGCCCCTAGAATTGTTTGGATGTGTATCTTTGGCACTAAAGGCATGGCTTTAAAATGGGCTTTTATAGTTCCAAATAGTTATGTGCACAGTGTGTCTGTAAAGTCAGCAGCACATAGAAATGTTGTGGTTTTATGACAGGTGCTGTAGTTATATTTAGCAGGAATTGTGATCTTCAACTCAAGTTATTTGCAACAAAGTGTATCACTTCAATGTTGCTGAATTAGTATTGGTACACAGCAAAATTTCTATTTGCTTCTTAGAGAGTAGTTTCTGTTAATAAAAAAAAATTAAGGGCAACAGACAGATCTTGTTTTAGTAATCCCAAACCTGTGTGCAAGATACCTGTCTGTAAAAAGAACTCTTGCACAGAATTAATTTGTGTGAAAGCTGTCCATTTACTGGAGTAAACTGGCTAAGATCAGGAGACCTTTTTAAATATCTAATGACTTCCAACTTGCTGACATGACTGTCACCATGACCTGGCAGCTTTCAGGAGCCTGTGTGAAGCTCACATGAGCACAATGTCATGGGTGCTTATCAGTCATTTGCCATCATCTCAGGCCCATGTATATAGGTTGGTATGGGCAGCCACACTGCCCTTTTCATTGCAGGTGCAGCTCCAGTTGTGTTCACTGCTGGTGAAGGAAAGAAGGAAAATATTTTTGTCTCTACAGCAAAACATGATTTGTGGCCATCAGAAAGCAAATATTTTGGACTTTGTGTTTTGACATTGAGGGAAAGTTGCAAAAATTTGTAACAGAAAAGGTTCTAAGCATCTTATGGCGCTGCCTTAGGAGAGTAACTCTCTGATGTGACTCAGGAATAGCTGGATTTTGTGTTTGTAGTTACTAGGTTTGAATTTTGACTTAGTTGTGTGTCACTTCCTTGAATCTGTAGGTTGAAGCACCTTTGGAAGAAGCCATTAAATTTTTAATACCCCTGAAGAATTTAGTGAAGAACAAAATAGAGACTCATCTTTTTGCCTTTGAGATTTATTTTCGAAAAGGTAGGTGAGAACACTTAGAGCAAACAGTTTGTGAATTGTAAAGGTGTATATTGAAACTTATGCAGCAATTCTTGATGAGATGTGAGGAACCCATCCCTGTGACACAGAACTTTTCACTGGATCAACACCCCAGCAATGAGCAGTCTGTGAAAACCAAAGTTTGAACATTTGGTGATTATCCATTTAATTCATTGGTTAAATAGATGCATGTTATTAAAAATAGCTTTTGCAGAACACTCAGCTGTAAATTCTTCTGATCGTTCTAATTCCAAACACTAATTACTGCTGTAACACAATGCAGTGAGTTCCTACCACAAGATTTTGAACATTGTCAACACTTCTTTTTTATTTTATTTTTTCTCCAGAGAAGTTCCTTCTGATGCTTCAGTCTGTGAAGAGAGCCTTTGCTATTGATTCTAGTCATCCTTGGCTCCATGAGTGTATGATTCATCTCTTCAGCAGTGGTATGTATTTGGTAGGATACATTTGTGTACACTGCCAGGTGATGCCAAACCTGCAGTCACTGACTTTTAGCACAGTTAATTCAAAATATTTAACGCATGTGTTAGAAAGTACATATATAAAGAAAGCATGTATTTTTAAACAACTGATTCATGCTAAAATTAAGCATGGTTATTATGACTGCATCTGGATTTAGTTTAGGAGTTGTTCCAGTATTGCAGAGAATTTTTAAGGCTCTGAGCAGTATGTGAAGCCTGAAGGAGAGAGGCAGTGAGGGGGAGAGTATATTAAATGTAAAAAAGCTTTGGCTTTTTCTAAGCATTAATTAAGTGCCACAGCTAAACTTCTTCTAACCACATCCAGTATTTACCTTTTCAAATTTCATACATCTTCCTTTGAGAAACTTTCCAGTTATATTAATATACTGTAAACATGAAAAATACTAAAATAAAAACATAAATCATATTTTATTGTGATTACCTGTGTTCACCTCAAACTTTTTTTTTCCCAACAGTATCTGAAAGTAAGGATCTGCCTGATGCTGTTAGAACAGTGTTAAACCAAGAAATGAATCGGCTTTTTGGAGCAACTAATCCAAAGAACTTCAATGAAGCTTTCCTTAAAAGGAACTATGACTCACTGCCACATAGGTTATCAGGTATTTTGCTTTTCTCCTTGTTCTGCCTTCTGCACTTTCTGTGCTTCTCTGGCAGTGGTATCTCAGTAGCAGCCCCAGTGATGTGACAATCACTCCTTCACTCTGGAGTGCTTTTCTTCTTGATTCGTTTTTTTCTGAAAACCACAGCCAGGTTGTCTGTGGGTTTTCTTTAATTTTCTCTTTGTGCTGCTGAAATGCAAATGTTGGGACCTCTGTCCTAGTGATTCTGATGTGAAGAATGTTTGTTTTAATGCTTTGTTTGGAATTTCCTTTCTGTCTGCTTGGGTGCAAAGCTTTATGCTCCAAGTTGCTTCCGTTTTGAACTTCTGCTGGAGAGTTCAGTCCCTGCTCTTCCTCATATTATCTCTAATTTATGTTTGTCTATTAAGATGGTTTTGGTCATCCACTGGGTGATGAGTTTTATTTTTTTCCTCCTGTAGCTGCCAAAATGATGTACTATTTAGATCCTTCCAGTCAGAAGAGGGCAGTGGAACTGGCAATGACCCTGGATGAATCTCTTATTAACAGAAATCTTCAGGTAACATATTTATAAATTGTAGACAACTTCTGTTTTATCTGTGGAAGCTTTAAGCAAATTTTGGAGGTAAGAGGAAGCTAAAAATCATTGCTGTGCCTTATGGTAAAGAGGTTGAGTTGTGAGACAAAGGGATGTCAGGTTCATCCCAACTGAAATATTAAAGATCCTTTTTGCACATTTAAATTAATTTAGTTTTAATAATAATATGACAACAGCAACTACAAGTAATGGGAAAACTTCTGAAACTTGAGAGAATTCACGAGGCAAAAGAAAAGGTGGTAGTTTGAGCTTTGGCTGCCACACAGGCAGCTGTTCACAAAAAAAAGGAGTGGTGCAGAGTGTGGGAGGGCTTTCCATAGACAACTTTCTGCAAGCTGTGGGAATTACTATAGGTTTAATAAAAGCTGCATATGCACAGTTTTGCCTTAGAGTGTAGTTAAATGAAAAGCTCACCAAATTGAGTCTTTGCTCCATTCTGATGGTCATGGAATAATCTCCCTGTGACACTGCCTCCATGTCCCATTCCCCTGCTTTCATCTGGGAAGACTTGTCAGTTCTGATTTGCAATTTACAGTAGTCTGTGCATTTTATTTTTCAGATCTATTGCAAGTAAATTTGGTAAATCTTTCCTTTAAAATTATTCTTTTGTGGACAAAAAAAATGGAGTTTTCCAGAAAACATCTCTTAAGAAATATAGTGGATTCAATAGAACTTTAATTGTGAAGGGTTTTAAGTTCATAGCTGAATTTTTGGACCAGACAAAGGGAGGAAAAAGAGACAATAAAGGACAATTTGCCTTGATTTGTAGACTTGTTTAGGATGTTGAAGATTCAGCTGTTGTGGTATGGGATGCAAACTCATGTCTTTTATATTTGAAGTATGTATTTAGCGTTTTTCATAAACTTGTCTTGTTTGGATGTTGGTTTTTGGCTTCAGGTTTTCTTAGTGTTTGAGTGGTCTCAGAGATCTTAATCCAAATTATCAATAGACAAAGATTAATTTGTCTTCTATTTCCTGGTTTTTGCCTATGAGTGGGATTCTAAGAATTGGACTGGGGAAAGATGAAGTGTAACCAAAAATGCTTGGTTGTTTTGGAGATGTAAACTTGGCAAGACAAGAAGATTTTATCAACTCAGCAGTGCATAAATGTCCTGTACAGTGCATTGTGAAAAACTGAAAATGTTGAATTCAAGCATGTTTGGTGCCAACATTAAGGAAAAGTTGGATTTCTACTGAACTTCTAGATGAGAAATTGAAAGTGCCCTGAAAATGGAGAATCTGGAGGAGTCTAGGTGTTTGTTGAAAGGCATTTTTGTGTGCAAAGAGATCACTTTTATTACATTTCATTGTAGTCAAGACCAGCTGACTCAGAGCACACTGCAGGCATAAAACCAGATATATTTGACCTTTGGTGGATGCCAGTATTATAAAGAGCAAATGTGAGGAAAAGGGGTCGTTGAGGAGAGTTCCATAACCCTACAGCAGGAGGACAGAGCAGTTAATCCCAGTACACAGAAGAAATAAAATCTACTAAATGTCAGAGGAGCAGGAAAAGCCTGCCTGGCTGTGCTAATGCTACCAGGCTTTAGTGGGGCTCAGTAGGTTGGTTTTTCATGTTTGGAATGCAGGCTAAAAAAAATTCCACAGCAAATCTCCTTTTTCTAAATCATGAACAAAAAATGGACAGGAATCTGCATATATCAGAAAAATGTGGTAATATCAGAGTGATTTGATTTGATTGAAAGGTGTGTTATGTGGTGCTGAAATGGTCAGTGTGTTCCAAGAATGGTGGGGTTCTTGGTTGCCAATTAGCAAGAATAACATTTTTTAGGAAAATAAGAAACAAGGGACAAATTAGTGTTTCATTTTACAGTCAAGATTTCTAGCTGTGTCTTAGATCCCTTTTTAAACTGCATTATTTCAAATCAGACTACACTGGTATTTCATGTTGTGTTTAGTTAAAATGTCACTTGATGTTGAAAGGTGTGTGGTCCTTGCAGCAGGTTTGTGACAAAAATGCTATTTTAAATTTGTCTTGGGAGATGAGAATAATCTCAAACAGCAGAACTGTTTAAGAAATGTTTAAGAAGCCATAACACTTCTTTATTTCTCTCTTTAATTAGACTTGTATGGAGGTATTAGAAGCTTTATGTGACGGTAGCCTTGGAGACTGTAAAGAAGCATCTGAAACTTACAGAGCAAATTGTCATAAGCTTTTCCCTTATGCTTTGGCTTTCATGCCCCCTGGATATGAAGAGGATATGAAGATCACAGTTAATGGAGATAGTTCTGCAGAACCTGAAGAACTGGCCAATGAAATATGAACAACTTTATTGGAAAAAAATGACGTTGGACCATATCTGGTGTATAATATTTTTGTCACGCACCTGCTGAATTGTTCTAACTTACACAAAGAACAGAAGGAAAAAAAAAAACCCCGTTGCCTTCAAATAGTTTTACTTTTTTTTTATCCTGCTGACAAAGTATATATATAAAATATCTAACATATTACTGGTTATAGGTTGTTTGGTTTCTTAAAAATTAAAAGCTGCTAAAATTGAAAAAAAAAAAAAAGGAAAAAATAAACAACCCTTTTCCTCACCTACCCACCCATGTTTTTAAACTAATTTATATGAGACCTGGAGGTGCATAGCCCTCAGAGCAGGTGTGTGGCAGAAATATTAACTTTAAATTTGTCTTGTGAGATTACTGTTATCTCAGACAGCAAAACTGCTGTTTTAGCACTGGATTCTTTCACTGAGCACAAAGAGTTGATGGGGCTTTAGCATCTGACTGATTTTGATACGGGGGATGATTGTGTCCATAGGAAGTATGCAATGTGAATCAGAATATACAGAGAAACCTGCAACATACTTGTTATGTTGGGGTGCTTGGACATACTGATATCAACCAGAATTAAGAAACATAGTGTGTTCAATAAGCTTGTTGTGTCTCTGAAATTCACTGTACACGATCAGTTTGGTGTTCTTGCACCACAGTTTTTACCTGAAGGAACCAGTTAAAAATGGTCTCTCTTGGAATTAAACCTGGGGTGGGGAGAGGAGAATCAACATTGCTGTTCTTGAGATGAACCTATCGGCGTAGGTTGGCCAAACTTTTTAAAACTGTAATGCAAGAACCAAATAAAATTATGCACTGTGACGTGGCACCAGTTAGAAAGATCGCATGCATTTTTCATGTAGAGTGAAAACAAAATGAGAACATACTATGGCTTGAAGTTTCAAAGAGGAAAACTCCTGACTACCATTTTGACTGATCAAGAGACTAATAGATTAAAACCTCAGCAGGCCTTGTTCACGTTATGCAGAAAAAAAAAAAAAAAAAGTGCTGCAGTTTAGATACCTCTGGAACTTTTCCACAGTGTCACAGGTTTGTAATACTTGAAGCCCTACATTTCTAAGAATATATTTCTTGCTCAGTTGTTTCAGGCAAGCCCAAGACTTTGTAACTTTTAAGGGGCCCAAGATTTTTTTTTCAATAACAGACCAGCTTCTTATTCCTGCAGTTACAGATGTAATTTCCTTTGTCAAACATAAGGTACCAAATATAATGCAATAAAACGTTTTGAAAAACAACTGTGTGAATATTTAAACCAATCTATGTTGTTGTACTTGGACAGTGAATGGGTTTGCTGGAGTGCAGCTCAGGGCTGGCTTACTGTGCTGTCCAGTCATGCTAACAATGTCACTGCTGATGGGTGGTCATTGAGTACAAAGTGCAAATGCATTCTATGTAAATACTGAATGTCTGGGAAGTCCTATAACACGATGCTTTGCTTTTAAGTTCCACCAGTGTTAGGATGAATTTTGTTTTCCAAGTCAAGCTTCAGTCTACAAGTCTACTGTGTTAATAATATAGATAAGTGCTCAAAATGTTTTCTTTTGTAGGCTCAACATATAAAACAGAGCAGAAATAAACTACAGCTTACAAAGTGAGTGCCTTCTTTGCTGCAGGAGTTCAGTTACAGAGTCTCTGTTGTGTGGATACACAGCCTTCCTCTTCCACATAATGGAATTCAGTGATTGACATGTACAGTTAAGAGATCCCAGAAGACTTACTGGGGTTTGTAGTTTTATAACTGTCACAACACCAGGCTTTTGTTCATTGTGTCTTCAGCTCCACTTTGTTTTCATGGTTAGCCTATTGTGTGTACGTTTGCAGTATAGTTCCCCTCAGAAGTGTGGGTTGCTGTATTTGTATATTTAACCTGCTGGGCTTTTAGAGACTAGAATACCTACAGAGCCTTCAGCTGACTCTGGCATTGATGTCTTGATCTCAGTTGTTTCTGCAGCCTGAGATACTTGGACTGCATGTCTTCTGCAACTCCTGGAGATGGTTCAGTCTTGCCTGCACAAGCTGTGAGCTTTTGGCCTTGCCTCTTCAGTATTGCTCCCATTTCCTGGCTGCTGATGCTTAAGCTGGAGGCAGATGAATGTTCACTTGTAACAGATTGGGAATTGCATCAAGCAAGTTTGGGGGTTTTTTTTCCAAATATGGGGGTTTTGGGTGCTGCCTATAAATGGGATTATTTCCTTTTTCACTGCCTGTTTTTGCATTGAAATGGATGAACTAAAAGCTGGAAGTTACTTATCTTTGTTTGTGCAAATGGGGAAAAGGATGCTTCAGTGGGCCTTCCACAAGTCTCCATCTACACATCTGTTTTGATTTCCCTAAAGACACTTCATAACCTTGCTGAAAGGCATCCACACTGCTTCAGAGATGGTGCTTTTGGATTAAAGAGGTTACTCATCCCCTTCCAGAAGACTGCAAGCCCAGGACAGGAAACTACACCAAGAGTTTACCTGAAGATGGAGGTTCTTTAATTGGCAAAGAAATTGTTATTCCTTCATCTTCACATCTGTCCTGTGAGATGCAAGGCTGACTTTTGAGGAAGAGCTTTTTTAAGAGCTGGAAATGAAGTTGAAATCCAGTGCAATGAGTCTTTTTTGGTAGCACAGAGTGCTGTGCTGCAGTGGAAGCTTTCCTTTGTGTGCTGAGATCCAAAATTGTAATTACTGCTGCTTGGCTGCCACAGCAGGTGAGCAGGGAATGCAGTTGTGGCCAGGGAATTAGAGCACTGGCATCACACAATCTGGTTTGATTCTTCATGGTTTTCACTGGAGAAGGATTTCACCATCAGTGGAGCCACTGGTAATGACACGTGATACGGGTATCTTTCCTGGGGGAAAAAAAATTCAGACAATAAATTTTTCTTAGATAAGAGAAGATGATGAACATTGCATGAAGTAATGCCAGAGTTAGATGTGGGCTTAAATTGTAGGGAGCTGGGAGCTGTGGTTTTCCCTGTGATGGTGGGTGAGGTACTCACTTCTTCCATGTAGAGACCAAAGCATGCAGGCACATGTGTGAACAAGAAGGTAAAATAGCCTCAAACTTACCTATTCAGTAATTAATTTCTTTGCATATTAAATGCCTTAAAAGCTATATTCAACTTTTTTTTTCAGTAGAGGTCTTAACATTTGCATGTTCATAGCGGGGAGGCTTGCTGTGTCAGCCAGAAGAGGGAAGTTTGTCACCCAGGTGTTCCCCTAGCATGGGGAGCAAATTCCAGGTTTTCCAGGGAGCTCTCTAGGGCTAGATGAGGTGTTTATGATCAGCCTGTTAAATCTTCCTTTAGCATTTGGATTTGCCAGGTCTGGAGGTGCAGCCATAACAGCAGAATCTGGGAGTTGGTGTAGCAACTCACACATTGAGTTGTGTTTTCCCCACGAGAGCAGGGGGAGATCAGGCCTGGGGAGGCAGAGGTGCAAATACAGTTTCATTATCATGTGAGCGAGATAAAAAAGAAAACTGAAGGTCTCTGTCTAATGTGATGCCTTTGGGGGTTGGAGCAATGGTGCCATCATGCCTGCAGCATTCACATGTTGTTGCCACAGTTCTGTTTTGGGCATGTACCCCTAATGCCAATAAAACTACTTGATACCATAATCCAGCTCAATAGACCCAGATCAAAATTTTATTTTTCTCTTTTTGTGATTGCTTTAACTGTTTTTCTAAATGTTCTGTGCAGAGTACTTAGCTAACTTTGAAATCTTTCCCCCTAAGGAATTTTGCTTTACAAATGCCATTTTTACCTAAGTGTAATGTAAAATAGCTTGAACTATGTGGAATTCAGAGTTACACTCGTGTGATAACACAGTGCTTTGGGGTCCTGTGAAGGAAAACAGTGCAAATGTAGTGTAATTAGACAGTTGTATCAGTAATTGATTTGAGTTGTCTATAAGCTCGTTAATGAAAGGCCAAGTTTCAGGTGGAGGAAAGTGGGTGCTGAGCCTGGGGAAAGGCTCTTGCTTCCAGGAGCTTTCCAGTTATCAGCTGTCCTGGGATGGGATGAGGTGAGCTGCAAAGGGCAAATGCTTTTACAAAACCTCTGGCCATGCCATTGTGATTATACTTCCTGGAAATTAAAGTTGCAATCTACAAACACTAATTTTAATGGCTGTGTTGGGCAGGGACACTTTCCAGGAGCACACGGCCAGCAGTGGGAATGGCAAGGAGCACCTGGTAGAGCAGCTCGTCAAAAGAAGACTGAAGTGAGTTAGAAGGAGGTGGCATAATAGAAATTCCATTTTTTATTAAATATAAAATAGCTTTCCTATTACTAGGAAGATGAGAGTGAAGCTGTAAATACTATAAATGCAGTCTTCCCATGCCAAGGAAGCTGTAAATGTGTATTACTTCTGGAGTGGTACAAGCAAAACCAGTAGTATGTTGACAAAGACCCTAGCTTTGTATGTTAGTCTTCATGTGAATTGTGGCAGAAAACTGGGAGGACAAAAATTGTCCACTGTATGAGAGACAATATCCAAGAGTTGGTAATATTGCAAGAGAAATGTTGCTACAAAATCCAAAGCATCTTAGAATAGCTTCCCTAAGATGTTTGTTTTAATTCAAAGTGTTAAACTTGCTAACTGTTCACAAAGAAAGACAAAGAAGTACTTTCACAAGATATTTCTGCCTGGCACTGCCCATTCAATATCTACCTCTACTAGTCCTAGTCTAGTTTGGCTACTGCATAATTTTAGCCATTTAGCATACAACATATGAAAAAGTGTCATTTACCTGGTCAGTGAATGTATGATGATGGATAACATTTAGTTTTAAACTGTAATGCAATAAAACCACAAAGTTAGTGATTAAATCCTGTTGTTGGTTCAGTGCAGCAGCATATTTATTGCTTCATTGCTGATCCGTTCAAAAAAAAATCTGAATTATGGACTCCACCAAGTTACTTGCAATTGTACTGGGATTTGCTTTCCCTTCCAGCCTTCCTAACTGGTTAACAATGTTGTACTGTGTTTTTACGCTCTTCTCTGGTGGTAGTAAATATCAAAACTAGCAGGAAGTCAATCAAAGAATAAAAATGCTGAGTTCTGTTTGTAATTGAGTACTAGTGTTTCCTTGTAGGGTTCAGCGTGCTCCAGCTTTGTAATAAAGGATCCCTCGGCCAGTTCCCCTAATTCCCCTTGTCTTCTTCCAGGCTGATGAGCTGCTAATGGGGGTGCAGCTCTCAGAAAAGGAAAAATAGGTCAGTAGGAAAAGGCTGTGACTCCCTGTGGAGTCAGGCTGGGAAAGAACCACCTCGGCAGGGAGCTGTCTGTCCTACCCAGAAATTAAAGCTATGTACAACAAAAAAACATCCCTTGCTCTTTTGGGCTACAAAGAGGGCTACAAAGAGCCAATATGGGGATTTGGATACATGGGTCTTCAGAGGCAAGGTGATGCAATTTTTGGGGATTAAATAAAATAAGGCTTCTCTTCCCCACCCATAAGCCCTCCTGATCCCAAAGTTTTCTGATTCAGTGTCCCAGAGTATCTTGCTATTTCAGTCAATTAGCATGCAAAATAATAAGATAACGCTGACAAATTGCAGTAAAAGTAGCAAAGCAGACTGCTGATGCAGCAATATAGGAACCTACAGTGTGTTGTGCACCTGGCATTTCAGATCACCTAGAAAAAAATGTTAACAGCTGTGTGTGCTGAATTACAGCTCTGATGAGCCCTGTCTGCAGGGGCTGCAGCTCTTTCAGGGTGTGTGCCTGCAGGGAAGGTGGGTGTGACGCTGAAGTGATGGCAGCAATATCCTCATATTCACCCCTTTGGATGGGAAAGGGGAGCCTGGTTGCAGGAAGGGCTCCTTTGCATGGATTGTGCCCTACTGAAAACCACCACCCCTAAAAAACAGCATCCCTTCCTTATCCATGCCCTCACAACTTCATTGCTCTGTGGGAGGGAAAGGGCATTTGTGCTGGGAAACTGCATGCCTTGAACTTCTCATAATTTGAGACTGCCCCCTTCCATTCCTGGGATTTGAAGCCCAGAAGATCTATGAGGAGCCAAGGCAGCCTGGCAGATAAAGCATTCTTTTATCTGCATAAATATCTCAGTTTTGACTTTCTATCAATACTCCTCCACTCCATCAGGTATAAAAGCTCTTCCCACCTTGTCATCATGCTTCTGCAATCTGTTCTGTGCAGTGGCAGAAAGACAACACTGCTCTGTGGCCCCTCTTGTCCCTCAAAATGCAGCAGTGCATGCAAAGTGCCCTTCATTCCAAACCTGCCTTCATGGAGTGAACCCAAGGGATGTGAAAATGCTCTTCACGTGGAGGAAAGTACATGGGGAGCACTGATGTGGCTGTTGAGTGGATCCTGCAGCAAGACTGGCATTGCCATGGTAAGTGCAAGTGGTGGGTTTGGGGGGGGCTCTTTCAGTGTCTGCCATTCTCTCCTGAACTTCACAAAACCAAGAGCCAAAGCCCCATTCTTTTAAGAGGACCACAGAGATGTCCCTGAAAGTAGGAGCAGCTTTGCTCCCCTGCATGTCTTTGTAGGATTTTATTGCAAAAATATGAAGCTGTAAACCAGACACCCCCTACAACCTATTAATCTCCTTTTATTAATTATTTACTATTTTTCTTACAGCTGTCTTTATAATCTGCAAGAATTTTTATAAAATTTTAGGAAAATGTTGGCTTCTGACTATTTATGTCCTGCATTTCTTTTCCTCACTGGAATCATCAAACATTCACAACTGTGCATCTCACTTCACTTGTAGTATCAGTCCAATATTTTAGTGACATGTAACTGTTTGAGCTGGGAAAAAAAACCAATCTTTGCTTTACTGCAGAGTGAACTTGTTTGTGCTTTTGAATGCTTGTTGTGTCCTCTGATGAGCATTTTTTCACCATGTCCTTTATGTTCTGCTCAATATTGCAGCACCCTGCTGGCACCAAAATCATCCTGCAGGGTATTGACAGGTAAACATTGCATACAAGCTGCATGAAGAACATATGGTAACCTAAATTTACCTTCATGGAGGAAAAGCCTTGTGCTGCAGCTCGGCTGGAGCTGAGGAGGCAAACTGAGCTCAATGCCAGGCACTGGCTGTAACCAAGTGCTAAGGAGAGAGAAAAGACTGAGATTAAGTAATAATCATAAGGATTATATTCTGAATAGTGTAAAAAAGTGTATAAATCTGATATACAGATGAAAGGACATCTTAGCAAACCACCAGGAAAATAAGCTTTTGTCTCATACCTAGGTATACTATCAAATGCATGGGTCCCATCTGTTTTGGGGATATTTTTCTTTCTTTTTCTACATACTTTATAAATTTTTCTTCCTGATGAGATCATAATATTTTCAATAGCACAAATACATCATAGTGTTTAGTTCTGAACATTCCCTCACCTGCAGCCCTCTCAAAAAGCAGGTGATTGTGGCTGACACCTCGAAGGCTGATGTTCTTTGCTGATGTTCTTTCAGAGGGGGTGTCCTGGGTTCAGTACCAGGGGCTGTGTTTTGGATTTGTGCTGAACTCAGGGTTGATTACACAGAGATGTTTTTGTTATTGCTGAGCAGAGCTTACACAGAGCCAGGGCCTTCTCTGCTTTTTGTGCTGCCACACTGGTGAGGAAGATGAGGGTGACAGGGAAGGGAAAAGACACAGCCCAGACAGGTGACCAAAGGGATATTCCAGACTCAGTATATAAAGTGAGGGGAAGAAAGATGAGAGGGGGGAAATTGGGAGTGATTGTGTTTGTTTTGCCAAGTGCATTGGTTTTGCACAGCCTGGTTTTTGGTAGCAGGGAGGCCACAGAGGTGGCTCCTGTGGAAAGCTCCTGGAAGCTTCCACCATGTCCAGCACAGCTAATCTCTGATAGCTCTGAAGATGGATGTGCTGCTGGCAAAAACTGGAGCAAATGGAGAGGTTAGTAATGCCTCTCTGATGACATTTAAGAAGATTAAAAGAAGGTCACAGTTTTTTCTCCTAGTCAGAGAAAAGGAGGAGGTGAGAACATAACAAGGAAAACAACACGGAGGCACCAAGGTCAGTGGGGAAGGAGGGGCAGGAGCTGCTCCAGCCACTGGAGCTGAGATTCCTCTGCAGGTTAGACCATGGTGAAAGCAGCTGAGCCCCTGGGGATCCATGGGGGATGCAGAGATCCAGGCACAGCCCCTGGGATCCATGGGGATGCAGAGATCCAGGCACAGCCCATGGGATCCATGGGGATGCAGAGATCCAGGCACAGCCCATGGGATCCATGGGGGGATGCAGAGATCCAAGCACAGCCCCTGGGATCCATGGGGATGCAGAGATCTACCCACAGCCCATGGGATCCATGGGGATGCAGAGATCCACCCTCAGCCCATGGGATCCATGGGGATGCAGAGATCCACCCCCAGCCCATGGGATCCATGGGGATGCAGAGATCCACCCCCAGCCCATGGGATCCATGGGGGATGCAGAGATCCACCAACAGCCCATGGGATCCATGGGGGATGCAGAGATCCAGGCACAGCCCAGGTTCCCATGCCAGAGCAGGTGATGCCTGGAGGATGCACTGGATGCTGTGACTCTGTGGGAGACCCAATGGAGAGAGGGGCCCCTGTTTCCAGGCTGGAGCAGCCTGTCCTTGGAGAACTGCACCCTGTGGAAAGAGAGACCCACGTCACAGCAGTTTTGGGAGGATTGTTTGCCCATGGGAGGGACTCACGTTTCAGCAGGTGTGGGAGGGCTGCTGCTCATGGGAGTGGACCCATGCTGGAGGAGTTCACAGAGAACTGTCTCCCCCACAGCCTCACAGGAGGAGATTCCTCTCCTGGAACAGGAGAAGAAAATCCCAGTGATGAACTGACCAAACCCCCGTGCCCTGTCTCCCTGTGCTGTCGGTGGGAAGGAGAAGGGCTTGGGGGAAAATGGTGTGTTAAGGGCTTATTTAGTTTCTCGTTATCCTCCTCTGATTCTCAGTAAGAAATTCACTTTGCAACCTTAACTTGAGCCTGTTTTGCCCTTGACGTCTCTCCCAGTCCTTATCTCACTCATGAAGTTTGTTAACTTTTTCCCCTCTCCTCTGCCCAGCTGTGGCAGGGGAAGGTCAGTGAGTGACTCTCGGGGGTGCCTGGCGTTGGGGCAGTGTCAAACCATGACACCAACTCACCCATGGTGGGCCCTGCTCTCCTGGAGATGCCTGAACACCTGCCTGCCCTTGGGAAAGCAGGGAATTCATTCCTCGTGTTGCTTTGCTTGTTTGGGGGGCTTTGCTTTCCCTGTTAGCTGTCTTTATCTCCACCCACGAGGCTTTTACTGTTCTAATTCTCTCCCCAGTCCTTTTGGAGGGGGAGTGATCAAGCAGCTCTCTGGGACCTGGTGGCTGGCTGGGGTGAAACCATGACAGTGTGTATTTTTAATCAATGTTTTAGCTGAAATCACAGTGGGACTATGCCCTGCATTACAAGAGTGAGCCTGGGAAAAGGAGAAAACCTTATTCTTGCAGAAATGAGTAACAAAACCACATACTGACACTAAACTATTGGAAAAAAACCTGCTACCAGATAACAAAATGCATAATATATCCTTACATTAAAGTGTTGAGAGTCAAGGTCTCAACATGCAGGCAAATCACAGCACACCTGGGTTGGTTTGCTGCCTGGGGATGATTTATTGGGGCATTGTGCACACAGGTAAATACGGAAGCCCATCTCTTAAAAGGCTTTTCTTTGCTGCTCCAACATTTCTGCTCTCTGTCTTTTGTCATAAAGGAACATGTTAGTGGGGTCAAACTCTCCTTACTTGCAGAGTCAAGCTTTGCAATCATAGAATTTTCCTTGCAGAAGCAAGGGACTTTTTCCTGCAAAAATGGAGGATGTGGAGCCTCACACCAAAGCCCCACAAGAAGTCAGAGGTACAGTATTTCTGCAAAACTTTAAAAAAAGCTTTAAAGAAACTCCAAAAGCATTTTTAAACTACTTGTCATTAAATCACCTGGAAATTTTTTGATCCCTTCAGAAAAAAACAACAGCCTTAGACTTACACTTCCCCCCTAATTTATTCCTTAACTTAGAACCTGGTAGACACATTTTTAAAATATTGAACACTCTACATTTTCATGGGACTAGCATGTTAAAATATTCCTTCAGGAGGCAACAGAAATAACTATTCTTGAAATGCCAAGCAAGTCCAGACACTTGCAACTATTTTCAGAATCCCCTTTCTTAGAAAATTCTACATCTGCTAAATAAAAATAGCTGTGAATTTAGGCTCTTACATGTTCATTCACTGAGCACATCTGAAGAGCACATTAAAAGTACTTGTCCTTGCAAAAGAAAACCAAAAGCTTTTCCAAATGCTTTTATAGCAAGAAGCATTTTTAATTTGCTCTGTTACAATAAATGAGTTCGATTATTTTTGCTGGTTTCCAGCTATATTAGAAAGGAAAAGGAATATCCAGAAATAGTCAGTGCTGGATGAAATGTAAGGATCTAATCAACATCTTTATTCCTTCAAACACAGCAGCATGAGGAAATTTCCAGTACCACACTGAAATAGCTCACATAAAAGCATCCATATCTGAGACAAAATTTAAACTCTCGGGTTTAAATTAGGTAATTTACTCTGAGTCCATTGTTTCAGGGGCCAGCTGTGTTCCCCATGAGGGAGGTTCTGCCTGTCTCAGGGCTAACAAATCAGGAATTGGGGTGGCTGTTGGCAGCATCACGAGGCAAATTCACTGGTAAGGTGTTGGGGGTGCTCATTTAAAATTAGCTGAGTACTAAAGATTAGGAATGCCCTCAGCCACTAGGTGGTGTGTTGATTCTGCCTCTTAAAGTCCTGGGTGTTGAAATAAAATAAATTCGGAGCTGTTGAACATCTAATTCAGATTCACTTTGGCCCTCCTGGCATAACCCAGAACAAAATCAGTTAAATGAGCAGCTCACAGGGCAGGCCCTGTGAACAGCTGTTTAAACTCACCTTTTAGCACACCAGACAGAGCCCAAATCAGAGTACCCCACAAGAATTAGCATTTCTCTACTTCTTTGATGATTTGGCTTATATAAAGAGATGGGCTTGCTTGTGCTTCCTCTCCTTAGCCAAACACATTTCACATTCTGGGTGCAAGAAGGAACAATTCTCTGTAAGGGACAGTAGGGAGGGTGGCACAACCCCCTCCACCTTTTAATCTCTCTTCAACAAAATTACTCCTTTCTTTGACAGAATGAATTGCTTGAGAGCATAAATGGAATCATCCTGTCTCAGGAAAGGACTACAGGGTGGAGGAACATCTCTACAGTCTTAGGGATTGGTCCAGGAGAAGGGTAAAGGGAGTGACAAAAACTAAGATGGGCACTGAACTGAAGTTGCTCCAAACTCAGGATATTTTAATGCTTTTTTAATTTAGTCCAGCCTCTTGTCTTTATACGAGTAACAATGGGTTACTGTCCTTCAACCACATGACAGCTGATCTACAGGATCTCGGGATCTTTTATTATTTGTGCAGGCAGAAACCCCAAGTGGTCAGGGGCACTTGCAGCAGTGTAAAGAGGACTCTCAAAGGCTATTATTAGCTATCTGATCTAAACTTTAGGAATTCTGGCTCAGCTATGGCTTTGCAAAGCCCCCATTAGCGTAACAGCTCTCTGTAGATTTACAAAGCTACATTTGCTTTTCAGTGATGGGGTCAGACTCTTTAAAAAATCTTGCTGGTGGACATTGCTTAAATTTGATGTTCTTAGCACAGGTGCTGGGTTTGGCTCACCTTCTTTTCCTTATTTATTTGTTTGTTTCAGGTGATTGAAGAATGAGTTTTCCCTTTATCTAATTTCAGCAGTGTCTTCCAAAGTCTCAGTCAGGCGTCTTCAGGGAGGCTTCTCTGGTTGTAGCTTCTTCATACAGTTTTTGTTGTAATGAGCAAAACTTCGTATCAATGTTTGAGGCATGAACTATTTCAGTCTCAGCCACCATGCTGTCTGCAAAAACTGGATTTGTTACCTCGTGTCCAACAAGCCAATAATTACTCAAGAGAGACATTACCTATTTCAGACTGCACAAACCTGGTGCTCCGTGATATTTAACAGATCTCAGCACTTTTTATTCTTTATACATTTCAGCAAGCAAAGGGATTGGTGTTCAATAGTTACAAGTCACACGATTCTCTTATTAAACAGCATTCTGTCTTCTGCTGATTAATGATTCTTTTCTCATGTTAATTAATGCCATGCTCAGTCTCTCCTGTGTGCCCGGGGGTTTTTGGGGTCGGTGCTCTGGATCGGCCCCTGCCGGAATTCCCTGTGACCCTGCTGGAGCACAATTACAGATTTGTCCTCATTTGTTTATTGTCTCGGGAGTTCTGCCAGATGTGGGCCCTAAATTCTGCGGTTTTGGTGTGTGCTATGGTACATCCTTCTTCCCAAGCTTTGTTACCCTCTCCCGGCTCTAAACCTTAACAAGACATTTCTACCAACAAATAACGGCTTTGGAAGACATGGCCATCACTTAGCAGCTCTTTCGTGGACTAAAACCTGACATATTCCACACTTGGCGACACTCAGGCCACCCGGACGGGGATAAACAAACCACGGACCCCCCTGCACGCTGCGGGCCCGGTTATTCCCGAACATTCCCGGCTATTCCCGGAGATTCCTGGTAGTTCCCGGTTATTCCCGTCCGCTCCCGTTCCCGCCCCCTCACGGCGCCGGGCCGAGCGCACAGCGCCCCCTGGCGGCGGGCCGCGGCCGCGCCGGCGTGCGCAGGCCCCGCCCGCGGGGATTGGCGGCCGCGCTCTCGCGAGAGCGGCGCGCGCCGGGCCGTGAGGCAGCTGCGGGCCGGGGGCGGCTCCAGCCGGGGCCGCCATGGCCGCGTCGGTGGCGGCCGATGTGGAGTCCTCGCTGGAGCTGAGCCTGACGGGCTCCGGGGCGCTCCCCGGCGCGCTGCCCCCCGCCCGCTCGCGCATCTTCAAGATCATCGTCATCGGGGACTCCAACGTGGGCAAGACGTGCCTCACGTACCGCTTCTGCGCCGGCCGCTTCCCGCAGCGCACCGAGGCCACCATCGGCGTGGATTTCCGCGAGCGCGCCGTCACCATCGACGGCGAGCGCATCAAGGTACGGCTGAGGGGGGCTGAGGGGGCTGAGGGCCAATTCCTGCCCTAGGCCAAACCTTCTCCAGTGTCTTGTCAAGTGTTGGTCAGTGATTGAGCCTTACAGTGGATTTATGCAGCGTTTTGCCTGCCATGAATTCTGCTTCTTTCTCATCACCTTCAACACCACAGAGCTATTTATGATCGCTTTGCTTAAAAAATATTAGGAAGCTGAATGTTGTTCAGGATTGGGCCACGTGTTTCAACTTGTCATTTTTAGCGTTCTGCTAAGTTTGCTGTGTGATGGTCGTAACCATCATTTGCAGCGCACTCTTTAGCAGCTTACAAATGCGGTTTGTTTACTAACACGGTTTTAAGCAGAACCCCGGTGTGCTTCTGTATTACACTTTGTTTCTATGAGGAGAGCTCAATTGTGCAGAAGAAGGAAGTTAACAAGAGTCGTGAGAGTGTCCTGGGGCATTTATTATCATAAGGTGTTATAATTACAGCTTACAGGTGTGTAGCTGAAAGCTATAGTTTTTCCTTGCTTGTTTACTGATTAAAGAAGTTATGGAGCATATAGATCAGAATAGGAGAGCTAGTTTGCTTTCCTGCTCCTGTAGGATTTTTATCTCATATCCTTTTTCGCCAAAGAAAGGTGAATAGGAGTTTTTCTTGTTTTGTTTGTTTTTTTTTTTTCAAACTACTGACTAGGATTTCTCTGACAGCTGAAATTTTATACTCCTTTGTCCATTGCTGTCCATGGCAGAGGAGAGATCTCCTGAGGGATGTTGTCTTGTCAGCACCATCTTACTCACTGGCATTTTCATCGCTCTGTGTGATGCCTGGCTTTTGTTGGAGAGAGGTGAAGAAGGACATAGCATAACCCACAGCTCCTAGATGCTTCACACAGGTTATTGTGCCATTCTGTTAGATGTGTTTTTGTAGATTGTTTTGCTGCATTTTTGAGAATACGATCTGTAAAATGAACCAGTTCTGGTTGAGGAAGGTGGAGAAGTGAATGAGGCTCTTCTGAGATACATTATTTTGTGCAAGTTCTGTTTCAGCATTAAAGGAATATATTTTATCATTATGGCCTGGGAGTGTTGCCAAGTTTGAATTGATTTTTGGGCAGTTTTGGCAACTTCTCTCACTCCTCTTCACCTTTCTCACGTGTAGCAGTCAGCTCCAGCAGCGCCAGTTGAACCAGGAGAGAGAAGCTGAGATGAGACAGATTACTGTAGTCCTTGCTGTGCCCTGAAGGGAATTTTTCCTCTCACATCCAAGTAGGTTACAAAGTAGAGCCTTCTCCCTTCTCCCTCCCCCCAGCCAGCTGGGTGGCTCTTTCTTGTGCTGCCACAGCAGTGACTGTTTCCTTCACAGCTGGAAAAGTGCTGTGTCACTGGCAGGAACACAAGCACCGTTCTTCTCGCTGCCGGGCTCCCACACAGCAATTGTGTACAATTCCGAGGCACAGGAACAAGTGTGTTCCTTGTACAGAGGGGTGACAGCTTCATATCAAACGCTGGTGCCTAAATGTGATGAGCAAATTAAAACTTTCAGCAAATGGATTTGCTGCCTTCTAAATTTTCCTCTTCCTCAATTGATCCAAGCATTGAAAATGGAAGAAAACAATGATGTCAGTCTTCACTGACCTACATTGAAAGAGCAAAATGCAAATGAAATTCAAAGAAGAAAGTCTGGACATCGTGTTCTGTGCCTTTGAGCTATTCCAAATTTTTTTCTATGTCTTTTTAAAGGAGACATAGTACAAGGCTAGTTATGTTTTTAGCAGCGTGTTATAAACCACACATAC